>NC_069500.1:111744607-112053470 GCF_027579735.1 Bombina bombina
TCTCCCATAGGAAACAATGGGGCTGTTTGAGCTGAAAAAAAACCTAACACCTGCAAAAAAGCAGCGTTCAGCTCCTAACGCAGCCCCATTGTTTCCTATGGGGAAACACTTCCTACGTCTGCACCTAACACTCTAACATGTACCCCGAGTCTAAACACCCCTAGCCTTACACTTATTAACCCCTAATCTGCCACACCCGCTATCGCTGACCCCTGCATTACACTTTTAACCCCTAATCTGCCGCTCCGTAAACCGCCGCCACCTACGTTATCCCTATGTACCCCTAATCTGCTGCCCTAACATCGCCGACCCCTATGTTATATTTATTAACCCCTAATCTGCCCCCCACAACGTCGCCGACACCTACCTACACTTATTAACCCCTAATCTGCCGAGCGGACCTGAGCGCTACTATAATAAAGTTATTAACCCCTAATCCGCCTCACTAACCCTATCATAAATAGTATTAACCCCTAATCTGCCCTCCCTAACATCGCCGACACCTACCTTCAATTATTAACCCCTAATCTTCCGATCGGAGCTCACCGCTATTCTAATAAATGTATTAACCCCTAAAGCTAAGTCTAACCCTAACACTAACACCCCCCTAAGTTAAATATAATTTACATCTAACGAAATAAATTAACTCTTATTAAATAAATTATTCCTATTTAAAGCTAAATACTTACCTGTAAAATAAATCTTAATATAGCTACAATATAAATTATAATTATATTATAGCTATTTTAGGATTAATATTTATTTTACAGGTAACTTTGTATTTATTTTAACCAGGTACAATAGCTATTAAATAGTTAAGAACTATTTAATAGCTACTTAGTTAAAATAATAACAAATTTACCTGTAAAATAAATCCTAACCTAAGATATAATTAAACTTAACACTACACTATCAATAAAATAATTAAATAAACTACCTACAATTACCTACAATTAACCTAACACTACACTATCAATAAATTAATTAAACACAATTGCTACAAATAAATACAATTAAATAAACTATCTAAAGTACAAAAAATAAAAAAGAACTAAGTTACAAACATAAGAAAAATATTACAACAATTTTAAACTAATTACACCTACTCTAAGCCCCCTAATAAAATAACAAAGCCCCCCAAAATAAAAAATTCCCTACCCTATTCTAAATTAAAAAAGTTACAAGCTCTTTTACCTTACCAGCCCTGAACAGGGCCCTTTGCGGGGCATGCCCCAAGAAGTTCAGCTCTTTTGCCTGTAAAAAAAAACATACAATACCCCCCCCCAACATTACAACCCACCACCCACATACCCCTAATCTAACCCAAACCCCCCTTAAATAAACCTAACACTAATCCCCTGAAGATCTTCCTACCTTGTCTTCACCATCCAGGTATCACCGATCCGTCCTGGCTCCAAGATCTTCATCCAACCCAAGCGGGGGTTGGCGATCCATAATCCGGTGCTGAAGAGGTCCAGAAGAGGCTCCAAAGTCTTCCTCCTATCCGGCAAGAAGAGGACATCCGGACCGGCAAACATCTTCTCCAAGCGGCATCTTCGATCTTCTTCCATCCGGAGCAAAGCGGCAGGATCCTGAAGACCTCCAGCGCGGAACATCCATCCGGACCGACGACTGAACGACGAATGACTGTTCCTTTAAGGGACGTCATCCAAGATGGCGTCCCTCGAATTCCGATTGGCTGATAGGATTCTATCAGCCAATCGGAATTAAGGTAGGAATTTTCTGATTGGCTGATGGAATCAGCCAATCAGAATCTAGTTCAATCCGATTGGCCGATCCAATCAGCCAATCAGATTGAGCTCGCATTCTATTGGCTGATCGGAACAGCCAATAGAATGCGAGCTCAATCTGATTGGCTGATTGGATCAGCCAATCGGATTGAACTTGATTCTGATTGGCTGATTCCATCAGCCAATCAGAAAATTCCTACCTTAATTCCGATTGGCTGATAGAATCCTATCAGCCAATCGGAATTCGAGGGACGCCATCTTGGATGACGTCCCTTAAAGGAACAGTCATTCGTCGTTCAGTCGTCGGTCCGGATGGATGTTCCGCGCTGGAGGTCTTCAGGATCCTGCCGCTTCGCTCCGGATGGAAGAAGATCGAAGATGCCGCTTGGAGAAGATGTTTGCCGGTCCGGATGTCCTCTTCTTGCCGCATAGGAGGAAGACTTTGGAGCCTCTTCTGGACCTCCTCAGCACCGGATTATGGATCGCCAACCCCCGCTTGGGTTGGATGAAGATCTTGGAGCCAGGACGGATCGGTGATACCTGGATGGTGAAGACAAGGTAGGAAGATCTTCAGGGGATTAGTGTTAGGTTTATTTAAGGGGGGTTTGGGTTAGATTAGGGGTATGTGGGTGGTGGGTTGTAATGTTGGGGGGGGGGTATTGTATGTTTTTTTTTACAGGCAAAAGAGCTGAACTTCTTGGGGCATGCCCCGCAAAGGGCCCTGTTCAGGGCTGGTAAGGTAAAAGAGCTTGTAACTTTTTTAATTTAGAATAGGGTAGGGAATTTTTTATTTTGGGGGGCTTTGTTATTTTATTAGGGGGCTTAGAGTAGGTGTAATTAGTTTAAAATTGTAATATTTTTCTTATGTTTGTAACTTAGTTCTTTTTTATTTTTTGTACTTTAGATAGTTTATTTAATTGTATTTATTTGTAGCAATTGTGTTTAATTAATTTATTGATAGTGTAGTGTTAGGTTAATTGTAGGTAATTGTAGGTAGTTTATTTAATTATTTTATTGATAGTGTAGTGTTAAGTTTAATTATATCTTAGGTTAGGATTTATTTTACAGGTAAATTTGTTATTATTTTAACTAGGTAGCTATTAAATAGTTCTTAACTATTTAATAGCTATTGTACCTGGTTAAAATAAATACAAAGTTACCTGTAAAATAAATATTAATCCTAAAATATCTATAATATAATTATAATTTATATTGTAGCTATATTAGGATTTATTTTACAGGTAAGTATTTAGCTTTAAATAGGAATAATTTATTTAATAAGAGTTAATTTATTTCGTTAGATGTAAATTATATTTAACTTAGGGGGGTGTTAGTGTTAGGGTTAGACTTAGCTTTAGGGGTTAATACATTTATTAGAATAGCGGTGAGCTCCGATCGGAAGATTAGGGGTTAATAATTGAAGTTAGGTGTCGGCGATGTTAGGGAGGGCAGATTAGGGGTTAATACTATTTATGATAGGGTTAGTGAGGCGGATTAGGGGTTAATAACTTTATTATAGTAGCGCTCAGGTCCGCTCGGCAGATTATGGGTTAACAAGTGTAGGCAGGTGTCGGCGACGTTGTGGGGGGCAGATTAGGGGTTAATAAATATAATATAGGGGTCGGCGGTGTTAGGGGTAGCAGATTAGGGGTACATAGGGATAACGTAGGTGGCGGCGCTTTGCGGTCGGAAGATTAGGGGTTAATTATTTTAAGTAGCTGGCGGCGATGTTGTGGGGGGCAGGTTAGGGGTTAATAAATATAATACAGGGGTCGGCGGGGTTAGGGGCAGCAGATTAGGGGTACATAAGTATAACGTAGGTGGCGGACGGCAGATTAGGGGTTAAAAAAATGTAATCGAGTTGCGGCGATGTGGGGGGACCTCGGTTTAGGGGTACATAGGTAGTTTATGGGTGTTAGTGTACTTTAGGGTACAGTAGTTAAGAGCTTTATGAACCGGCGTTAGCCCAGAAAGCTCTTAACTCCTGCTATTTTCAGGCGGCTGGAATATTGTCGTTAGAGCTCTAACGCTCACTTCAGAAACGACTCTAAATACCGGCGTTAGAAAGATCCCATTGAAAATATAGGCTACGCAAATGGCGTAGGGGGATCTGCGGTATGGAAAAGTCGCGGCTGAAAAGTGAGCGTTAGACCCTTTAATCACTGACTCCAAATACCAGCGGGCGGCCAAAACCAGCGTTAGGAGCCTCTAACGCTGGTTTTGACGGCTACCGCCGAACTCCAAATCTAGGCCAGAGACTCTCACACAGACTTAATTTTACTCCCTTTTCACTCCCTTTTACACACACACACTCTCAGACTCACACAAACTCTCTTAATCTCACTCCCTTTTACACACACACACAGACTCTCTCACTCTGACACACAGTTTATTTAACAGTACCATAACTATTAAAGAGCTACAATACATGTATCTGGGTTTAGTTAACCCCCCTTCCCATTTACAATAGAAAATCTGTTAAAAAGTGACATCAGCGTACCTATTTCTTTATTGCATTTACTTTTATATATATATATATATATATATATATATATATATATATATACACATACACAGTATATACACACACTGTCCACACATACATATATATATATATACATAACAGGCTTTGCTCATTACAATTTTAGTACCTCAGCTGTCATTTGGAAACCAAAGGGTTAAACCAGAAGAAGGAGGAATGTAGTTCTTGACCTATGGAGCTAAATCACCATTCACAGAAAAAAGGGATCTCTTGTTCCTGTCAAAAGCTACAATAGAAGGAAGTGGAACCTACCACTGCTTAAACAGCAATACATAATGCACTGACCCAACAAGTAAACCCCTCCCACAAAAAATAAAAAACGATGTGCACCATAACTGCAGGAGGGATTATAGTTACACATGTAGAAAAGCAGCACTCTTTCTTCAATTAAGGATATTAGAGACAGCAAGTTTTGCAAAAGTTTCTGACTGAGTATGCAAGGAGTGCAGCATGATCCTTCTTAGCTATGCTGGCTGCCCTGCTCTCTCTCTGCTTGTGGGTATTCCTCTCATCACTCTCTCTATATGCTGCCTACTATGGAGTCAATTGCCCCCCTTACTGCAAGTCAATTGCCCCCTTAGTCCCACCCCACAACATGTTGCACAAAGTCAGCATTCACTCACATAAAGCTGGGGGTGCTCAGACGTGCTCAGATGTGCTAGCTGTCACAAGGGGAGTTAATAAAAGCAGCAGCACCGTTAAAATTGCACAATGCATATTTTTTCCAACAGGGAAAAAATACACTTGGCAATTTTAACAGTGATGCTGCTAGAGTTCTTTCAGAAATTCAGAATATTTTCAGAGTCACATTTGCAGCGTACACTGCACAGTTAGGACAGAGGTGCCGGATTTTTACTTTGGAACACTGTCACAA
Source organism: Bombina bombina (assembly GCF_027579735.1). Classification (NCBI taxonomy): domain Eukaryota; kingdom Metazoa; phylum Chordata; class Amphibia; order Anura; family Bombinatoridae; genus Bombina; species Bombina bombina. The sequence continues at coordinate 111,749,775 of NC_069500.1, forward strand.
GGGGGAGATTAGACAGGGATGCCATTAACCCTTCAGCTGCCTTAAAACAAGATTGCCCATGCTGATAAGTTTATTTTTTGTATTACTTACTCCTCCTGAGTCTTCTCTCCTCTCTCTCCTCCACGCCACCACACTGTTGCAGCACAGTCCTCCTCCAGGTCCCAGGACCTCCTCTACACTCCACAACCGCAGCTGCTGAGTCCTGACTCACTGAGCACTGCAGTGAGCTGAGCACTTTGGATTTTTTCAGCTGCGGGCAGGGAGGGCATTACGGGCACACACGCAGTTGCAGCAGCTCTACCTCCTATGGTCAGTTTCCCACTCCCGCCTGAACTAAACAGACCGGCGCGATGTCACATGACCCACAGTCACTCTGTCAATCAGCAGGCACGCCTCCCTGCAATGCTGAATGCTGATTGGCTGAGTGATCTAGCTCATCATGGAGGCGGTTTTGAGAACCGCCTCCAATGGAGCTACTATGAGGGCCCGGCAGTCACCAGTGGGTGGCGCAGCTCTAAGTGAGCAGAGGATTGGTATTTTAGATCCATGTTGCGCAATTAATGGAGGGCAGCGGACCGGCTCACTGCCTCCTAATTGTGCAACAATGGGTACTATGATGAATGTGACTACTGCGCAAGCGCAGTAAAATAAAATTATGATGTGGGTAAAATCGCCATGGGGGGGGTGGGGGGGTACCCTTGGGGTGGGCGTGGCCAAAAAGAATAAGAAAAAATATACTTTTTTTTATTTTTAATAAATATTATTTGAAATCTTTTTTTCCCCTGATTGGACAGGGGCGGCACTGCCTCCCCTGCCTCCTATTACTGCACGTCACTGCATGTAACTAGGTGCAATTGTAACTCAAGCAGTACCTGTTGTATTCAATTAGAACAGTAACATTAAAACATGGCATGAGCAATACATTACAACTTCTTAAACTCAGGGTGCGGTTGCATAGTACAGCAGGAGAACTAACTTAACAAGAACATTAAGAAAACATTTCAAAACAGCTTACTCCTATGGCATAAATGACATTCTAGGTGCAGACATCAAATAATCTGGTGATCGCTAATCAATTCTAATCAATAACTTAAAACATATCTTTATTGTTACCCTCCTGCCAAAGTGAAAGTGGACCCATCTGCTCCAGATGGGTCCAGGCCCTGCAAAAAAAAAACAGAAATTGTCTTTTCTCTGTAGGTCCTTTTAGAAAGTTCTCTTTAGAAGGCGTAGGATTTGGGCTATATCCTAGGACCCTAGTGACTCAGAAGGCGGAACCCTGCGCGGGCCGTCACAGAAGTTCATCCTGGATCCTCTATTTCTATATCATCAGATGAGGGCAAGGTGGTTTGTCTACGTTTGTGTTGCAGAGCTGGCAGCTCCGGGCCTTGGCGCCTTTGAGGTCTTGGGTTGTTTTGCCCGCCCGAAGGCCTCTGGTAGGGCTGTGGGTCACCTTTATCAGGCAGAGAAATGTTTAACAGATTGCAGAATTTCCCCACGTCAGATATTGATGTGCATTCAATCTTTTTCCCATTCTTTGTGGTGATTATTGACGTAGGGAATCCCCATCTGTAAGGGATATGTAAGGCACTTAAATGAGTAGTCAAAATCAGAAAGTCTCTCCTCTTTTGGAGGGTTCTTATAGATAGATCTTGATAGACCTGGATCCTATGGCCTCTAAATGATAATGCTTGCTGCTTTCTAGCGATGTTATACAGTTCCTCTTTTTGCTTGTAATGTTGGAAATGAACTATAATGTCTCTAGGCGGAGCATCATCTGCTGGTCTAGGGCGTAACGCCCTGTGGGCTCTATCCAGTGGTATAGCCGGACTCTCTTCATCAGGGCTTTCCATTATCTCTGCAAAAAGGGCTTGCAAGTATTCTTGGAGTTCATTGTTCAGCACCGTCTCAGGGTTTCCCCTGAATCAGAGATTTCCTCACCTAGAACGATTCTCCAAGTCATCGATTTTATCTTCTAGCGCCATTACCAGTTGAGTCTGCTGAGATTGCTTGGATGACAGACTTGCTACTTTTTGTGACATAATGTATTCATTCTCCTCAAGGGAGTCAACTCTGCGCCCCAGGTCATTAATCTCTTTCTTTAAGTCTGCGCACTCATCCTTAATGCAGGATTTAACCTGCTCTATGAGCGCTTCCATTGCCTTGTAGGTAATCGGGGAGTCCTCCCTGCTCATCTGTGCTGGGGGAGAAGGGCAGCTGGAATTATCAGTCATGTCACCTTGACTATCTTCTATATGTACCTGCTGGGTTCCTGAATCTCTTTTGTTGATAGCCTGATCTGTGTGCCTAAAAAAGGTGTTAACAGTGCTCTGGGTATTTGATGGCAGTTTTTGTCCTTTTTCACGCTTTTGAGCTCTCATTTGAGACATCATAAAAGATTAGCCACAGACACAAAGTTAACAGAGGTATTTTATCACAAGCCCTGCAAATATAGTTGGAAAATGAGCCCCTGGAACACCACAGCCCTCGGGGAGTTTACCCTCACAGGGTGATCACGGCAAAGGGAATAGGTGATATGACCTGCTGTTACCTAGAGCAGCAGGAAAGGGGAGAGGGCTATGTGCTCCAGGGGAATAGCAAGCAATGCCGTTTGAATAAGTCCAGAGCTGCAGACCCAGTGTGTAATATTTTATTTATTGAGGGATGCAGAAAAAAAGATATATGTGAAGAATTGCACAGACTATAGATCCGTGGGCTTGTATTATGTGCTCCAGATCTGCAGGGATTGAAGCTGTTCTGTGTCCCTCAGGATTTCCTCTACTTGCACTGTCTCAGGTTAGGGGTGAAGTTTTTACTGACCCTGTGTAGGTGATAGCAAGCTAAATTGATGTTGTCGCCTCTAAAAGTCAGATCTGGGATATACTATAGCCCTTTTAGATAGAGTACATGTCAGCATTAGGGTTTGCATGTCAGCATTGTACTCACATTATGCAGCTCCACGTGGCAATCCGTTCTTAACAGCCCTCAGTCCAATAAAGGATGTATTGCATCATAATTTGCTTATGTGAGGCGTCCCATCCTCTATTATAATCCGTCACAGCTAAGAATTGGTGGTCAGCGTTAATCTGCAGCCCAGATAGGACAGCCGGTGGTCCGCTGTACGTGCCCGCTGCGTTAGAATGGGCCTGGTCAGGAGAATGGGCGCAACAGCATAGGCGCCTTTCCATATAGGCCTCAGACCTGAATACTAGCGCTAACGATGTTCCGATCAGGTGGACGATCTGGAGGCAGCTCAAGTTGTTTAACGGAGCTTTGCACCCGCTTCACATGTCTTAAGGAGAGGTCTTGGGAGGAATTAGGCAGCTTTTGCTGAGTTATACACCCGACTTGCTCACGGAGCCTCAGTGTGTTGCGACCATCTTGGTCGGTCGCTCGCTCCGCCCCCCCATTAGGAACTTTTTATCACTTTTTATCATGACATTGGATTAACAGACTTGTTTTGTACAGTTATTTGGATTTTATTGATATTGTCACACTATTGACATCCTCAGGACCTCTGCAGAAGTGTGCCCTAGACCCCCAGGGGCCAATTTCACACATAATTTTGGCCATATATTTTTTGTCATTGTTTTTATACCATATGCTCATCTGGTTTTAACTAATATCATTGTATTATGTTTTATCTTATTATTGTATTATTGTATTATTGTATTATTGTTTTTAAGTACCATGGATCCATGTACTTTTTTGTATTTGTAATATGTGTTATTAAATAATTTTTAGCCCATATCGCTGTTGGATTCCACTAGCACCCTCTTTTGACCTGGCCTTTTATCCTAGGCGCTCCTTACACCCACCACTGTTTCTGTTTGATTTTTATGGGTAACTAGGGACCCATTTGTTATAGGAGCTTAGGTCCTTTCGAGTTAGCGCCGTCGGATAGATATTGTGTTCTAAGATGAGAATATCATCAAGGTAGATAATGACAAAGGTGTTCAAATAGTCATGGAATATTTAGTTCATGAAATGTTGGAATACTGTGGGGGTGTTGCAGAGCTCGAATGTCATGACCAGGTAATCATAGTGTCCGAATCGAGTATTAAAATACGTCTTTCATTCGTCCCCTTTGTGAATTCTGATGAGATTGTACGCACCCCGCAGATCCAATTTGGTGAAAATTGTAGCACCTTGAAGGTAAGTAAACAGTTCAGGGATAAGCGGCAGGGGATAGCCATTTTTTACCGTAATCTGGTTCAGACCTCTGTAGTCAATACAGGGATGAAGGCCCCTGACTGGAGAAGAAGAGGGTTGTATGAAACCTCTAGCCAGATTGTCCATGATATATTCCTCCATGGCGAGGTTTTCAGGCCTGGACAGAAGATAGGTCTTGCCACGGCGCAAAGGTGCTCGAAGAAGGAGGTTGATGGGGCAATCAAATGAATGATGAGGAGGAAGGCGTTCAGCCTCTTTCTTGGAGAACACATCAAGGAAGTCCTGATAAGATACTGGTAAGGAATCAGGTGTTTCCAAGGCAAGTTACATAGTGACTGATGGCTTGTGTAAACAATTGTGAAAACACGTAAAAAAAACCCAAGAAGAAAGTTCACCTTGAGTCCAGCAAAACGTTGGATTGTGCAACTGGAGCCAGGGAAGATTATGGGAAATTAAGGAGTCGGAATAATGTCAAAGCTAATTAATTTGAAATGGAGTACTCCAACAGAAAAACATAGAGGCTTAGTGGAAAACTGAATAAATCCTGAACCCAACAGATCACTGCTGATTGTGGAAACCAGGACGGAATAGTCTTTAGAACGAAGAGGTATTTTGTGGGATGATACAAAGGATGAGTCGATGAAAACTCCTCCTGACCCTGAATCAATGAGGCCTTGGGAATGGATCTTGCAATCTCTGAGGGGATTAGTTACAGGCACAAAGAGTTTGCTGTTGAGGGAAGAAAATTCTATCTGGCTTAACTCAGTTCCTCAAACAGGAGTTTTTACTGGCTTTTACTGGCCTTGTGGGACATTCCCTCAATAAATGGCCCTTAAGGCCACAATATAAACACAGGCCAAGTGTCCATCTTCTCAGGCGTTCAGTCTCCATCAATTTAATGGTTTCAACTTCCATAGGTTCTACTTGTTCCAGAGAGGAGGTAGAAAAGGACACTGGATTGGAGAAACAAAGAGCAAGGTGGAATGATGTCCAGGTTTGCGACTTCTCTCTTTTTCTTGCGGTCATTTGCTGTACCTAGCGTCAAGTCTGATACAGAGGTTGATTAGGTCTTTTAGAGACTCTGGGAGATCCCAAAACACAAGTCCATCTTTACGACGTTCAGAGAGTCCCTTATGAAAAGCTACTCTTAGGGCTCCCTGATTCCATGAGGTCTCGGCAGCTAGAGTGTGAAACTCAATGTCATATTGAGCTACCGAAAGGGTACCTTGATGCAGATCTTGCAAGCCAGCCTCAGCAGCAGAAGATCTACCAGGCTTGTCAAAACCAGAGGAGAATGTGGAAAGGAAAGAATCCACATCTTGAAGAATAGGGTCATCTTTTTCCAATAATGGAGATACCAAGGCCAGGGCTTTAACTTTAATTAAAGAAATAAGAAAGGTGATCCTAGAAGAGGGTGTAGAAAACAGTGCAGGGCTTTTACGGAAATGAAGGAGGCACTGGTTCAAAAAACCACGACAGTCCTCAGGGTTGCCATCATATTTGTCAGGAAGGGGTGTCCTGGGGTTATGGTGACCTTCAGGGTGGGCAGCTGGGATGGTAGGATTGGAACTGGAAGTAGCCACTGTGGTAGGGTTGGGTTGCAACAGGGCAGCCAAAGTTTGTAGCAAAGCAGCAATCTGGTCCAATTTGGAGTCCAGGGATTGCAAATTAGCTGCATGGGATCCAAAAAGTTGTCCATGGTGGGTCACAGCCCTGGTCAGCTCAGTGGGGTCCATATTATGGCCCATTTGCACTGTCAGCCATATAGAATCAGTCCAGGCCCAGGCCCAGGCCCAATTGCTAGAGTGAATATATCGCACACACTTGCACACTGAGAGAAACCCAGGACGTGACCCACTCAGAAGTAAGAAGCAATAATGTAGAAAACACAGAAATGAGTGCTTACAGAAGATGCAGGAACACAGGAAAGCTGAGTACTGTATTCTAGGAGACAGGAAGCTGAGAGCTGGCAAAGCAGAGGAAAGTTTGATAGAACAGTCACACAGGACAAAAACACATACCCAGGAAACAGGAACAAACCAACAAACGGGCCCAGAAGTACAGTCCTGTTGGAGATTTAAAGACCCGCCTGATGTCATCAGAGTGGGTTGGCTGAGAGACCGTGTCACGTTGCCTAACAAGAAGATCCGGGAGCCGCGGTGACACAGCAAAGATCGGATCCATGATAGTATCTCTGTCAATCAAATCAGGGATCTAGATCTTTTGCCTTATATTCTTTAAAAAATTCTATTGAACAATTTAAGTAAGAAAAAAGTTTTAATTTATTAGATTTTCTTTACTGGTGATCCAACTAATCTAAAGATATTTTATTAAATTGTGAGGGATTTATTCTATGCATTTTGCACACTTATCATACAAAGTTTTTGGCAGACTACATTTCAAAATTGTCACAAATATAAATAATTGTAAAAAGAAAATGAGATTAATTTGTATACAGGTGGCCTTCGGTTCAATTTACGCCGTTTTTTTTCAGTCATGTGACTGCTATTGAAAAGCATTGAAAAGCAGTGCACTAATTAAAATTGCCAGTAGGTGGAGCTGTCCGCTTGTGTTGCAGCAAAGTTATGCAGGCTTAGCAGACTTAAATTAATCTGTGTACACAGAACAGACCTTAGCTATTGAGCAAAAAGATCTAGCAGCCACTTACCTATTATCTTCCTGCCCAGCTGCTTGAAGTGAGGGTGTCTGCCTATTAATCACTCCAGATTGAAATGCATAGAATAGGTGCAGACGCAATATTATAGACTGCAGAAGCAGGTAAGGGGCCGCCCATTCATGCACAAGGTAGTAATTGATTAACCCTTCACTGCTTCCAAAAAATGTTAAAAACACACTCTACATAGAGTCAAAGTAAAAAAGCGACATTGCTTAAGAAATATAATCACAGTAATGTGGCAGAATGCAAAATAATGCACATTGATATAAAACATCCCATGTATTAAATACATGTTCTAAGTGATACCAAAAAGCTGAGGCAGAGACATAATGAAAACTACAGCAGTAACAGAAATGGGAAAAAGAAAATGTATATTTTCTATTGTATATACTAGTAGAGACCTGGTAAATGACAGGGACTGTGTAACATGACTAAAAATGAATAGTTAATAAAATAAAATGATAACAATAGTGGAACAGACATCAGTCATCAATAAAGTAACTGATGTCAAATCCTCTATTCATATCTAGAGTTGTTTTGGTTTTAAGTTTGAGAATCCAAAACAGTTCTTGTTTGTCTAAAATGTTGTGTTTGTTGCCACTTCTGATTGGAACCCGTGCCAAGTCTATGACTTGAACTGATATGTCTGCTTTATTAGAGAAATGAATACCATTAATGTGGCTTGCAACTGCAGATTCCTTCACATACGCCTAGATTTAGAGTTTGGCGTTAGCCGTCAAAACCAGCGTTAGGGGCTCCTAACGCTGGTTTTTACCGCCCGCTGGTATTTAGAGTCAGTCAGGAAAGGGTCTAACGCTCAGGCCTAGATTTGGAGTTTGGCGGTAAAAGGGCTGTTAACGCCCCGCGGGCTTTTTTCTGGCCGCACCATAAAATTAACTCTGGTATCGAGAGTTCAAACAAATGCTGCGTTAGGCTCCAAAAAAGGAGCGTAGAGCATTTTTACCGCAAATGCAACTCTCGATACCAGAGTTGCTTACGGACGCGGCCAGCCTCAAAAACGTGCTCGTGCACGATTCCCCCATAGGAAACAATGGGACTGTTTGAGCTGAAAAAATACCTAACACCTGCAAAAAAGCAGCGTTCAGCTCCTAACGCAGCCCCATTGTTTCCTATGGGGAAACACTTCCTACGTCTGCACCTAACACTCTAACATGTACCCCGAGTCTAAACACCCCTAACCTTACACTTATTAACCCCTATTCTGCCGCCCCCGCTATCGCTGACCCCTGCATATTTTTTTTAACCCCTAATCTGCCGCTCCGTAAACCGCCGCAACCTACGTTATCCCTATGTACCCCTAATCTGCTGCCCTAACATCGCCGACCCCTATATTATATTTATTAACCCCTAATCTGCCCCCCTCAACGTCGCCGACACCTGCCTACACTTATTAACCCCTAATCTGCCGAGCGGACCTGAGCGCTACTATAATAAAGTTATTAACCCCTAATCCGCCTCACTAACCCTATCATAAATAGTATTAACCCCTAATCTGCCCTCCCTAACATCGCCGACACCTACCTTCAATTATTAACCCCTAATCTTCCGAGCGGAGCTCACCGCTATTCTAATAAATTGATTAACCCCTAAAGCTAAGTCTAACCCTAACACTAACACCCCCCTAACTTAAATATAATTTACATCTAACTAAATTAATTAACTCTTATTAAATAAATGATTCCTATTTAAAGCTAAATACTTACCTGTAAAATAAATCCTAATATAGCTACAATATAAATTATAATTATATTATAGCTATTTTAGGATTAATATTTATTTTACAGGCAACTTGGTATTTATTTTAACTAGGTACAATAGCTATTAAATAGTTAAGAACTATTTAATAGTTACCTAGTTAAAATAATAACAAATTTACCTGTAAAATAAATCCTAACCTAAGATATAATTAAACCTAACACTACCCTATCAATAAAATAATTAAATAAACTACCTACAATTACCTACAATTAACCTAACACTACACTATCAATAAATTAATTAAACACAATTCCTACAAATAAATACAATTACATAAACTAGCTAAAGTACAAAAAATAAAAAAGAACTAAGTTACAAAAAATAAAAAAATATTTACAAACATAAGAAAAATATTACAACAATTTTAAACTAATTACACCTACTCTAAGCCCCCTAATAAAATAACAAAGCCCCCCAAAATAAAAAATTCCCTACCCTATTCTAAATTAAAAAAGTTACAAGCTCTTTTACCTTACCAGCCCTGAACAGGGCCCTTTGCGGGGCATGCCCCAAGAATTTCAGCTCTTTTGCCTGTAAAAGAATAAATATAATACCCCCCCCCCAACATTACAACCCACCACCCACATACCCCTAATCTAACCCAAACCCCCCTTAAATAAACCTAACACTAAGCCCCTGAAGATCTTCCTACCTTGTCTTCACCATACCAGGTTCACCGATCCGTCCTGGCACCAACATCTTCATCCAACCCAAGCGGGGGTTGGCGATCCATCATCCGGTGCTGAAGAGGTCCAGAAGAGGCTCCAAAGTCTTCCTCCTATCCGGCAAGAAGAGGACATCCGGACCGGCAAACATCTTCTCCAAGCGGCATCTTCGATCTTCTTCCATCCGGTGCGGAGCGGGTCCATCTTGAAGCAGGCGACGCGGATCCATCCTCTTCTTCCGTTGTCTCCCGACTAATGACGGTTCCTTTAAGGGACGTCATCCAAGATGGCGTCCCTCGAATTCCGATTGGCTGATAGGATTCTATCAGCCAATCGGAATTAAGGTAGGAATTTTCTGATTGGCTGATGGAATCAGCCAATCAGAATCAAGTTCAATCCGATTGGCTGATCCAATCAGCCAATCAGATTGAGCTCGCATTCTATTGGCTGATCGGAACAGCCAATAGAATGCGAGCTCAATCTGATTGGCTGATTGGATCAGCCAATCGGATTGAACTTGATTCTGATTGGCTGATTCCATCAGCCAATCAGAAAATTCCTACCTTAATTCCGATTGGCTGATAGAATCCTATCAGCCAATCGGAATTCGAGGGACGCCATCTTGGATGACGTCCCTTAAAGGAACCGTCATTAGTCGGGAGACAACGGAAGAAGAGGATGGATCCGCGTCGCCTGCTTCAAGATGGACCCGCTCCGCACCGGATGGAAGAAGATCGAAGATGCCGCTTGGAGAAGATGTTTGCCGGTCCGGATGTCCTCTTCTTGCCGGATAGGAGGAAGACTTTGGAGCCTCTTCTGGACCTCTTCAGCACCGGATGATGGATCGCCAACCCCCGCTTGGGTTGGATGAAGATGTTGGAGCCAGGACGGATCGGTGAACCTGGTATGGTGAAGACAAGGTAGGAAGATCTTCAGGGGCTTAGTGTTAGGTTTATTTAAGGGGGGTTTGGGTTAGATTAGGGGTATGTGGGTGGTGGGTTGTAATGTTGGGGGGGGTATTGTATTTATTCTTTTACAGGCAAAAGAGCTGAAATTCTTGGGGCATGCCCCGCAAAGGGCCCTGTTCAGGGCTGGTAAGGTAAAAGAGCTTGTAACTTTTTTAATTTAGAATAGGGTAGGGAATTTTTTATTTTGGGGGGCTTTGTTATTTTATTAGGGGGCTTAGAGTAGGTGTAATTAGTTTAAAATTGTTGTAATATTTTTCTTATGTTTGTAAATATTTTTTTATTTTTTGTAACTTAGTTCTTTTTTATTTTTTGTACTTTAGCTAGTTTATGTAATTGTATTTATTTGTAGGAATTGTGTTTAATTAATTTATTGATAGTGTAGTGTTAGGTTAATTGTAGGTAATTGTAGGTAGTTTATTTAATTATTTTATTGATAGGGTAGTGTTAGGTTTAATTATATCTTAGGTTAGGATTTATTTTACAGGTAAATTTGTTATTATTTTAACTAGGTAACTATTAAATAGTTCTTAACTATTTAATAGCTATTGTACCTAGTTAAAATAAATACGAAGTTGCCTGTAAAATAAATATTAATCCTAAAATAGCTATAATATAGTTATAATTTATATTGTAGCTATATTAGGATTTATTTTACAGGTAAGTATTTAGCTTTAAATAGGAATAATTTATTTAATAAGAGTTAATTTATTTCGTTAGATGTAAATTATATTTAAGTTAGGGGGGTGTTAGTGTTAGGGTTAGACTTAGCTTTAGGGGTTAATCAATTTATTAGAATAGCGGTGAGCTCCGGTCGTCAGATTAGGGGTTAATAATTGAAGTTAGGTGTCGGCGATGTTAGGGAGGGCAGATTAGGGGTTAATACTATTTATTATAGGGTTAGTGAGGCGGGTTAGGGGTTAATAACTTTATTATAGTAGCGCTCAGGTCCGCTCGGCAGATTAGGGGTTAATAAGTGTAGGCAGGTGTCGGCGACGTTGAGGGGGGCAGATTAGGGGTTAATAAATATAATATAGGGGTCGGCGGTGTTAGGGGTAGCAGATTAGGGGTACATAGGGATAACGTAGGTGGCGGCGCTTTGCGGTCGGAAGATTAGGGGTTAATTATTTTAAGTAGCTGGCGGCGACGTTGTGGGGGGCAGGTTAGGGGTTAATAAATGTAATACAGGGGTCGGCGGGGTTAGGGGCAGCAGATTAGGGGTACATAAGTATAACGTAGGTGGCGGTCGGCAGATTAGGGGTTAAAAATTTTAATCGAGTGGCGGCGATGTGGGGGGAGCTCGGTTTAGGGGTACATAGGTAGTTTATGGGTGTTAGTGTACTTTAGGGTACAGTAGTTAAGAGCTTTATGAACCGGCGTTAGCCAGAAAGCTCTTAACTCCTGCTATTTTCAGGCGGCTGGAATTTTGTCGTTAGAGCTCTAACGCTCACTTCAGAAACGACTCTAAATACCGGCGTTAGAAAGATCCCATTGAAAAGATAGGATACGCAAATGGCGTAGGGGGATCTGCGGTATGGAAAAGTCGCGGCTGAAAAGTGAGCGTTAGACCCTTTAATCACTGACTCCAAATACCAGCGGGCGGCCAAAACCAGCGTTAGGAGCCTCTAACGCTGGTTTTGACGGCTACCGCCGAACTCCAAATCTAGGCCTCACTTTGCAGCCGCGACTTTTCCATACCGCAGATCCCCTTACGCCAATTGCGTATCCTATCTTTTCAATGGGATCTTCCTAACGCCGGTATTTAGAGTTGTGGCTGAAGTGAGCGTTAGAAATCTAACGACAAGACTCCAGCCGCAGAAAAAAGTCAGGAGTTAAGAGCTTTTTGGGCTAACGCCGGTTCATAAAGCTCTTAACTACTGTGCTCTAAAGTACACTAACACCCATAAACTACCTATGTAACCCTAAACGGAGGCCCCCCCACATCGCCGCCACTCTATTAAATTTTTTTAACCCCTAATCTGAGACCGCACACCGCCGCAACCTACATTATCCCTATGTACCCCTAATCTGCTGCCCCTAACACCGCCGACCCCTATATTATATTTATTAACCCCTAATCTGCTGCACCAACATCGCCTCCACCTACCTACAATTATTAACCCCTAATCTGCCGACCGGACCTCACCGCTACTATAATAAATGTATTAACCCCTAATCCGCCTCACTCCCGCCTCAATAACCCTATAATAAATAGTATTAACCCCTAATCTGCCCTCCCTAACATCACCGACACCTAACTTCAAGTATTAACCCCTAATCTGCCGACCGGACCTCACCGCTACTCTATTAAATTTATTAACCCCTAAAGCTAAGTCTAACCCTAACACTAACACCCCCCTAAGTTAAATATAATTTTTATCTAACAAAATAAATTAACTCTTATTAAATAAATTATTCCTATTTAAAGCTAAATACTTACCTGTAAAATAAACCCTGATATAGCTACAATATAAATTATAATTATATTGTAGCTATTTTAGGATTAATATTTATTTTACAGGCAACTTTGTATTTATTTTAACCAGGTACAATAGCTATTAAATAGTTATTAAAGTTAATAGCCACCTAGTTAAAATAATTACAAAATTACCTGTAAAATAAATCCTAACCTAAGTTACAATTAAACCTAACCCTACACTATCAATAAATTAATTAAATACAATACCTACAAATAAATACAATTAAATAAACTAAAGTACAAAAAATAAAAAAGAACTAAGTTACAAAAAATAAAAAAATATTTACAAACATTAGAAAAATATTACAACAATTTTAAACTACTTACACCTACTCTAAGCCCCCTAATAAAATAACAAAGCCCCCCAAAATAAAAAAATGCCCTACCCTATTCTAAAATTAAAATAGAAAAGCTCTTTTACCTTACCAGCCCTTAAAAGGGCCTTTTGTGGGGCATGCCCCAAAGAATTCAGCTCTTTTGCCTGGAAAAAAAAACCATACAATACCCCCCCCCCAACATTACAGCCCATCACCCACATACCCCAATCAGCCAATCAGATTGAGCTCGCATTCTATTGGCTGTTCCGATCAGCCAATAGAATGTGAGCTCAATCTGATTGGCTGATCCAATCAGCCAATCGTATTGAACTTGAATCTGATTGGCTGATTCCATCAGCCAATCAGAATTTTCCTACCTTAATTCCGATTGGCTGATAGAATCCTATCAGCCAATCGGAATTCGAGGGACGCCATCTTGGATGACGTCCCTTAAAGGAACCTTCATTTGTCGTCTAGTCGTCGGAAGAAGAGGATGGATCCGCGCCGGAGGTCTTGAAGATGGAGCTGCTCGTCATCGGATGGAAGAACATAGAAGATGCCGCTTGGATGAAGATGTTTGCCGGTCCGGATCTCCTCTTCTGCCCGGATAGGATGAAGACTTCTGCCCGAAGATGGACTTCTTCAGCCGCCGCTTGGATCAAGACTTCAGCCGGAGGATGGACGTCTTCAGCCCCCCCTTGGGCTTGGATCAAGACATCGGAGCCTGGACCGATTGCTGATACCCAGTGTGGTGAAGATAAGGTAGGATGATCTTCAGGGGCTTAGTGTTAGGTTTATTTAAGGGGGTTTTGGGTTAGATTAGGGGTATGTGGGTGGTGGGTTGTAATGTTGGGGGGGTATTGTATGTTTTTTTTTTCCAGGCAAAAGAGCTGAATTCTTTGGGGCATGCCCCACAAAAGGCCCTTTTAAGGGCTGGTAAGGTAAAAGAGCTTTTCTATTTTAATTTTAGAATAGGGTAGGGCATTTTTTTATTTTGGGGGGCTTTGTTATTTTATTAGGGGGCTTAGAGTAGGTGTAATTAGTTTAAAATTGTTGTAATATTTTTCTAATGTTTGTAAATATTTTTTTATTTTTTGTAACTTAGTTCTTTTTTATTTTTTGCACTTTAGTTAGTTTAATTGTATTTATTTGTAGGGATTTAATTAATTTATTGATAGTGTAGTGTTAGGTTTAATTGTAACTTAGGTTAGGATTTATTTTACAGGTAATTTTGTAATTATTTTAACTAGGTAGCTATTAAATAGTTCTTAACTATTTAATAGCTATTGTACCTGGTTAAAATAAATACAAAGTTGCCTGTAAAATAAATATTAATCCTAAAATAGCTACAATATAATTATAATTTATATTGTAGCTATATTAGGGTTTATTTTACAGGTAAGTATTTAGCTTTAAATAGGAATAATTTATTAAATAAGAGTTAATGTATTTCGTTAGAATAAAATTATATTTAATTTAGGGGGGTGTTAGGGTTAGGGTTAGACTTAGCTTTAGGGGTTAATACATTTATTAGAGTAGCGGTGAGGTCCGGTCGGCAGATTAGGGGTTAATACTTGAAGTTAGGTGTTGGTGATGTTCGGGAGGGCAGATTAGGGGTTAATACTATTTATTATAGGGTTATTGAGGCGGGAGTGAGGCGGATTAGGGGTTAATAACTTTATTATAGTAGCGGCGAGGTCCGGTCAGCAGATTAGGGGTTAATAAGTGTAGGTAGGTAGCGGCGACGTTGAGGGGGGCAGATTAGGGGTTAATAAATATAATATAGGGGTCGGCGGTGTTAGGGGCAGCAGATTAGGGGTACATAGGGATAACGTAGGTGGCGGCAGTGTACTGAGCGGCAGATTAGGGGTTAATAATAATATGCATGGGTCAGCGATAGCGGGGGTGGCAGATTAGGGGTTAATAAGTGTAAGGTTAGGGGTGTTTAGATTCGGGGTACATGTTAGGGTGTTACGTGCAGACATAGGAAGTGTTTTCCCATAGGAAACAATGGGGCTGCGTTAGGAGCTGAACGCTGCTTTTTTGTAGGTGTTAGGTTTTTTTTCAGCTCAAACTGCCCCATTATTTCCTATGGGGGAATCGTGCACGAGCACGTTTTTGAAGCTGGCCACGTCCGTAAGCACCGCTGGTATTTAGAGTTGCAGTGGCGGTAAATTATGCTCTACGCTCCCTTTATGGAGCCTAACGCAGCCCTTCTGTGAACTCTAAATACCAGCGGTATTTAAAAGGTGCGGGGGAAAAAAAATCCAGCATTAGCTACGCTGGTCGTTACCGACAAAACTCTAAATCTAGCCGATAATTATTTACATCCCTAACATGTTCTCCTGTTCTTTTTCTTAATTCCCTAGAAGTTTGTCCTGTATATTGATTTTTACATAAATTGCAGGTTAGCAAATATACTACTCATTGGGTGCCACAATTGGCATATAAATCAATATCAAATTTTTGATTAGTGACACTAGATGTAAATGAATTGCCTTTTAGGATCAAGGTACAAGTGTTGCAGTTCTTACTGCCGCACCTGAAGTTTCCTTTATGAGTTAACCATCTAGATTCCAACTCAGGTACGTTGCTTTTAACCTTACTTGGAGAAAGAGTTCTTGCTTTTTTGGGGACAAATTTACAATTGCCCACACAAGACTTTAATATTTCATCTCCCAATAGAAGGTGCATGTGTTTTTTGAGTATCTTAACAATTGAGTCAAATTGTGTAGTATATTCTGTGGTAAATACCACAGAATCTGAAAAATCACTATTATTTGGCCTTTTCTTAGATTTCTTATCATTATTGATTTTAAAGGTTTTTACCTGTTGGCAATATTTGGCTAAGGTGTCCCTCTTATACCCTCTTTGTACCAATCTATTTTCAAGCTCTATTGCTTGTTGGGCATAGACCCTGTCTCATTTAGTATTGCATCTGAGTCTAATGAATTGACTTTAGGAATGGCTGTGACAAGATGTTTAGGGTGCTCTGATGTAGCATGCAGTATAGTGTTCCCAGCAGTGGGTTTTCTAAAGGTTTTTGTACATATCTGGCCATCTTTAATGTGTAGGGTCAGATCTAAAAGTTTACCTCTGTTCTATTGTAAGTTCCAGTAAATTTTAACCCCATAGAGTTGTTATTTAGCAAATGCATGAATTCTTGGTATGAGGAATCATCAAGCGGCCTTTTGACAATAAACAACAAGTCATCAATATATCTGACAAATAAAATGATGTCATCATGCCCTGGATTCTGTGAAGTGTTAATATGGGAACGTTCCCACCAGGCAACATACAAATTAGCAAACAATGGGGCAAATTTTGCCCCCATCGCCGTACCGCAAATTTATTAGTAAAACTCTTGATTAAATAGAAAAAAGTTATGCGATAACAAATACCTCAGAATTTCGCCAATAAAATGTTTGGTGATGTTGTCCAAATTTAATTCTCTAGCCAAAAAGAATTCAATAATTTGGACTCCTAAAAGATGAGGAATGCACGTATATAAAGAGGAAATATCTACCACCATTCAAGTAAAGTCTTGTTGCCATTGAATATGTTCCAAGCTTTCAAGGAGGTGGGAGCTGTCTTCCAGGTAGCTCAACTGTCCCTTGGCAATAGGTTGTAAAATGGCATCTAGCCAAGCTCCCATGGGTTCAAAAAGGGAGCCAATGTAGAGACCATTGGTCTACCCGGAGGGCACTCACAGTCCTTGTGCACCTTTGGCACATGATAAAACACTGGAATTATTGGATCTAGTGGAACTAAGGTATTCAAATCCTTAGTGTCAAAGATGTCCAAGGCAATGCCATCTTCGACCAACCGCAACATTTCCTTTTTAAATATTTGGGTTGGGTTAGATGATAATTTACGATAGGTACTGCTATCAGAGAGTTGTCTATTGGCTTCCAAAACAGCTTTTTGATACGCATTTAAAATAGCACCCCTATGCTGAATAGGATGTTTTTATAGTTTTTTGTAATGATTTTGTACTGAGGGGGGAAACATTATCACTGTATAATTCATTAAAGGTTGCAAGGGAACAAGCACCTGAGAACTGCAAATGAGGATGAGTATAGGAAATGTATCGCCAATATCTTGTGAGAGGGAAAAAACCTCTTAAGGGCTAATTTTCTGATAAATTTGTTTACATCCAGAAATGTAGTGAAGCCAGTGAATCTGTTAGTTGGAGCAAATCCTAACCATTTAGATAGTACAGATTTTTCACAGACAGTAAGATTGTGTTGGGACAAATTAATAATGCTAAAGTTCTCAGGTAAAGAGCAATTGACATGTAATGTCCTTTGTTCTTCTTCTTTGATTTTCTTTTCCTTTTCTTCCTCCATCGGTGTCTTCTTCTTTTTCTGATAGGGTGGTCCTGTGAGTCTTTGGGCGGACCACCTGCTGTTGTTCCCCCGAATCCTCTCCCAAACTGTCCTGTAAAAAAGAAGAAGAACTGCCGTTTGCTAATTTGTATGTTGCCTGGTGGGAACTTTCCCATATGTACACCTCACAGAATCCATGGCATGAGGACATCATTTTATTTGTCAGATATATTGATGACTTGTTCTTCATTGTCAAAAGATCGCTTGATGATTCCTCATACCAAGAATTCATGAATTATCTAAATAACAACACTATGTGGTTAAAATGTACTGGAACTTACAATAGAACAGAGGTAAACTTTTTAGATCTGACCCTACACATTAAAGATGGCCAGATATTACAAAAACCTTTAGAAAACCACTGCTGGGAACACTATACTGCATGCCACATCAGAGCACCCTAAACATCTTGTCACAGCCATTCCTAAAGGCCAATTCATTCGACGCAATACTAAATCAGACAGGGTCTATGACCAACAAGCAATAGAGCTTGAAAATCGATTGGTACAAAGAGGGTATAAGAGGGAAACCTTAGCCAAATGTCGCCAACAGGT
The DNA here is from genome assembly GCF_027579735.1 of Bombina bombina. NCBI lineage: Eukaryota > Metazoa > Chordata > Amphibia > Anura > Bombinatoridae > Bombina > Bombina bombina. The sequence continues at coordinate 111,767,772 of NC_069500.1, forward strand.
AAAAGCCTTTAAAATCAATCATGATAAGAAATCTAAGAAAAGGCCAAATAATAGTGATTTTTCAGATTCTGTGGTATTTACCACAGAATATACTACACAATTTGACTCAATTGTTAAGATACTCAAAAAAAACATGCAACTTCTATTGGGAGATGAAATATTAAAGTCCTGTGTGGGCAATTGTAAATTTGTCCCCAAAAAAACAAGAAACTTGGCCCAGTCTCTTTCTCCAACCATGGTTAAAAGCAACGTACCTGAGTTGGAATCTAGATGGTTAACTCATAAAGGAAATTTCAGGTGCGGCAGTAAAAACTGCAACACTTGTACCTTGATCCTAAAAGGCAATTAATTTGCTTCTAGTGTCACTAATCAAAAATTTGATATTGATTTTTATGCCAATTGTGGCACCCAGTGGGTAGTATATTTGCTAACCTGCAATTTATGTAAAAATCAATACACAGGACAAACTTCTAGGGAATCAAGAATAAGAACAGGAGAACATGTTAGGGATGTAAAAAATTATGTGAAGGAATCTGCAGTTGCAAGCCACTTTAATGGTATTCATTTCTCTAATAAAGCAGACATATCAGTTCAAGTCATAGACTTGGCACAGGTTCCAATCAGTGGTGGCAACAAACACAAAATTTTAGACAAACGAGAACTGTTTTGGATTCTCAAACTTAAAACCAAAACAACTCTAGATATGAATAGAGAATTTGACATCAGTTACTTTATTGATGACTGATGTCTGTTCCACTATTCTTATCATTTTAATTTATTAACTATTAATTTTTAGTCATGTTACACAGTCCCTGTCATTTACCAGGTCTCTACTAGTATATACAATAGATAATATACATTTTCTTTTTCCCATTTCTGTTACTGCTGTAGTTTTCATTATGTTTCTGCCTCAGCTTTTTGGTATCACTTAGAACATTCACTTAATACATAGGATGTTTGTATATCAATGTGCATTATTTTGCATTCTGCCACATTACTGTGATTATATTTCTTAAGCAATGTTGCTTTTTTACTTTGACTCTATGTAGAGTGTGTTTTTAACATTTTTTGGAAGCAGTGAAGGGTTAATCAATTACAGCCTTGTGCATAAATGGGCTGCCCCTTACCTACTTCTGCAGTCTATGATTAAGCGCCACTAGGGGCGTGAAATGCGTAAGACAATTCTTTTGTGTATGTCCTCTGTCTGGGAACACTCCATGTTTTACTGAACTCAATAAAGTTTGTATTTTTTACTTTATTCTAACCGAGCAGTGCCTGCTATTTTTTGCTCTATTTGTTATTCCTTGGCCTGATCCGCTATTTGCTATAGCACTCCGGCTATATGGGCAACAGTAGTTTTCTTATTTTACTGCATGACCTGTAGTCTTTGACCATGTACCGGTACTCACCCCTCCGCAGACCCAATATTATCTAACATGCTAACAATGCAGAGAACTGTTTGCAGAAAAATGCAAGTAAAAATATGTTGTTGTTCATTAAACTTAGTATGATGATACAGTCTGTTGTGTGATTATTTAATTAGGTTTATAATACTGTTTAGCATTTAAAGTATTAATTTCAAAGCTTTAAAAATAATGTATTTGGTGTTACTTATGTCAATTTTAAGAGGGGCCTGGAACCTAACTCCCTCACTTCCCATTAAATACATTAAATACTGGGTTTCAATTTACAACGGTTTTGATTTACAACCATTCCTTCTGGAACTTAAAGGGCCACTAAACCCAAAATCTTTCTTTCATGATTCAGATAGAGAATAGAAATTTAAACATTACAATTTACTTCCATTATTTATTTTGCTTCATTTTTTAAATATCCTTAGTTGAAGAAAAAGCAATGCACATGGTGAGCCAATCACACAATGCTTCTATGTGCAGCAACCAATCAGCAACTAGTGAGCATATCTAGATATGCTTTTCCTCAAAGAATATCAAGAGAATAAAACCAATTAGATAATATAAGTAAATTAGAAAGATGTTTAAATTGCATTCTCTTTCTAAATCATAAAAGAAAAAATGTGGGTGGCATGTTCCTTTAACCCTGGCGTAAACTGAGGGCTACCTGTATTTTGTATTGAGTGCACTGTGTATTTTTTCCCCCTGTCTTGCAATCAAACATGTTATGGTACCCGCAGCATAAATTATTATTTCAGGAAGAAGTTACTTAATTAATGTTGCATGATCTATGATCTTTGGTTCAAACAAAATAACAGAATGTGACAAGTTGTTAATTCAGAGAGATATTTATTACAATGGAAATCATAAAATAACTTCAAATGAAATGTAAGGCTCCATTCTTTCAAATTAAGTATTTTATTTATACTGATTAGCCAAACCTAAAAATAACATTTGCACTGTGAGATAATTACCATTTTTACAGCAATCCCCTGACAGCTGGGGGGACAGTAGACTATTTATTTTAGTGGGATCAACTCTTTCAATGGATAGTAGTTCCAATGTTCCTCAGTTTTCTAGTGAGTGAATAAGGACCATCACACTTCCTATGCTACTTTTATAGTTTAGTTAGGTGTTTCTCATTGCCCAAATGAACCCTGTTAGCCATTTGACATTTGAAGTTTTAAGTGAAAAAGTGGCGCTAAGAACATTATGTTCTCTCTTACTTCTAAGATTGACCATAAAACCCCCTAGTGTAAAGGTGATTGCCATTTTTACAAAGATTATATGTGCATTCATCTCCCCTAGATATAGGATGCAGAACTCTTTGAAAGCATTAGCTTTTTTTCAGAGCTTTTAGATTTGAAATGATAGAGCATAGCAAGACCACCTATAGTATCTACCTTACACATATGGGGTGGGGAATATGAAGAAAATAAAGGTCAGTAGCGGACCAACTCTACAGAGAACCCTGGTGAAAATTTTTGGGGCCCCCAAAGACAGTAGTAAGCTATAGCAATAATATACATGCTGCTCTGTATAATGTTTTAGAGTAGATAGAGAGATAGATAAGATGGACCTACACATGTATATACTAGCTGCTATGGGCCCCCTAGCACTTGGGGCCTGGTGCCTCTGCACCTGCTGCACCACTGGTAGTTCCACCCCTGATAGGAAGTTCCTGTGGAGGAGCATTTTGCTAAACTTCTTTGACAAGTTTGAACATATAGCGGGAAGTGTTGTTACAGGGAGATGAATCCTTCACAGATACTATCAACAGTATGTAATATTTTATTGTTAAAAATGTTTCCATAAATATCTGTATGTTTATTCTAGATTAGCAATTTAGATGGTGCCAATCTGGGAAGTAATGTATGCTCTGACTGAGGAAAGAGTTTAAGAAATAAAGTTTCAATTTTAATTAACTGCTATGTAACTTATTTTTACACGTTGTTGACTGGCTAGAACAAATGTTTTCTAAGGAAAATTAAAGAGAAAATAAACACTTTGTAATAACAATACATTTCTGTTGTGTTGCTATAGAATAACATATCAGTCTTAACATTATAAAAACAAATTAACACCCTTTTACTGAGGTAATTTTTCAGTAGCCAAACGCCACCCACCATTTACCTTTTTTGGAGCAGCCAATCTGGGCTTTAGTCTGTAGACAACAAGACCAGTCATGGTCATAAAGTTAGCATACAGTGCCCTGTTTTGCAGTTGTTATCTGAAAAAATTAAAAAAGAAGAAAGGGGCGACTCATAGTGTATTTCAGAATGCTGATATGCAAAGGTAAATGCAAATAGGCTCACCAGATATGTGGCACAGTACAGTGACCGGTGCTTGAAGGTAGGCTAGCACTTTGCAGAGGCTAGGTCACTGACAAAAGATAGGTTGTATTCTTCTGTGCGTGTTCTCACTCTCAGCTGCAGTCCCAAGGAGGATCCAACAGTCTCCCAACGAGCAGCAAAATGTGATAGCAGAAAGGTTAATAACCAATACTGAACCAGGCCAGTATGAAGGACAAGTTCCAAATATAAAAAGGTAAAAACAATCCTTTATTGGTCTTTGCAACGAGTTTCTCGACCACATACACTGGTCATTTCCTCAGGCAATATTTACAGAACTAAATTGCATAAATTTGGGAGAAAATAAATAATAAAAAAATATTTTGCAAAACCTCAAAGTGTTTACTGTCCTTTTAAGGAAAAAAAATCTTTGTTGCCCTTCAGTCCACTAATATGCACTATATGTTTAACACAACGTTTTTAGGATAAAATTAATGTGCTAAATAAGTAGCAGGCATCAGTGCAGTCTGCCACCATGTAAAAAAATAATCCCCATATTTTTTATATGGGAGAGTGAGTGGGAAGGCTTATGACAAGAAGACCCCTCTGAAAGTAGGTACAGTCAGTCACCAGCTGCAAATTAAGGGGTGCAGGAGAGCTGAGATTAGCCCTCACTCCCTCTCTCTCCCTCAGGATTAGAAAAGCGAGCAGCATGGCGGTATTTACCCCTGGCCTGTATTACGGTCCAGGACCAGCAGTGACAGTGAGTGACATGCCTTATGAATCAGGAGGCATGTAAATCACTGTCACTGCTGGTGCCAGACTGGAATACAGGCCAGGGGCAAATACCACAGCACTGCTGGCCTTTTAAATCCTTAGGCAAGTCACTCACTGTCACTGCTGGTCTCAGACCGGAATACAGGCCAGGTGTAAATATAGCTCTGCTGCTGGCCTTTTTAATCAAGAGGCATACCACTCACAGTCACTGCTGGTCCCGGACAGTAATAAATGGCAGGGGTAAATACAGTGGAGCTGCTGGCCTTTCTAATCCTGAGGGAGTCAAGTATAAGGAGATGGTCTGGAGTGTAGGTCAGAGAGGGACAAGTCCCCAAGAACCAGAGCCCATGACCTGCAGTGCAGAGTAGACTGGGTGAAGGCTGAAGCATGCCCCGGGGCCTGGGAGATCAGCATTAGGTAGGCTAGGCAGCATTGGGGTTGGGAATGGCAGGCTTGATTAGCTAGAAGCTCCTGCAAACAATGATCCCTTGTGAGTCTGTCACCCAGAGTTCCCTCTTCCAAGTAGTTCCCGCCCACAGATTTTCAGAGAGCATGCTTCTTTTACATAAACACTGGCTCAAGACACGCCCCCGCCATGAGGCAGATATGATAGCTGACTCATCTAGGGCTTTTTCATAATTGGCCGAATTATGTCATATGACACCTGACCTGTCAGACAGTGGGCCCACGCTCTATCCAGGACCATCTAAGCAGTTGTTCAATCAAGGGAGACTGGGCTTGTCCCTGCCTCTATCTCTGTATTTGCAGCGAAGCTCAGAAAATGTGGTGATTTTTCTTGGACCACAGAAGATTTTTTTGGGGTTTAATGTCCCTTTAATCACCAATATTTATCTTGGCATAACTTAAAGGAACATTATACACTCATTTTTTTCTTTGCATAAATGTTTTGTAGATGATCTATTTATATAGTCCATGAAGTTTTTTTTAAAAAAAAATGTTTAGTTTTGCTTATTTTTAAATAACATTGCACTGATTTTCAGACTCCTAACCAAGCCCCAAAGTTTTATGTGAATACCATCAGCTACCTTCTCCAGCTTGCTCCTGTTTGTGTAAAGGGTCTTTTCATATGCAAAAGAAGGGGGAGGGGGAAAAGTGTCTTATTTCCCACTTGCAGTGGGTTTTCCAGCTACCTTTTTCAACAAAGCTAAACTGAGAGCTTCTAAGTATGTTTTTAAACAGTTTTATACTGGATTTTTATATCGGTATCTGTGCATCTTATTCTTTATAGTAGTGTCTATTACATGCAGTTATATAAAAATGAGTGTATACTGTCCCTTTAAAGAGATCATGCAACTGTGTGTGTGACAACTGCTTTCTCAGAGACAAGTACTTCCACTAAAAAATTCAAACATTTATTTAAAAAGCACCAAAACACAGGTTAGTTTCATATTTTCATAATAACAATCAATGCATTACAACATATACCTAAGCTGTTTTCCTTTCGCACTGTAAGCAAAGTTTTTACACTGTATTCTGACCCAAAAATGCATCTGTAAAAAAATTTACTTTTTGCTTGTTTACATTCATAAAATCCAACAATCCAACTTCTGTCTGGAGAATGTACAGCTGCCCAGCTACATCATTATTTCCCTAACTTGAGATTCAGAAAGGTCAGTAACCTGCAGCTATTTGACACAGTATATTTAATTATTTTTTTGTAGGTGCTCAAAATCAGTTATGTTTTATCCTCAATGGCCTGCTGTATTTCATTAGAGTACGTATGTACGTATGTTTAGCATTAGTATTGCTTGCTATTGGTTTAACAAAGTGGGACAATATATTTAAGGGACAGTCTACACTAAAATTGTAATTGTTTAAAAAGATAGATAATGCCTTTATTACCCATTCGCCAGCTTTGTACAACCAACAATGTTATATAAATATATACTTTATAACATTTAAACCTCTAAATCTCTGTCTGTTTTTAAGCCACTACAGACATCCTCTTATCACATGCTTTTGTATTTGCTTTTCACAACAATAGACTGCTAGTTCATGTGGGCTATATAGATAACATTGTGTTAACGCCCAAGGAGTTATTTAAGATTTAGCACAACACAGTACTAACTGCAAGTCAATAGATAATAAATAAAATGTCATGTGATCAGGGGGCTGTCAGAAGATGTTTAGATACATGATAATCACAGAGGTAAAAAGTGTATTAAAGGGACATGAAACCCAAATTTTTTCTTTCATGATTTAGAAAGAGCATACAATTATAAACAACTTTCTAATTTACTTCTATTATCTAATTTGCTTTGTTCTCTTGATATTCTTTGCTGAAAAGCATATCTAGATATGCTTAGTAACTGCTGATTGGTAGCTGCACATAGATGCCTCCTGTGATTGGTTCACCGTGTGCATTGCTATTTCTTCATTAAAGTATATCTAAAGAATGAAGCAAATTAGGTAATAGAAGTAAATTGGAATGTTGTTTAAAATTGTATTCTCTATCTTAATCATGAAAGAAAATGTTTGGGTATAGTGTCCTTTTAATATAACTGTGTTGGTCATGCAAAACTGGGGAATGAGTAATAAAGGGATTATCTATCTTTAAAAACAAAATTCTATTGTAGACTGTCTTTTTAAAACATATTTTATGCATAGCATATTAATATACATACTGCAGATTATTCAATATGCTATCATAATGTATAATGTTCATAGAACAGTATTATTGTTATCATAAGGCATAATACATTCAATGTTTAAATTATTAAATATATTTATCAAACAAAATAAAAATTAAAGCAAAAATCAATCAAATAAGCGACATGCAATATTTGCAATTGATTTTTTAGCATTAAAAGTTACATCATTTTGTTTTAACTCACAATGAGCATACTATACTGTATATTCTACTTTTACAAATAATTATTTATAGGAACTACATAAAGTTTATATAAATTATTTATAATGATTTATTACATAGTATAATGAAACATATATAATATATAGTCTGTGGGCTCTATGTACTAAGCAGCGTAAGCTTCTTTAGAACCCTTGCGGGTCAGGCCTGTAAATGCAAGCCGGCTTCCCGCTATGTAAGAATCATCGGTCATCAGGCAGCTGCTTCTTAAACTCTCCCCCACCTCTGAGTTGGTGGAGAAAAATCTCCCCAAACACACTCGCTCAAGGTGATTGACAGGCCCTTCTATTGTGTGATTGGTCACGGGAGAAAAGGGGGCGGCATTGCACAATCACTTAAGTGTGTAATGATAAATATGGGCAGTAGACCACTGCCCATACGCAGCAATGCCATGCGGACAAGTTCTCAAGTTGAGAACCTTGTCCGCACACCGTTTAATACATTTGACCCTAAGTGTTTCACCCCTGGCAAAAGAGTTAAACACATATTTAAAGCCCATGTCTAGAGTTGCAGAGAACTGCTAATCCCCAACAAACACAAATAATGGTGAGCCAATCAGCAGTGGTAGTTGCACACTCCCACCAATTATCAGGCATGCCTGCTTGGGACCAGCAGTTGTCTGTAGTTCCTGGGGTTAAACACATAGACTTGTAATGTTAGTAGTGCTAAAATGACATTCTCTAACAATTTACAGTATGTACATTTTCACTTCAGTGTCTCTTTAAATGATGAATTTCATGTTAATTATTGGAAACATTGCTTCTTTAGTAAATAATTTACATATGCTATTTTACATTGCACACACATCCTGTTTTACATTAAATATAATCAGAAAAGATAAGTGTAACATAACTTAGCAAAACACTGTCTACAAGTGTAAAGGAATGTAAAGGGTAATGAAACCCCAACATTTTTCTTTAATAATTCAGATAGAGCACATCATTTTAAACAACTTTCCAATTTATTATCTATTTTCCTCATTCTCATGGTATCCTTTGTTGAATAAACAACAATGCACATGGGTGAGTCAACAACATGAGGCCTATATGTGCATCCACCAATCAGCAGCTCCTTATCCCCCTAGGTATTCTTTTCAAAAAAGGTTACTACAAGAACAAAGCAAATTAGATACTAGAAGTAAATTGGAAATTTAAAAGAAAGAAAGAAAATTGGATTTCATGTCCCTTTAGACAATTAAAGACAATTAAAGGGACATTGTACACTAGATTTTTGCTTTGCCTAAATGTTTTGTAGATGATCCATTTATAGAGCCCATCTGGTAGTGTTTTTAGAACAATGTAAAGTTTTGCTTATTTTTGAATAATATTGTGAAGCCCCACAGTGTCAAATGTATACGCACGTTTACAGACTCCTGCAAGCTCCTGTTTATGTTATCTGTCTTTTCATATGCAGGGAAGGAGGGAGGGGAGAGTGTCTGCTTTTATTGTTTTTACAGCCCCTTTCACTGGGTGTCCCAGACTATCTCATCAACAGTGCTAAATGGGGAGCTTCCAAGTAAGTTTTTAAAAGGTTTTATACTGGATTTTTATATCAGTATATGTGCATATTCTTCTTTATAGTGATGTCTACAACATATTGACAACTACTCACAGCAAAGTTGCAATTGTTACAAAATACATATTTATACATATTATTCTTGTCTGACTCTCTCTCTCTCTATCTATAATCTATCTATCTATCATCATCTATCAATCAATCAATCAATCAATCTATCATATATCCCTTTACCAAAAAAATAGTCTTAAAAAATATAAAATCCATAACTCACAGATGTAAATCATAAAGCCCTAACAGGTCAAAGTTTAAGCAACTAAAATAACTCCACCATTAAAAGGACATTAAACAATTCTTGCTTTTGTGTACTTTGTCCCACACTCTCTATAGATACCAAAAAGCAAGTTTTTGCCCTCTGTAGGGAGCCTGGCACACAAAACCGAGGTATGAGAGACTTGTTCAAAAATGCAGTTTCCACCTCCAGTACAAAAGGGTCTGTAGAAGCCCATAAATTAAAATAAACCAATTGAAGGGTTAACTATTGGAATATCAATTGTAATTAAGGTTTTTTTCATAGAAAGAGTTAATGCTAATCCTTACAGTTTGTGGGCTATGGCTGGAATGAATAAGCACTGCTTGTGAACTTGGCTCTCTTTAAAGGAAGACAGCAAGTAGCAATTGATTCTTGTTTAGCGGGAATTGTTCCATTAAGCACAGCATATTTACTTGTTTACTTTCCAACTTCAAATTAAAATATTTGAGTAATCTCATTCAGCTGTTTCATTGAAAAATTAAAAAACTGAAACAAATCTCTGCAACACAATGTCAAGTTTAGTTTATCTTGTTAGGATTAGTGACTTCTTCAAACGTTATTCTGCTTTCAGTAGAAAACAATACAAAAAATAAAGAAACAGACAACATAACACTAAAATATTCTATTTGCAACATAGTATTATAGCATTTAATACATAAAAACATTTAAAACTAATTTCAATAAAATTTGAACCATACACCAAAGCAAATGTAGGACTACTATATGTTATGCCCCTTAATGAAAGAAGCACCCATATTTTAAAGACACAACGTAAGAAAAAAATAATTAAAGGCATACTAATGTCAGAATTAAACTTTCATGAATCAAAGGGAGCATGCTATTTTAAAAAAGATTCCAATTTATTTCCATGATCAAAATGTCTTTTTATATGCACACTTTTTGAGGCAACATCTCCTACTGAGCATGTGCAAGAGATCATGAGAAATTGTCTTTTTAGCCTCACAAATTTTAAAAGAAAGTGGTCTGACCCTCTCTGTTCCCAGTGGTGAAGTGTCTTTAAAGGGAGAGTCAATTCCAAAAAAAACTTTCATGATTCAAACAGGGCATGCAATTTTAAACAACTTTCCAATTTACTTTGGTCACCAATTTTGCTTTGTTCTCTTGGTTTTCTTAGTTGAAAGCTAAACCTAGGAGGTTCATATGCTAATTTTTTAGACCTTGAGGGCCGCCTCTAATCTGAATGCATTTTGACCACTAGAGGGCATTAGATCATGTCTTTCATATATTATTAAATTATGTTTCACTGTATACAGGGAGTGCAGAATTATAAGGCAAATTAGTATTTTGACCACATCATCCTCTTTATGCATGTTGTCTTACTCCAAGCTGTATACGCTCGAAAGCCTACTACCAATTAAGCATATTAGGTAATGTGCATCTCTGTAATGAAAAGGGGTGTGGTCTAATGACATCAACACCCTATATCAGGTGTGCATAATTATTAGGCAACTTCCTTTCCTTTGGCAAAATGGGTCAAAAGAAGGACTTGACAGGCTCAGAAAAGTCAAAAATAGTGAGATATCTTGCAGAGGGATGCAGCACTCTTAAAATTGCAAAGCTTCTGAAGCGTGATCATCGAACAATCAAGCGTTTCATTCAAAATAGTCAACAGGGTCGAAAGAAGCGTGTGGAAAAACCAAGGTGCAAAATAACTGCCCATGAACTGAGAAAAGTCAAGCGTGCAGCTGCCAAGATGTCACTTGCCACCAGTTTGGCCATATTTCAGAGCTGCAACATCACTGGAGTGCCCAAAAGCACAAGGTGTGCAATACTCAGAGACATGGCCAAGGTAAGAAAGGCTGAAAGACGACCACCACTGAACAAGACACACAAGCTGAAACGTCAAGACTGGGCCAAGAAATATCTCAAGACTGATTTTTCTAAGGTTTTATGGACTGATGAAATGAGAGTGAGTCTTGATGGGCCAGATGGATGGGCCCGTGGCTGGATTGGTAAAGGGCAGAGAGCTCCAGTCCGACTCAGACGCCAGCAAGGTGGAGGTGGAGTACTGGTTTGGGCTGGTATCATCAAAGATGAGCTTGTGGGGGCTTTTCGGGTTGAGGATGGAGTCAAGCTCAACTCCCAGTCCTACTGCCAGTTTCTGGAAGACACCTTCTTCAAGCAGTGGTACAGGAAGAAGTCTGCATCCTTCAAGAAAAACATGATTTTCATGCAGGACAGTGCTCCATCACACGCGTCCAAGTACTCCACAGTGTGGCTGGCAAGAAAGGGTATAAAAGAAGAAAATCTAATAACATGGCCTCCTTGTTCACCTGATCTGAACCCCATTGAGAACCTGTGGTCCATCATCAAATGTGAGATTTACAAGGAGGGAAAACAGTACACCTCTCTGAACAGTGTCTGGGAGGCTGTGGTTGCTGCTGCACGCAATGTTGATGGTGAACAGATCAAAACACTGACAGAATCCATGGATGGCAGGCTTTTGAGTGTCCTTGCAAAGAAAGGTGGCTATATTGGTCACTGATTTGTTTTTGTTTTGTTTTTGAATGTCAGAAATGTATATTTGTGAATGTTGAGATGTTATATTGGTTTCACTGGTAAAAATAAATAATTGAAATGGGTATATATTTGTTTTTTGTTAAGTTGCCTAATAATTATGCACAGTAATAGTCACCTGCACACACAGATATCTGTAACATATCTCAGCCTAATGTCACTATCCCTTTAAGACTTCCTTCTCTGACTGCTGCATTTGGGCAGTATTCACATTCAGCTTGCTTGCCTGCCTGATTAATCATTCATGCACCTGATTACCTCAGCCTCTTTTTAAGCCTTCTCAGGTCTAATGTGCTTGGCATTAACATTGAAGTTGTGATCCTGAACAACAGAGGTCTGTGACTGTTTCCTGTATGAATTTACCAACTATTTCAACCAACAGCATTTTCTATTCCAATGCCTAAAATCATCAAATCGCAAGTATCCAAATAATTCCATTTTCTGTTTCCTGGACACTGCTACTTAACAAACTCAGAACTTTATTATAAATCAAGCATACTTTTGGTTATCATCACTCTCTAATTACAACAGCATCTTACTCAGAACTTTATAACTATTCCCCTGCTACAAGTTGTCATTGCTGAAATATCCTGCTGCAAATATGTTAACATATTCTGAACTCTGCATCTATGTGTTCAATTAAAAGCTTTCATGTGATTCTCCAATATATGTTCAAACAGTAATTGATGCCTTAAACTTAACTTTCACCTGTGCTGCTCTGCTAATTACTGACATACAGCTCTTTATAATATTATATACTGTGAACCTGCAACAAACCAAGTTTGCATCTAAATGCACAAACAGTAATTAATGCCTAAACTTGCAGCTTGTCTAAGTACCTGTGCAGCTGTGCTTAAACTCTGACATACAGCTTTATATAATATTATGTACTGTGAACCTGCAACAAACCTTAGTTTGCATCTAAGTGTCAATCTTTTACTAGATTACTCTGAAGCCTGAACATTCCACATTGCTATATTTTTTCTCTCATTGAATCCTGCAGTTACTTCTATTAACTAACTATAAGTCACAGTGAAGTCAGAATATATTGTATACAAATGTTGCACCCTCCATTTATTCTACAATAACTTCTAGCAACTATGAATCACAGAATATCATCTATCCACGTCCAGGATACTCTTCCCCGAGTCAGGGGTCGGTGTCTTCAAATCCCTACCACTGCCCCGAGGGTCTGTGTCCTGAGCGCATGTACACCGGATCATGACAGAATGTTAATGCCTAAAAAAGGGATCTGCAGTGGTAGTGGATGCACCGACCCTCAAAGGAAAATAAAAAATTACAACATAACTCAGACCCAAGCAATCCGTAAAGGAAAAACAGAAGATTTTCAAACTTTAAAAAATTTAAAGACACAGTTCTCCCATTCTAGACAATCCTCTACTCATGTTCGTGGTTACCATTTTGGTGAAACTGATCCTGAATCTGACTATGAAAATGAAGAGGATTTAAGCATAGCTTCAGCAGAAAAAATTCAGATTTTTAAAGATTTAAAGAGACAGAACCACTTTTCTAAAATGTCATCTGTTCCTCAATTTCGTGCTTACCATTTTGGTGAAACTGATCCTGAATCTGACTATGAAAATGAAGAGGATTTAACCATAGCTATAGCAGAAAAAATTCAGGCTTTCCAAGATTTAAAGAGACAGAACCACTATTCTAGAATTTCATCTGTTCCTCATGTTCGTGATTTCCATTTTGGTGAAACTGATTCTGAGTCTGACTATGTAACTGAAGAGGATGCATTCATAGATTCAGCAGAAAAAATTCAGACCTTTGAAGATTTAAAGAGACATGACTACTGTTCCAGAAAACCATCTACTCCTCCTGTTTGTAATTCCTATCCTGGTGATACTGATTCTGAGTCTGAATATGTCAACATGGAGGATGACTTCACAGATCCAGCTGAATTGGCATTAGACTGGTATGAGCGCAACTTTAATTCCCCACAAACTCAGACAAAACCTCAACCTATTTGCTATATTGACATCCTTGGTTGTTATATTTACAATATGGATGATACAGACAGCTCCCATAATGAAACCTCTCATGGAAATACTGATCTTCCTATTTCTGATATTACCATGGATTCGTTAGATTGGACAGATTCAGAGCTGGAAGAAAAGACATCTGGTTTACAGACTGCTGTTAGGAGTAAAGGTCCCCTCAACTACTATGCTGATTTATCACATCAGAATTATGCATCCAGTGATGAAGAGGATTTCTGTTCTCAACCTTACTACAAGCCACAATGGCAGCAACCTAAGAAGCCTCATACTGGGAAGAAATATCAGTTATCTAAGCACTCTAAAAAACAGAAGAATAAGAAGAAAGTCTTTCTGCTCACAGAAAATCAGAAGTGCAAAGAGGAAACTCATCCTGATTCCCCTGTTTTAGTTTCTGTTGTACCAGACTCTCTCTTGCCTCATGACACTGTCAACACCAAGCTGGATGTTGTCTCTAGTCACCATCTGTCTGTTCTTAAAGCATCTAATGGTATCTCTTCTCAGACTCTACAACAACTACAAAAACTGTTTCCAACTATTGATTTCTTGCATTCCTCTCATGCTGCCTCAATACCTGTAAACCCTGTGCTAGAAGCAAAAGATAATTCTGTTCCAGATATACAACCTTTCAGTTTACCAGAGATAATCCCTGGAGAATTTAGCTCTGATATTCAAACTCAAATAAGCATGCCTGCTGAACTCCAGATAACTTCTCAGTCAGAATCTTGTGTCACAATTCCTCCGCATCTACCTGAGTGTGGCATATTTCAGTACACTTCACCTTCTCAAAATTCTTCTGTTACTGCATCTAAGAAATTGTTTCCCTTGGGAGATACTTTGCATCAACCTACATTTTCTACTACATCAGTTTCCTGTACAGGAATTCCTGATACTGAATCCTGTGAGGACAACATTGAACCAAGTTCGCAAGTGGACATTCTTGAACCTGAAACTTGTACAAAAGTTCTTCAAGAAGATTCCCCAGTGCCCATTCCTGTTCCTGTTTTCCATGATTATACTACTAAACCTGACATCAAGGTGGACTCTCCTGTTTTTAACCCTGGTATGGGTATTCCTTTGTTTAACCCAGAAATGAGTGTAATAATACTTGACCCTGAAGATAGCCATGCCCTCTACTCAGAAGCGAGTATGGTTCTTGGCTCTAAAGTGGGTCTTGTTAATTCTTCGTTTATGAACCCTGAAGAAAGCCTTGCCCTCTGCTCAGAAGAGAGTATGGTTCCTGGCTCTAAAGTGGGTTCTTTTTCTTTCTCTATAGTTGAACCTTGCCCTGGTGAGGGCATTCCTACACTTGATCCTATTGAGGATATTCCTGAACCTTGCCCAGATGTGGGTACTTCCGAACCTTGCCCTGGCATGGGCATTCCTTCACCTGATCCTACTGAGGATATAACTGAACCTTGCCCAGATGTGGGTATTCCTGAACCTTGCCCTGGTGTGGACATTCATATACCTGTTCTTAGTGAGAACACTTTTGATTCTGAATCCAGTAAGGAGACATTTCATATTGAATTAGAAGATGACAAGAACTGGACAAATCTTGCACTCTACACTCCTATCTCCTATTTTGAAGAAAGCCCTGCTATTGCGTTAGAAGTGGCTATAGCTTTTTCTTTTGGAGTATATCTAATCCTCAGCCAAGAGGTTAATTCTGAGGATTCTCAAATCTCTGACCCAAAGGTGCTTAATCTGGTTATCAATCCAGAATGCTGCATCTCTATTTCTGAAGCTGAGGAAAGCCTATTCATTTCTCTAGGACTGGCTGCCTTTTCATTGGCTATGTACATGGTCATCTATCATGAAGAACATCCGCCTATCTACCCTCAGGATGATTCTGTGGTAGGAAGTTCATTGTATGTTACGTTCATGCATTCTCACAATGACTACAAAAAAGTTGACTTCAAGTTTTGCTCTCATCATTGTCCAGATCTTTTGATACCTGAATTACATGGCCTTTACTTCGTCATTCAACTTTTTCAAGAGATCTCCAACCCTCCTTTCTTGATTTCCGATTGGACTCACTACCTCCATACACCTACTATCGGTTCTCCATATCATTTTTGTTCTCTCTCCTTTTGGATTGTGTTGGACGCCCGGAGGTCGCCTTTAAGGAGGGCGATCTGTAACATATCTCAGCCTAATGTCGCTATCCCTTTAAGACTTCCTTCTCTGACTGCTGCATTTGGGCAGTATTCACATTCAGCTTGCTTGCCTGCCTGATTAATCATTCATGCACCTGATTACCTCAGCCTCTTTTTAAGCCTTCTCAGGTCTAATGTGCTTGGCATTAACATTGAAGTTGTGATCCTGAACAACAGAGGTCTGTGACTGTTTCCTGTATGAATTTACCAACTATTTCAACCTACAGCATTTTCTATTCCAATGCCTAAAATCATCAAATCGCAAGTATCCAAATAATTCCATTTTCTGTTTCCTGGACACTGCTACTTAACAAACTCAGAACTTTATTATAAATCAAGCATACTTTTGGTTATCATCACTCTCTAATTACAACAGCATCTTACTCAGAACTTTATAACTATTCCTCTGCTACAAGTTGTCATTGCTGAAATATCCTGCTGCAAATATGTTAACATATTCTGAACTCTGCATCTATGTGTTCAATTAAAAGCTTTCATGTGATTCTCCAATATATGTTCAAACAGTAATTGATGCCTTAAACTTAACTTTCACCTGTGCTGCTCTGCTAATTACTGACATACAGCTCTTTATAATATTATATACTGTGAACCTGCAACAAACCAAGTTTGCATCTAAATGCACAAACAGTAATTAATGCCTAAACTTGCAGCTTGTCTAAGTACCTGTGCAGCTGTGCTTAAACTCTGACATACAGCTTTATATAATATTATGTACTGTGAACCTGCAACAAACCTTAGTTTGCATCTAAGTGTCAATCTTTTACTAGATTACTCTGAAGCCTGAACATTCCACATTGCTATATTTTTTCTCTCATTGAATCCTGCAGTTACTTCTATTAACTAACTATAAGTCACAGTGAAGTCAGAATATATTGTATACAAATGTTGCACCCTCCATTTATTCTATAATAACTTCTAGCAACTATGAATCACAGAATATCATCTATCCACGTCCAGGATACTCTTCCCCGAGTCAGGGGTCGGTGTCTTCAAATCCCTACCACTGCCCCGAGGGTCTGTGTCCTGAGCGCATGTACACCGGATCATGACAATATCCCCCTAAAATAGCTATAACTAAAAACAAACTAAAAACTACTTAAAAAAAATTCAGCTTTGATATTAATGAGTTTTTTGGGTTCATTGAAAACATGGTTGTTGTTCAATAATAAAATTAATCCTCAAAAATACAACTTGCCTAATAATTCTGCACTCCCTGTATACACTAGATTTCTCACAACGGAAATTCTCGCCACTGAAAAGCTTGCAAGACTGATATGGGAAGACATGTCCCTCACGCTATTAGGAGAGCTAGAGAGGAGAACCACAATCTAGCATGCTAGGACTTGCAGCAAATGATCTGAATAATTCATTAAATAGTCTCTGGCAGCTGAAAGCTTCTTACAATATATTCTAATATTGGGTGCCATGTGGTTGGTTGCAATTCTACAGGAAGCACAGGAGGGACTTGTGGGAACATAATTCACTTTCTGGGTTTTCTGCCCTTAGGTTATAGATCAGACCTGTCAATTAGGACTGGATGAATATTGACACAAGGATCCTCCCTTATCACTAGGTTTTGTTTGGGCATATTTCTTTTGCAAGTACTTCATCTCATATTTTCTACCACAAGAACTGTAAGCTGTAACCCATTTTAAAGGAAGTCTGTCAAATAATTGCTATGAACCCATTTTAAGGACATATATATATATATATATATATATATATATATATATATATATATATATATATATATATATCAATTCAAACACAAGTGCTTTACAAAAATGTTGTTGAACTATTGAAAATGGGTGAAATGATCAAAACTTTATTGGGACAGATGTGAAAAACTAAGTCCACACTCGCAAGGGCTGTGCTCAGGGAATGATCTAAAATAAGGAGCTGTCCCTGTGAGTTGCGAGATGTCTCCCAGTTGCTTGAAAAAAAATTTTGCTGGGTAAAGTGAAGTTACCAAGGGGCACACTTTAAAAATTAATCCTGCAGACAATACAAATTAAATGTCTCTGTTTTCTTTCAAACAAGTTTTATTAAAGTATACCATCAGGAGGATACAACAGAGTTAATAATATACAACAAAGAAAAATACACAGGCTTATTAGCCGGACAACCTGGGGAGTCCGGCTTTAAAAAATAACAGGGTTTACATAGCAAGTCATTTTGACAATCATCTGCAGATAAATAGCAAAACAAGGGGAGGCGACAAGATATTATTTGGTAGTCTTTGTTGTCGCTATTACGTTATCCAGTATGAGTCATGTCATATCCTCAGGTGTTTGCTAAAGTTTCTACAAATTTTTTTTAACAAATACATAACCATTTTATAGTATACTTATAAAGGTGAGGTTTTTGTTCCAGAAAGGTCTGGAGTATGAATATAAAGAAGAAGGAGGGGATAGTAAGTAGAGAGAAAATGAGGACACACCCAGAAGAATAGAAGAAGAAAGAGAAAAAAATAATAAAAAAAAATAAAAAGGGGGGTGGGAGGGGGGGAAGTGGGTTAGGGTAAAGTGGGGTAGGTAGGGCTGACCCCACCAGCAAGTTGAAGACAAACCAGCAGTACGGCCATCAAATCGTGCCGTTCCAGTAAGCCAACATCAATTCGTGTTGGTCTAGTTTATGGGTTTTTAGGTAATGGTATCTTTCCAGCATTAGCAGGTCGCTCACCTGACTTCTCCACTCCTGCTCCGTAGGAACTCTTTGGGTTTTCCAGTACCTTGGTATGAGCTTTTTGGCTGCTGTCAACACCAGTAATAAAAGTGATTGTTTACCCTGCCCCTCTAACCTGGGCAGAGAGCAAAACAACAATGTCTCTGGGGCATAAGGAATCGGTGTGCCCAGGATTTCAGTCATGGTTTTAAATACTGCTGTCCAGTAGCCCAATAAGTATGGGCATGCCCACCAAATGTGTATGAGGGAACCCTCCCCTCCGCAGCCCCTCCAGCAGGTGTTAGTCAGTCTGGGGAACATTTTGCATAGTCTTTTCCGTCAGATACCAGCGACTTATCAGTTTCAACTGTATTTTAGCAGAGACTGAAGAGAATTTGTTTAGCTGATAAGCCCTTAGCCATGTTTCTGCATCTATGTCTAGGGCTAATTCCTTTTGCCAGGCGGTCTTGTATGAGGGAAGAGAGGTACTAGGGTTTTTAACTGTTATTTTGTATAGCTTGGAGATCAGGTGTTCAGGGTAGTTATGTTGTATACATAGATTTTCGAAATATGTAGGTTCTCGACCCATGTCTTGTCTGTGTTTGTGGTGAGAGATATAGTGTAACAATTGGTTGTAGTGGAGCCATGAGGAGAAAATCTCCCCATGGGACTCAGCTAGATTCATCTGTGTTTTCAGTTTACCTCCATCTGAGACAAACTGGATGGAGCCTGTTCTAAGAGGATACTGGAGGGGGATTCCGTTTCTAAGTCTATGGTAGGGAAGTTCCACATTCTCCAAGAGTGGGGAGAGTGGAGCGAATCTGGAGGAGATGTGAGTGCTGGTGGCTAGAAGTCTGTCCCAGTCAGAGAGAATGTTCGCTGTAATGAGATAATGTTGTATGTTTTTGGGCCTCTGCTGCTGGGGTGTCCATGCCAGCATTGCCATATTTCTCAGCTTAAAGATATCTCTGTCAAGACGAATCCACGTCTTATTGTCAGTGTTGTGCGCCCATTCAACTATATGCCTAAGTACAATTGCATGTTTGTAGGCCATAAGGTTTGGAACTCCCAATCCTCCACTATCTCTTGGTAAATATTGTGTTTTCCTTGGTACTCTTGGTTTTGTGCCCGCCCATATGAATTGTTCCATAATCGTTTGTAGTTGGGTGATATAGCTATCTTGGAGCGGGATAGGCAAAGCTTGCATCAGGTATAGTATCCTAGGGAGGACATTCATTTTCACCACTCCTATTCTACCCAACCAAGAGAGGGGTTTGTTCCGCCAAGAGGACAGGTCGTGCGCAATGTCAGCCTTTAGAGAGCTGTAGTTATATTTAATTAGGTCCTGGGATAATGTGGTCAGCTGTATCCCTAGATATTTTAGCTTGTGATGGGCCTTGAGGGTACTTGAGGGGGAGTATTGATGTTTAGGATTTCGGATTTTGAAATGTTCAATTTAAAGTTTGACACTTTGCCGTACGCATTTAATTCGGACAGGAGTTCTGGGATGGAATGTTCTGCCTCCGTTAGGGAAAAAAGAATATCATCGGCATAGAGTGCCTGTTTATGTTCCAGTTGGCCTATTTTAAGTCCCATAATGTTGTCATTATTCCTAATCTTTTGGGCCAAGACTTCAATAGAGATGGCGAAAAGTAGAGGGGATAGGGGGCAACCCTGCCTAGTACCGTTGTTAATGGTAAAAGACTCAGAGAGTGTGTTATTAACTCAAATTTTTGCGTTGGGGTTGGAGTATAAGGCAAAGGTCATATTAATAAAAGGCTCAGGGATTCCCATTTCGCTCATAGCCCTACGCAGAAAAGGCAAGCGAACACGGTCGAAGGCCTTCTCCACGTCGGAAGAGAGAAGGACCAGTGGGGTGTTTGTTGCTTTGGCAAAATTTATCAGGTGAATAGTCTTAATAACGTTATCTTGGGCTTCTCGACCAGGTATAAAACCGACTTGGTCACAGGCTATTAGGGTAGGGAGATATTTATTTAGTCTATTAGCAAGGACTTTAGCGAGTATTTTCATGTCCGTGTTTATTAAAGAGATGGGTCTAAAATTTGCAGGGGACGTGGGAGTTTTACCTTGTTTGGGGATCACAGTAATGTGTGCCTCGAGTAGGCATCTAGATAAGGAGGGGTCGTCTCTAAGGTTGTTAAACAGGTTTAGGAGGTAAGAGGCAAGTACCACCGAGAATTTCTTGTAGTAGCCGATTGTATAGCCAGGCCCGGGCTCTTACCCTATGGGGAGTCCTTGATAGCTTATAGTAGTGCCGGTGCTGCTGCAGGAAACGTCTGTCGGGTAAGAGGGAAACAGACCCACTCTGTATAGGGGAAAGTATGGAGCCAGCCCAAAAAAACGGTGGACAGCCGCAAAAAGGTACAAGAAAAAGCAGGCGGCTACTGAGATACTGTAAGAAAGTACTTTATTCCAATTAAAAAGTAGACATGAAGCAAAAAAGGTAAATATGACACAACAAACCAGGGAGGGAACAGCAGACTTACATGTTTCGTGCTGGCTAGCGCTTAATCATAGAAGCTGTTAGACAAGTGAAACCTGCTGTGACTTTTAAAGGGACAATACACCAATCAGAACACCTAGTATCAAAATTAGAATAAAACAGGTGTTACATGAATAAATTATTTCAAAATAAATGTCCCTTGAAATAGCCACAGATCAGATAAGAATAAAAACATAATAGTGGAAAAACTTGTGAAGATAAGCAATCCTACGAAAAACATCTGTATATTTGAAGCTAACAGTATATCATATACACTTATGTGGTATTTGTCACATACATGTGAATTTAAAAAAAAAAGGCACCATATACAGTGATGACAAATTATTGATGAAACAAAGCTAGATATAACAACAGAATATAACATATACATTTCCCATATGATTTTTCAAAAAAGGAAAAATAAAGAACAAGGATAAAGCAGAAAAAAGTAGAAAAAAATCTCTTAATGATTTGAAAAACCTCTAAATAATCCATTATAATTTTCTTAATAGTCTAGAGAAGGTAATGCTGCCAAACACTTAAAATAATATCAGTATCACAAAAAACAAAAAAATCCCAAAAAGATATTTACCTTTTTTGCTTCATGTCTACTTTTTAATTGGAATAAAGTACTTTCTTACAGTATCTCAGTAGCCGCCTGCTTTTTCTTAGTCCTTGATAGC
Source organism: Bombina bombina (assembly GCF_027579735.1). NCBI lineage: Eukaryota > Metazoa > Chordata > Amphibia > Anura > Bombinatoridae > Bombina > Bombina bombina. The sequence continues at coordinate 111,789,562 of NC_069500.1, forward strand.
TTGGTGTATTTCTTCAAGGGTGAGGGGTATAGCAAGATGGTCCCTACTTACATCGTCTAGCGTTGTTAGGCCCAATCCATGAAAATAAGTGTCAAGATGTTCACTAAATGTTAGGGGAGGCCTAGCGTCTGATCTGAGGGTGTCTGGAATTGAGATGTTATATAAAGAATTGTAGTATTGTCTAAAAGTGGAAGCAATCTGTTTATTACTTTTAATAAGGCGACCATCTGGGGATTGCAAAGTATGAATGTAAGAGGCGAGTTGTTTCCTCCGTATGCACCTAGCCAACAGTTTTCCTGGATTGTCACTACCCTCGCAATAATGCTGCCTTAAGTGAAGGGCACTGCGTTGGTGAATATGTGTCAAGTGAACTTTGAGATCTGATCTGGCCTTAAGGAGGTCTTTTTTATGGTTGACGTTATTTGGGTCCTGTTTGTGTGCTTTTTCAAGTGCGCTAATTTTATCTAGGAGTTGGGTGTGTTGCTCTCTAGTTTGTCTGAGAATCTTGGCTTTTCGTTTGATAAGTATTCCCCGCATAACTGTTTTATGTGCCTCCCACTCGCATTGTAGTGATGTAGTAGAGTTGCTATTGAGCGAGAAATATTCTTTAATATCTCTCTCTAGCTCAGCAAGTGTGACAGGGTCATCTAGAAGGGATTCGTCTAGTCTCCATATCTTAGTAGTGATAGGGAGGTCTGGCCATAGAATAGAGCAAGTGACTGGGGCATGATCTGTCCAAGTTATATGGCCAATCTCACATTGGTTAGTCAAGGTCAGTCCATTGGCGTCAGTCAGTATATGGTCTATTCTAGTATAACAGTCATGTGGTGTTGAATAAAAAGTGTAATCCCTAGTCTGAGGGTGTAGGGTCCTCCATATATCATGAAGGGTGAGTTTGGAGAGGGTATTTTTAACTGTTTTGAGAACTGTCTTGGGGACAGATGAGGTTCCCTTAGAAGAGTCCAGTCCAGGGTCAAAAGCTAAGTTAAAATATCCGGCCAAAAACAGTGTGCCCTTGGTCTGATCTAGCACTAGGTTGGATATTCTTTTAAAAAAAGTGTTTTGAGCTAGGTTCGGAGCATATATATTCAGCAGTGACAGCTGTTGCCCAAATAGGAGACCCGTCAGCAGAATATAACAGCCTTCCGGGTCTTTGTCAATTTGTGATATTTGGAAGGGAAGAGACCTGTGGATTAAGACACCCACACCTCCCTTCTTTTGGGGGCCTGAGGCAAAGTAAGTGGTAGGAAACTGGGGTGTGTTCCATTTTGGTTCTTTGCCCCGTTGGAAGTGTGTCTCCTGAATCATGATGATTTGGCTCCCTAGTTTAGTGAGTTCTCTATATGCTATTGACCTCTTACCCGGGCTATTAAGTCCTTTTACATTTATTGTTGTCAGTCTGAGAGAGTGGTCTTGGAACCTGCTGGTTTTACTCGCCATTTTCCTTGGGAGTGAGGAGAGGGGGGGGGGGAGGAAAAAAAAGGGGGGGGTAAAAGTAGAGCAGAGAAAAGAAACGGTACGAATAGAAGAAAAGGAGGGAAAGGAGTTAGAAGCTAATAGGCTTTAAGGGTTACACTGATCAGAAATGAACACCAATGGTGTAGCACCAAAAGAGGTGAAGGAGTTGAACAAAGGGGTCTTGTAAGGGAAATAAGAGTTATTGAAAAAGAGACAGATACTAGGGGGAAGTATCTCCTCCTCCGGCTGAGGAGGGTGTTGTGGTGTTGGGTGTAGGTCTAGTAGGCATGCAATTTGGGTGGTGGGAGAAAAGGTTAGGGGAAGGGACAACATGTGGTGAAGATGCTTATAGGGGAAGAAGGAGTTTAGAGGGAAAGAAAAATTTTCTCGCTAGCAAGTACAATACAGTGCGTTCAAAAAGCAGTATGTGTGCTAAAACATTGCGAGAACTGGATGTGCACGTTGTGATTACAGTTGGGTATATATCTCATATTGAGAGGTGAGTTCCCTAAGATATGATATAGGTGTGGATTGAGTGAAGTGCAAGGAGGCTGATGATATCCTATATTGGTTAATGTGGATTATAGTCCACTACCTTCATTTACTTAAATTAGTTGCAAACCTGATCATTTGGAAGGCCCGCTAAAGAGCCCAGCAGGACATTTCACAGAGAATAGCACAAAATATTGTTCAATATCCTGAACCTAGAGAGAGAGAAGCAGCAATCAACAAGTAGGGCAAACAATCCTGAACATTAACATAATAGCTGTTGTAGGCATTAACTGTAAACAAATAACACACGTTCAACTTAGTTAGGCAACAGTTGAGAACATTTTCAAAAGGATACCGCTCCTGTGGAGGAGGGGGCCAAGAGGCCCCTCACGTCAGGAAAGTTATCATCATGTCCTAGGGTATTACAAGACAATGATGCCCCTGTATAGGCAGTTCCAGCAATCTGATTTCAATCTTGTGTGGGTGGCAGAGACCCACCTCTGTGTATGAAAGCAGACCTGCAGAGAGAATGGCAAAGGCAAAGTGTTGTCTCAGTGTGGGTCATCTCTAGCAGAGGAAGGTCCTGTAGCCATTGGAGATCTCAGTGAGGGGTGGGTGGAGGCAGAGGCTTCTGTCTCGGAGTGGGGTATGGAGAGTTCTTTGTAAAAGGGTTCAGTTTCATCTCCAGGTCTGTATATCAGCGTTTTGTTGTTGTTTAAAACAATCAGGGAGACTGGGAATCCCCATCTATATTGGACTTTGTGGTTTCTAAGAACAGATGTAATGGGTGCAAGTTCCCGTCTCTTCTGGAGAGTTGTCTGAGATAGATCAGAGAACAGTGAGATTTCCTCACCAGCATGGAGGATAGGGTGCTTTGATTTTGCGCACCGGAGAAGTTCCTCTTTGTCTTTGTATCTTGAAAATTTAACTATAATGTCCCTAGGTGGGGCTTTGGGAGGAGGTTTAGGTCTTACTGCCCTATGGGCCCGTTCAATAGATACATTTTCTGCAGTCGGGTTGTCTTTTATAACTTTGAATAGGGCTTGTAAATATCCCTCTATGGAAGGAGGGAAAACAGTCTCTGAGACGCCTCGTATTCGCAAGTTGTTGCGTCGGCACCTATTTTCTAGGTCTTCCAGCTTATCAGCGAGGGTGTTAATCTTGCGTTCCTGATCTAGAACAAGAGATGAGGTCTTTTGGAATTTACCATCTAGGGACTCCTGCTTTTCTTCTAAAGGGATAACTCTTTGATCAAGTGCACCAATGTCCTTCCGTAAATCCCCAAATAAGCTTCTCATTTCCTGCATGATTTCCCTAATGTCTTCTTTTGAAGAGAGATGTTGGATGTCAGTTTTAGTAACATACATATTAGCTGGGGTTTCAGCAGGTTTAGGGAGACTTGACATAGGTGATGAAGAGGTTAATTCGACCTCTGAGCAGGTGGGTGGTGGGGTCCCTGCAGGTTTAAGATAGTGGTTGAGGGTTTTAGTTGGGTTCAGTTTGTCTGACTTGGCCTGTCTTTTGCAAGGCATTACATAGGAGGCCAGTAATGTAGATATATGTGGCAGTTCTTGAGAGGGTCAAGGGGGATGATAAGTCCGTTAATTGAACAGCACTGTCTGCTAAAAAGAATAAGGTTTGTGCAGCAGAAGAGTAGCTTTATAATTGTTCATTCAGGCAGCTTGACGGAAGGGGCCTCTCGTTCTTAATCTTTACAATTGTGGTCTGAAAAAAGCCCTGGTCTTTAGCAGAGTGTGTAAGGCTTTGGTTGTGATTAGGTAGTGCTTAAACGTTATACCCCTGTCACACCTCCAATCTTTATCTTTATCAGTCCCTAGACCTCCCTTTAATCAGAGCAGAGATGGGCGCAAGCAGGCAGCTTATACAGGCGATTACTCACTGCGGTTTTTGTTTCCACAGCCTCCGCTGCTGTAGCGCTGATGAGAAGCCTGTGTGTTCTGGCGCTGTTACGGCTGGTCACGTGGTGTCAATATGGCGATCATGGAGTCCGCGGCACCTCAATGAATCCTCTACATGCATACCTCACCACGCAGTTATTCGGTACTGTATGAGGCCCGGACTCTGTAATTTTTGTAAGTAGTTGCAAGGTCGCAGGTGCTGGGGTGTTCCAGGAACGACTTCCTTACAGAGTGCTGAGGAGAGGACCGTGTATAGGCCCCAGGTCTGAGGGATGTTGGTTTTGGCCCGCAACCGTTTTCAAACTGTGCTGAGTAGGAGCGGGGGGTTATCTCCTATGTTTCTTGTGCATTTTAGGATAGGGTCAGGGAGAATTGCATCCCATAAGAGTGCTTTTAGCTGGAGTGGGAGATGAGAGCTTTTTCAGAAAGCTGCCATCATCCTGCGTGGCTAGCTCCGCCCCCCGAAATGTCTATGTTTTCATTGTATAGCAACCTTACAATAACTTCTACTTTGTATACATATATTTCTCTATTAGGGTAATGAGTATTGTTGGCAAGAAAAAACAGTGAGAACTACAGGGGTAAAATGTTTAGGTAATATGCCAGTCCTGATGGAGAAATATTAACTATACCCATGGAATGCCCCTGTTCAGCTCACTAGCAGAGGCAGAGAACTAGTTTTACAATAAAATGATATGGTTTGAATTTCATATCATAAACACAATTTTAAACAACTTTCCAATTTACTTATATTATCTAATTTGCTTCATTCTTTTGGTAGTCTTTCTTGAAGAAGTAGGATTGCACTAGACCTTGCTGAATGCATTGGGTCAGCCAATAGCATGAGGTATATATGAGCAGTCACCAATCAGCAGCTCCTGAGCCTACCTGGTTATCTATTTCAACAAAGGATACCACGAAAATAAAACAAATGAGATAATAGAAGTACATTGGAAAGTTGTTTAAAATCAGATGCTCTATTTGAATCATGAAAGAAAATAACTTCATAGCACTGGTGAAATTTCTTAGAAAATCTCACAAACCCAGAGAGCATGAGATTTATTTTGCGCAGTATTACTAAGTTCCCGCTGAAATGAGCATATGAATCATTTTATTTATTTTTGTGCTTGCGCCAGTGATTGGCATCCCACAGCTTCATTAACATCTGAGTTGTGTTAAGTTTGTCACACATCTCTCCTTATATGACACCCCTGAATTATGTCTACAAGCTGTTTTGGAAGCTTTATAGTTATTCTTGAGCTACTCATTTTCAGCTTTGCCTGTTTACTTGACCTTGTGTTTAGATTCTGGCACCTGCTATCTGTATTTCTTTGGCTTGAATCCGACACTGCTTTTGGTATAAGGACACTTCCTATCTGTGCATGACATTGGCAAAAAGCTGATATTGCTACTGAAGTTCTGTGTATGACCCTGGCAGGAGACTATGGGCCCTATTTATCAAGCTGCGGATGCGGCGTTGGAGCTTCTGCAGTGCAGCGCAAGATTTGTATATAAAATGTTTACTTCATAAACAATTTTGCAGCCGACTTTATTTATTTTGTCCACTTTTTATATAACTTAGCTCTGAATCGTTAGGATTTTTTAATTCTCAGAACTTTAAATGCTCCCTGCTGACTTCTCCAGTTTAACTCTGCTACATATCTGTCCCTAATAAGAATTAAAGGGCCAGAATAGTTGAAAAATAACATGCACTATTATGTGCTTAACCCCTGTAACAACACACAGTAGTGTAGCGTCACTAATCTTAAATTTACATGAATTACCACGTCATTTTTTTACTTTATGACCCTTTATATACACAAATAAAGATGGTCATCAGAATCAGAAGTGCATGGATAGTTAAACAAATATTTAAAATTAGTTAAATGGCATACATAATTTGAGTTTCTTAAAGGGATAGTCTACACCAGAATTGTTATTGTTTAAAAAGATAGATAATCCCTTTATTACCCATTCCCTAGTTTTAAATAACCAACACAGTTATATTAATATACTTTTTACCTCTGTGATTACCTTGTATCTAAGCCTCTGCAGACTGCCCCCTTATTTCAGTTCTTTTGACAGACTTGCATTTTAGCCATTCAGTGCTGACTCCTAGGTAACTCCACTTGCGTGAGCACAATGTTATTTATATGAAACACATGAACTAACACCCTCTAGTTGTGAAAAACTGTCAAAATGCATTCAGTTATGAGGCAACCTTCAAGGGTTTAAGAAATTAGCATATGAGCCTACCTAGGTTTAGCTTTCAGCTAAGAATACCAAGAGAACAAAACAAAATTGATGGTAAAGGTAAACTGGAAAGTTGTTTAAAATTACTTGCCCTATCTGAATAATGAAAGTTTATTTTTGACTAGACTGTCCCTTTAAATAATTCAAAAGAATGCTATAGAAAATGAAGCCAAATGATGTCAACAGTTGAGTGCAAAGTATCTGCACAGCCAACATTAAAGGGATGGAATAAAAGCCCATGATAGCAAGATAGCGGATCTGTAGGGTTGGTGAAATTGTTAAGGAATTGATAATAATTTTGAGTTTTGTTAGAAGGGGGAGTAATAATCACCATCTGGGAATAAATGTATTGATTGGTGATATAAAGTGAACAGAATATCTGGGTTGAAAGTTGAGAGTTTGGATGATTGCCATCATTTTACAGTTCTAAAATCCAAATTTTCTCATTAGCATCCTAATAGAACAAGTGTGAATAGAGACATGGAGAAAAGCAGAAGGCTTGTACTATAAAAGAGGTAATGAACAGTTGGCATCAGAAAAGGATGCTGGAAAGAGCTATTTAGAGAGCTAGCTCTTGAACCAAGGGAAAGCTCTGTTATAAATGACAAACAGTAAAGTAGTGATAAACATAAATTACATTTTTAGATGACTACATTTGTATTTTAATTTGTTTTCTATTGTTGTGAAGCTCTGACTAAAGTGATTTTTTTTTCTTTGCAACTTATTCCCAGCAAAGCTTTATTTGGTGCATAATCTGAACATATATTAATGTCAAATATGTCCTGCCAGATATAATCCAGGCTTGTGATAGAGCAAGAACCTTTTTATTCTCTTAAATCAAAATGATAGATGGTACAATAGGGAGATAAATCATATTATTGCTTACACAATCAGCTAGTATTTAGCAATAAAATATGACTGAATGAATGAATCATACAAGCAATTTAAGAGTTGAGAGCACTTTATAAAGTCTAGCTTTACATGTTTACGGTATTGCCAAAAACATACTTCTGAGTCTATTTAGAAATGATCTAAAACACATTCCAAGTACAGTTTGCCAAAATATTTTTAAAGACAAAATTCCAATTTCTTTAGTATAATCCACAAAAGTATTTAAGGGGATGTCAAACCCAAAATAAAGGCTATCATTTTAAACAACTTTCCAGGTTACTTATATTATCAAATTTACTTTGTTCTTTTAGTATCTATTGTTAAAGGATCTAATTTATACCTATGACCTTTCTCATATAGAAATATTTTTAGGGCCAATTTACAAGTGGATTAAAAGTCCAGGGTTAATATATATTGTTTGTGCAAGTATATTTTCCCCCTGAGATCTGCACTAAAATTCATGTTAGATAATGCTTGAGCAATAAGCTAATGGAGTGCAAAAATGAGACTTTAGTTTAGTTCTTTACTATACACCTCCCCTTTTTTGAATGCACAAGAGCAAGAAATAACAGTTCATGCCTGTTTTTTAGCATGTGTGCATATCCGACGACTAGTAATTCAAGCACAAGGAGTTTGTTACTGACTGTTACCATTAAAACTATAGGATACACTATTTATGTATTGGATGCATGAAAATGCTTTGGTAAAACCATTCTCTATGGTTAAAAAATTATTTTACTCAACAACTTCTAATACCCAATCGTGAGTTATTGTTTTGGTGAGGTTGATCTCAAAATAACACTGCATGTTTTATCAATAGCACTTGACTTGTGAACTATTATTCACTTAGAATAAGCTATCATGGCTTCGAATGAATGCTGTAAAAAGTTTTTTTTTATTTCTATTCCACATGTGGTTATCCCTTGTTATAGCAAGAGAGAAAAGAAATGAATAAAAAGGACTTTAAAAAAAAAAAGGCGCCTAATCCACACTAAACAATAAGGTTGCTATCTTGTTGAATAAAAATATTATTTCAGCAGATTTCAGAGAAGTTTACAAATTATAACCTAATGAATCTGCTCATTTTTTACCTAGAAAACTGAAGTCTATTTAATTTCTCTTGTTTGCATTATGCATATCCAGGGCCAGGCATTACTATTGTTAGTTTATTTCACAAATACTTATTAACATTAAAGTTGATCAATATACTTACAAAAAATAAAATCATATTTAGTTATTAGAAGGTTACATATGCTAGATCTGTTCCAGGAGGTCAGTTAACATATTTTAGGGGGAAATGCTACTTCCTACAGCTGTATCACAATCTGCAGGTGTCTCATTTCTCTAGAGATGTTAAAGAATTCTGCGCCTTTATTTTAATAGTTGTGCAATTCACATGGCCTCATCTTCGGGTTTTCTCAGGGGATAAGAAACCGCAGTTCTCATGATATTTCTGTTGCCTAATGGTTGTAATCAAGCAGACATTAAACATGGAAAATGAATTCTGATACATAAAAAAATAGAAAACCTACAGCAAATGTTTCATATAGAGCCCTTGGGAATGCAAAAGTTATAGTGTTAGGCATTCTAAAAGATATGTAACAACTGATCCTTAAAGGGATCGTAAATATGGATGAGCGAATGTTTCTAAAAATTTGAAATTTAAAACAAATTTTGATACATTCAAATCGAATTTTGAATGTTTATATAACATTCTAACATTCTATTTTCCAATTTTTGTTTTCAAATTTTTCAATAAAATTTGAAAATATTTGTTTAAATAATAGAATGTTTAGCTATGTATTCATTCAATTTCGAATTCAAATGTTCAAATTTGAATGTGATATTCGAATTTGAATGTAACATTCGAATTCGAAATAGTATTTCTAGTCTACAACTGTGTTTAGAAAATGTAATATTCAAATTCGAAATAGTATTTCTAGTCTAATACTGTGTTTTTTAAATGTAATATTCAAATTCGAATGTCACATTCAAATTCGAATGTGACATTCGAATTCGAAATAGTATTTCTAGTCTACAACTGTGTTTTATAAATGTAATATTCAAATTTGAATGTGACATTTGAATTTGAAAGTGACATTCAAATTTGAAAGTGACATTTGAAAACTGTAAATAACATTCAATAACAGAATTTTTAAGAATATTCGTTCTTATCAACATTCTATTATGTAAATCGAATTTCTACAATAACATTCGTTCTAACATTCTAATTTGAATATAAACACCCATCCCTAATCGTAAACACCTTGACATTTTTATATCACGTTTAGTTGTACGTAATGAGACAGCTCTGCTCTATGCTTTTATTATATATTTTTCACCTTTTTGGTATAATTTAGCTCTGAAAAATTGTGTATTTTTTATTGCTCCCAATCGTTACAATATTGTCTTGTAACAAATTTTAATCTTATTGTTGCTAATATTCTGTGTACATTTGTATCATTGTTTGCTACGCTTTATATTGCACCTGATCAACGCATGTGGAGTGTTTTGTAAATTATATTTCGAATTGAGTTTATTTTAACCATTTGTTATTTATTAAATTTATGTAGATTTTGCACTTTATTTTTTTGTTTGTTTTCATTCAGCCGTTTATAGGCTGCTCATTTCAATTCACTTATAAATATTCAAAGTATCAGATCTTTTAGCCTATTATAGGCCTTTTCCCACATTTGATCATACATTTGATCTTTTCAATTTTCACTTATTTTTTCACAGAATTTTTTCACAAAGTGTTTATTACTTATATTTACACATATTTGTTTTAAGTATTGTATGTCACCTATTTTAAGCTTGTAGTAGCGCTTATTATTTAAAGATTTTTACTGGATTTATTTCCAGTTTTTATCTTTTCCTTCCAATACTCTGTTTGTATACCATGTTATTTGTTATATTCAAATGTATGCTTCGCCCTTTGAAAAGGGGGAAGATGTGATGAGAGCAGGAAGTGACGTCACTGTTTGTGGGCGGGGCTTAGGCCGGTTGTCTGTGTCGCAGTTAGTTAGAGAAATCAACCTGACTAGATGTATGTTTCTGTGCTCTGTAATAAAATAGAGTTGTACCATCATTGCTGTGTCCTGCATATGTCCTGCATCTCATGACAGGTATTATTGTTTTTATATCACTGCTTGTGACATACAACCCTGCACCAGTCACCAGTTTGGCACAGAAAGGGTTAACATACCTTTTCCACCTTAACCAACTTGTCACAGTCTAGCCCCTTCAGGGGCTTCATATCCTTTTAATCAGTCTTTGATAACAGTGTTTTATATATAGTACTCAAGACATATACAGATCCCACCAAAGTAAAGATGCTGTTTTAAAACTATAAATTCTTTCTGATTAATAAACATTTAATTTGGACTTCTATTCCCTTTAACTGAAAGGACCTTGTTACTTTTTGTGTAAATTTTATAATAGTTCAGCACTCAAACAAAATGAATAGGAACGATCAGATCAGGGGAACAACCTTTGTAAGAACAAACTAATAGTTAATGAAATTAGAAGATTGTGTTACATGAGAGAAAATGTCATTGCTGATAATTACTCGTTCTCACACATGTATATGGAAATACTGAATTATCTCTTTCAAAAGCAACAATTTCATTAGGAAAAGGTGCATTTATATTAAATTCCACATTACGTTTAATAAATGGTTTTGAATACATTTAATTTGCGGTTATAAAACATTTAATTTATGAATTGCCAAGTTGTTCAAATGTGTTACTTATACCTTCCTTTAAATTGGTTCCCATGCATCAAATTTCTACATAGAAAGGACAGACTCATAGTTTAACACAAACTTTACTTGAATTCCTTTTATAAAGCTTTATCTGTTTTACAGTCATATATTTTTGCATTTAGTGAAAATCCAGAACACAAGAGCTGCTTTAAATGAATTTCCACTTTTAATAGCTAAGATGAAAGGATACATTAAACCCAGCAAAAGGGTTGAAGAACTGTCACTCAGTACCCACAGAGCACTGCTGGTCCTAAACAAGAATCACCTCTGATCCAATCAGCATTACTAATTGCATATCTGAGTCCAATCAGCATTGGGTTCCACTCTGGACAAGCAGTGCTCTGTGGGTCCTGAGCTGCACTTCTTTTGTATGGTTAACCCCTTTGTGAGTGTTAAACATTTGGTAGTGTAGGGTCAATAGACTTAAAATTACATGGAAAGGGGTGCTCCCTAACTAATGATCAATGGGGAGGGGTGTAGTAGGGGGCACAAATTACACTACAGAAAAAAACATAAATTAATAAATAAAGAAAAATAACAAAGACTGGGTACTGGCAGACAGTTGCCAGTACCTAAGATGGTCCCCACTAGTAGGAGAGGGAGAGTTAAAGAGCTGTTTGGGTGGGATTGGGGAGGTGGGAGGGATCACTACACTGTGAGAAAAAATAAAAATTAATTGATTAAAAAAAAAAAAAAAATCCCTAAATTGCATACTGGCAGACCTTCTTGCCAGTACCTAAGATGGTAATGATCAGTGGGGTGTGAGGGAGGGAAGAGAGTTGTCAGGTGGGAGGGTAATCTCTACTCTGCATCAAAAATTAACCGTATAAGCTAACTGATATACACCCATTCACTGCCAGCAATTTCAAGTAAGGTGCGCAGCGGCAATTAGCGGCATTCTAATTGCCAAATAGCACTGGCAAAGCCATGCATGTCTGCTGTTTCTGAATAAAGGGGATCCCAGAGAAGCTTTTACAACATATGACTGCAGTAGTCGTGTGTAAATAATTTCAGAGAGAAACCCAAAGTTTGCAAAAAAGTTAATGATTTTTTTTATATATATATATATAATCGTATGTAGCAGCTAAATAATGGCATCAAATATACCAAAAATGGGCCTAGATCAATACATTGGGTTGTCTACTTTAAAATATATATCATTTTCATAGGTAAATCAAAAAATCAAAAGCTCTTTTTCTGTTTAAATGGTGTGATAACAAAAATGCTAAAAATTCAAATTTACTTTGAGCAAGTTTTTCTCTGAAATTCCTGGTAGCAAAAGGGTTAAATTAAAGTTGCATGTGTGGTATATATGATAAATTCAGTACAGCTGACCTTCGTATATTTGCATTGGAGGAAATCCTGGAAAATCAAAAGATAAAGACTTTTCACATGGGGTTTTTCATTAGATTGTTTGCATTACAACAGCAAAAGAAAAAAAGATTTTAAAAAGAAAACATACCAGCTAATCGACTGAATATTAACGATGGTTGCCTAAAGTGTTTGTCATTTAACCAATAATATAAAAATCAAGACATCTATAATTAACAATTTTAAATCATTTTGTGTCATTTTATTATTAATGATTTGTAAACATATGTAATTAGACTTAAAGTGATGGTAAACTCTCCCTCATTCATCAGATGTAACGAAGATGTGCTATGTACTTTTTAATATAGATCTAAAATTCAAATACCCCACTGCCCACTTCAAAAGTCAATTTTTGAAATTTATTTGAATTGTTATCCAGTCAGCGCTCTCCCCATATGGCACTTTTGTTGTAGCTAGAGCTCTGATTGGAGTATAATTTACCGTTAGGTCAGAGAAAAAATTAATTTTGAAGCTGGCAGCGGATCACAGGGAATTTGAATTAAGTGCTCAGTGGAGTACGAAATGCGTAAGATTGCTATGGATTAACCCGCCTGCGCAGCTTTGTTTTTAGGAGACACAATAACGTTTGGCTCAACTTTTGCCTTTAATTTGAATTTTATATCTATTTTAAAAAGTAAGTTATATATCTTAATTACATCTGATTACATCTGATGAATAAAACTCTCATCTAAAATATCACTAACATTCTGCATCTAATTTTAAAAAGGAGAGAGTTTACCATCACTTTAAAGGGACAGTCTACTTCAGAATTTTTATTGTTCAAAAAGAGTGATTATCCCTTTATTACCCATTTCCCAGTTTTGCATAAGCAACACTTTTTATCTATGTGATTACCTTGTATCTAAGCCTCGGCAGACTGACCCCTTATTTCAGTTCTTTTGACAGACTTGCATTTTAGCCAATTAGTGCTAACTCGTAAATAACTCCACACTTGGACTGAAGTTGAGAAACTCTCAAAATGCACTAAGATAAGAGGTGGCCTTCAAGGGCTTAGGCATATGAGCCTACCAAGGTTTAGCGTTCAACAAAGAATACCAAGACAACAAAGCAAATTTGATTATAAAAAATCAATTGGAAAATTGTTTACAATTGCATGCCCCATCTGAATCATAAAAGTTTAATTTTGACAAGACTGTTTCTTTAAGATCATATTTAATATCATTTTCGATGTTCATAGTTTAAAAGTAGATTTAGACTTTTATTTTTTTATTAATTCTTATTAAACAAGGAAATAATCATGTTGTGTAACGTTAACTGAGCATAAGAAAACTATAATAAAATGCGGAAAAAAACAAGCAAAAGAAGTTAGATGAAGAAGTGTGGTTTTCAAATTTGACAGTGAGCCCTCCCACCCCAATCCTGATGGGTTGATCTGGATTAATTTTCTATGAATAGGAGGAAACCTTAAAGGGACACTGAACCCAAATTTTTTTCTTTCTTATTTCAGATTGAGCATGCAATTTTAAGCAACTTTCTAATTTGCTCCTATTTGATTTTTTCTTTGTTCTCTTGCTATCTTTATTTGAAAAAGAAGGCATCTAAGCTAAGGAGCCAGCCAATTTTTGGTTCAGACTGGGCAGCACTTTTTTTTTTGGTGGGTGAATTTATCCACCAATCAGCAATAACAACCCAGGTTGTTCACCAAAAATGGTCCGGCATCTAAACTTACATTCTTGCTTTTCAAATAACGATACCAAGAGAATGAAGAAAATATGATAATAGGAGTATATTAAAAAGTTGCTTAAAATTGCATGCTCTATCTGAATCACGGAAGAAAAAATTTGGGTTCAGTGTCCCTTTGAACAAGGACCAGGTCACAGTGGGGAAGAAAATGGTATTAGAGTTAACAATGTTAACAAGAGGGGAAATTATATAGAGAATTAGGGGGTATTTTTTTAATGGAAAATCATATTGGGCTAGATAGCAAGTGTAGCGCTAAAATATTAGTGCAATTGCACAGTAACATCGCTCAAGTCAAGTCAATACCAAAATTATTTTTGTGCTCATATTACAAATTAAAAAGTTATATATTAGCAATCAAGTAAAGTCTATGGCATGCTAACATCTGCATGTCGGAGAGCACAGGTGTGCTATATTTCTTACATAATAGACTTAGACTAGACAGATTGCGCTGAAAAACTCATGCTCAAGCGCTAAGCAGAAGGTGAGCTAAGCTGACAGTAAAATAATGAAGCCCATCACTCATGTTTAAGCTATGATTTTCAATTCAAATATCAATTTTAAACATTGCACACATACATATTTATTTTGCATATTAGGTCATTTACAGTTAGCAGTTTTAGCTTTCTTATGTATAGGTTAGCTTATACTGATTCTTTTGTGTTTAGCTTTCTTATGTATAGGTTAGCTTATACTGATTCTTTTGTGTTTAGCTTTTTATGTATAGGTTAGCTTATACTGATTCTTTTGTGTTTAGCTTTTTATGTATAGGTTAGCTTATACTGATCCTTTTGTGTTTAGCTTTCTTATGTATAGGTTAGCTTATACTGATTCTTTTGTGTTTAGCTTTTTATGTATAGGTTAGCTTATACTGATTCTTTTGTGTTTAGCTTTTTATGTACAGGTTAGCTTATACTGATTCTTTTGTTTTTAGCTTTTTATGTATAGGTTAGTTTATACTGATTCTTTTGTGTTTAGCTTTTTATGTATAGGTTAGCTTATACTGATTCTTTTGTGTTTAGCTTTCTTATGTATAGGTTAGCTTATACTGATTTGTTTGTGTTTAGCTTTTTATGTATAGGTTAGCTTATACTGATTCTTTTGTGTTTAGCTTTTTATGTATAGGTTAGCTTATACTGATTCTTTTATGTTTAGCTTTTTATATATAGGTTAGCTTATACTGATTCTTTTGTGTTTAGCTTTTTATGTATAGGTTAGCTTATACTGATTCTTTTGTGTTTAGCTTTTTATGTACAGGTTAGCTTATACTGATTCTTTTGTGTTTAGCTTTTTATGTACAGGTTAGCTTATACTGATTCTTTTGTGTTTAGATTTGATTATGTGTTTCTTCTTTATAACTGTATAAAGCAACAGATCAAATAAACAAAGCACTAAATAGTAAATAATAAATACAACTATATGCTACTTCTATTTTCATTTAAAAGTTAGGAGTCTGTATAAAGACATTTGTTTTATTACACTGAAAAAAAAAAGTGTAAAAGTTTAGCATTCAGTGACTCCAAAATTGATAGTGTACTAGTAAACTAGGACTAGTAGCATTTTGGGAAAATGTTCAACCCCTGATTTTTATTTATATATATATATATATATATATATATATATATATATATATATATATACACACAGTATATATATATATATATATATATATATATATATATATATATATATGTGTGTGTGTTTATTGACAAGGCATATGTCACCCTATGCCCTCCCTTCGCAAAAATGTCCCATGTGTATGTATATATATATATATATATACATATACACACTCATATACACACATATAAAACGATTATGAAAAACGTGTACAAAAAATAAATATCTATATAGTATATAAAAACTATAATGATGTCTATCAATCTTGAAATCTGATCAAGGCTCCACTTATTGGAGAAAGTTCAATGTTTCAGACTGGAATACATTAAGGAAAACATATAGGGATCCACGTACGAAGCAGCAAAAGCTGCTCCGGAGCCCTTGCGGGGCAGGTTCGCATATATGAGCCTGCTTCCCGCAATGTAAGAAGCTGAGGTGGTGAGGGAAAATCACCGAAAGCTCACTCTCAGTGATTGACAGCCCCTTCAGTCGCACGAATGAAGGGGCGGGCATTACACACTCCGATGAGTGTGTAATGATACATACGGACACTCCAATGAGTGTGTAATGATACATAAGGGCAAGCGAATCAACAGATCTGCTGCCTGTGTGTAGCGAAGGCGGGCGGACAGCTTCGCGAGTTGAGAAGATGTCCGCCCACAGGTTAGTACATGGAGCTGATAGGGGTAGATTACGAGTAGAGTGGTAATTACCATTCCCGCTCCAAGCTAACTCTGCTTGACTTCTACTCTTTGCGTGCGTCGAGTAGTGTGCATATTACAAGTTAAAAGTAAACATTATTAGGTTGTTTTTTTTTACAGCTGTTAGTATTTTTTTGGGTAACTTATGTGACGTTAGGTTAGTGGTGTTAGCTGGTTAGGGGGTAAAGATGCTAGTGTGTTACTTTGTGGTGGGGGTTGTGGTGGTTTAGGGGTTAACAGTGTAGTGGGTTGCTTTTCGGTGGTAGTTGTGGCGGGTTAGGGGTTAATAGTGTAGTGGGTTACTTTGTGGAGGGGGTTGCGTTGGTTTAGGGGTTTATAGTGTAGTGGGTTAGTTTGTGATGTGGGGGTGTGGCGGTTTAGGGGTTAATAGTGTAGGGGATTAGTTTACGGTGGGGGTTGTGATGGTTTAGGGGTTAATAGTGTAGTTGGATAGTTTGCGATGTGGGATTGGGGAGGTGGGAGGGATCACTACACTGTGAGAAAAATAAAAATTAATTGATTAAAAAAAAAAAAAAATCCTTAAATTGCATACTGGCAGACCTTCTTGCCAGTACCTAAGATGGTAATGATCAGTGGGGTGTGAGGGAGGGAAGAGAGTTGTCAGGTGGGAGGGTAATCTCTACTCTGCATCAAAAATTAACCGTATAAGCTAACTGATATACACCCATTCACTGCCAGCAATTTCAAGTAAGGTGCGCAGCGGCAATTAGCAGCATTCTAATTGCCAAATAGCACTGGCAAAGCCATGCATGTCTGCTGTTTCTGAATAAAGGGGATCCCAGAGAAGCTTTTACAACATATGACTGCAGTAGTCGTGTGTAAATAATTTCAGAGAGAAACCCAAAGTTTGCAAAAAAGTTAATGATTTTTTTTATATGTATATATGATCGTATGTAGCAGCTAAATAATGGCATCAAATATACCAAAAATGGGCCTAGATCAATACATTGGGTTGTCTACTTTAAAATATATATCATTTTCATAGGTAAATCAAAAAATCAAAAGCTCTTTTTCTGTTTAAACGGTGTGATAACAAAAATGCTAAAAATTCAAAGGTACTTTGAGCAAGTTTTTCTCTGAAATTCCTGGTAGCAAAAGGGTTAAATTAAAGTTGCATGTGTGGTATATATGATAAATTCAGTACAGCTGACCTTCGTATATTTGCATTGGAGGAAATTCTGGAAAATCAAAAGATAAAGACTTTTCACATGGGGTTTTTCATTAGATTGTTTGCATAACAACAGCAAAAGAAAAAAGATTTTAAAAGGAAAACATACCAGCTAATCGACTGAATATTAACGATGGTTGCCTAAAGTGTTTGTCATTTAACCAAAAATATAAATATCAAGACATCTACAATTAACAATTTTAAATAATTTTGTGTCATTTTATTATTAATGATTTGTAACCATATGTAATTAGACTTAAAGTAATGGTAAACTCTCCCTCATTCATCAGATGTAACGAAGATGTGCTATATACTTTTTAATATAGATCTAAAATTCAAATACCCCACTGCCCACTTCAAAAGTCAATTTTTTAAATTTATTTGAATTGTTATCCAGTCAGTGCTCTCCCCATATGGCACTTTTGTTGTAGCTAGAGTATAATTTACCGTTAGGTCAGAGAAAAATTTAATTTTGAAGCTGGCAGCGGAGCACAGGGAATTTATATTAAGTGCTCAGTGGAGTACGAAATGCGTAAGATTGCTATGGATTAACCCGCCTGCGCAGCTTTGCTTTTAGGAGACACAATAACGTTTGGCTCAACTTTTGCCTTTAATTTGAATTTTATATCTATTTTAAAAAGTAAGTTATAGCGCATCTTAATTACAACTGATGAATAAAACTCTCATCTAAAATATCACTAACATTCCGCATCTAATTTTAAAAAGGAGAGAGTTTACCATCACTTTAAAGGGACAGTCTACTCCAGAATTTTTATTGTTCAAAAAGAGTGATTTTCCCTTTATTACCCATTCCCTATTTTTTCTTAAGCAACACTTTTTATCTATGTGATTACCTTGTATCTAAGCCTTGGCAGACTGACCCCTTATTTCAGTTCTTTTGACAGACTTGCATTTTAGCCAATCAGTGCTAACTCGTAAATAACTCCACACTTGGATTGGAGTTGAGAAACTGTCAAAATGCACTAAGATAAGAGGTGGCCTTTAAGGGCTTAGAAATTAGCATATGAGCCTACCAAGGTTTAGCGTTCAACAAAGAATACCAAGAGAACAAAGGAAATTTGATTATAAAAAATCAATTGGAAAATTGTTTACAATTGCATGCCCCATCTGAATCATAAAAGTTTAATTTTGACAAGACTGTTTCTTTGAGATCATATTTAATATCATTTTCGATTTTCATAGTTTAAAAGTAGATTTAGTCCGGGTGGCCGAGACACTTAACAGACAAAACCCCACCCAGGCACTCTCTACTAAGGTACAGGGTCTAAGAAGTCAGATTAAGGAACTGGAACTACAGAGAATTCAAAAGGCTCTCTCAGTTTTCAAACAACTCCTATACCACAAAAGTAATAGGGCGGATTCGCTTTTGGCTGGTAAATTGAGAAAGCGAACAGCCACAGCAAGAATACCTTACATCACACAAGATGGAAAGAGAGTCTATGCCCCAGCTGACATTGGATCAGCTTTTGCTTTGTTCTATGACAAACTATATAACATTTCCAAAAGCGAGCTCCCTCGATCGGCCACGACTACGGAAATTGCCGACTTTCTTAAGGAGCTCGGTCTCCCGACACTTTCGGAGGAAGATGGTGAATCTCTCCTAACACCGTTCACTGACAGGGAAATTTCTTTACTCCTTAAGAACTTAAAAAACAACAAAGCCAAGGGGCCAGATGGTTTCCCTGGAGCCTTCTATAAGAAATTTTCGAGATTATTGACCCCGGTGCTAGGTCAACTCTTTAACGAAATTAAGTCAGAGGGCCAAATATTAAGAGAAAACCTTGAAGCGTCAATAGTCGCTATTCCTAAACCGAATAAAGATGTGATGCTATGCAGTAGTTATCGCCCGATCTCGTTAATAAACGTTGACACAAAACTCTATTCGAAACTCCTGGCAGACAGGCTAGTTAACCTATTACCTTCCCTAATACAGTCGGACCAGGTCGGCTTTACTAAAGGCCGCCAGGGGCCGGACAATACGAGGCGCCTAATTATGATTTTTTCAGATGCCCGAAGGAATGGTACCTCACTGGTTGCCCTGTCCTTGGACGCCGAAAAGGCCTTCGACAGGGTACGGTGGGAGTACCTATGGGAAGTCCTCAGAGTGTTCAACTTTCCTCCCCAAATCGTTGTAGCCATAAAGGCCCTCTACACTTCACCCCATGCTCGTATCAGAGGCCCAGGTTTCTGCTCACCGGTAATAAACATCTCCAATGGCACCAGACAGGGGTGTCCCCTTTCCCCTTTAATTTTCTCCTTAGTGATGGAGCCCTTTGCTCAAGAAATACGTCTATCAGAAGGAATTACTGGTGTTACATATCCGTCACGTGAAGAAAAGATTGCCCTCTTTGCGGATGACGTGACCCTTCTTTTGACTAACCCGGAGTCTTCGATCTCGAGGGTCTTTGACAAAATTGATAAATTTGGCCGATATAGCTATTACAAGTCTAATGTAGCTAAGACTGAAGCATACGCCATGAATATTCCCACAGAATGACTAAATGCACTGCGGGACAAATTTGACTTCCAGTGGTCTACAAACTACCTAACTCACTTAGGTGTAATGCTCAGTGACAACACAGACACCATGACCAAACTTAACTTTGATAAGTTGATGGACGAAATTAAATCCTTGGCGATATCATGGGCTCATCGTGAGATTTCATGGCTAGGCCGTGTCGCCACGCTTAAGATGTCACTCCTCCCGAAGGCTTTATACATATTCCGCTGCCTCTCCTTTAATGTGCCTCATCGGATTCTTCAACAGATCCATAGAGTCTTCCTCAGATATGTGTGGGGATGCGGGATTCCTCGAATAGCATATAAAATCCCCCAGAGACCCTTTTCCAAGGGAGGTGTTGCGTTTCCGAACATATATCTCTATTATGAAGCAACGAGACTTACACATATCACCGCATGGGGAGTAGAGACGGATAGACCAGGCTGGTTTTACTTGGAACAACTAGCTCTGCCGGTAGATCTAGACCTCCGAGACGCCATCTGGGTTCCCAAGCATATGAACCTCTTAGCTAAGATCCATAATCCTATTGTCAGTCAATCTTTACGTATCTGGTACGAGCTTCACCACAGACAGGGTGTTTCACCCTACCCTTCTCCTATTCAGAGCTTGAGGGGTTTACTCTGGAACTCACCGGAGATTCATTTTGATTTCTGGAAAAGTAAAGACATCACGAAGGTTTCTGATCAGTATCACTCGGGTACCCTTACGACGGCTTCACAACTAGCGGAGCCCGGGGGGGGGACAACCCCCTATGGTTCCGCTTCGAGAGCTTCCGAGTGCTCAGTGTGGTCAAGGCTAGGAGATTCCCCACGACTGCTCTCAGAGGGAAGACAGGATGGGAGGCTAGGTGGTGTACGGGAGCACTGAGATCCCGTCCCATTTCGTTTCACTATACCACACTTCTAAATGACTGTACACCAGGTGTGCCATGGCAGATACATGCTTGGTGTCGTGAGCTCAATATCTCTATCCCTGAAGAAGACCTTGCCTATGCAATTACTCTCACTAAAAAGACGCTTCACTGCGTCACAGTCTTTGAGACATATATGAAAGGGGTGTTGAAGTGGTATAGAGTCCCAACTCGACTGGCAGCGATGTTCCCGTCCTCTACCAGAGAGTGTTGGAGACAGTGCAGTGGTGAGGGCTCTGACATCCATGTCTGGTGGAGCTGTCCGAAGATCACCTCCCTATGGAATGAGGTTGAATTATTGCTCAGCTCCATGAATCTCGATGTCCGCTTGACGCCTGGGATGGCCTTGCTCCATATTCTTCCGAGGTCTTTCTCCTTGAATACCAAGAAGTTCCTAATTTACGTCCTGGCAGCAACTAAACTGTGCATAGCTCGGGCTTGGAAACAAACAGAGCCTCCAAATCTAAATGAGATCTGTGATGTGATAAATCATTTCGCTACGATGGAGAGAAATGTCGCTGGCGAAAATGGCACCCTGGACTCTTACTGGGAGACGTGGTCTGACTGGTTTGAACTCCGATGAGTGAGACCCTTCAGTACCGCGATCTACCCCTGAAATAGGGGGAGAGAGTTCATGCTGTCTCCTCCCCCGTTCCGTTCCCTTTCCTTCTTCCCCTCCCCCCCCCCCTTTTTTTTTTTTTTCTTTCTATCCCTCTTTCTCTTCCTCTGCCTCCTTCTTTCTTCTTTGTATCTCTTTCTTTACTCCCTATCTGGGGGAGATGTGTATAATCCCTATTTATTCAGTTGTCTGACAAATTTGTACGTGGGCCCTGTTGGCTCACTTTCTATTCACCCCTCTTCTAGGGCCAAATAATGCCCGATACCTGTTTTTTTTTCTTTGTTTCAATATTGACTACTATGAGAATGTACACTTATGACACACCTATTTTACTATTTCTGATTATTCCAATATGTGCAATGTATACTTCTGTAAACCAAACATACTGTTATACTATATTATATGATATGTTCTGATGTAATGCTACTTTAATATTACTGTACGGTGCATTTCTATTCAATAAATAAAAAAAATATTTTAAAAAAAAAGAAAAAAAAGTAGATTTAGACTTTTATTTTTTTATTAAATAAGGAAATATTGTTAATTCTTATTAAACAAGGAAATAATCATGTTGTGTAATGTTAACTGAGCATAATAAAACTATAATAAAATGCGGAAAAAAACAAGCAAAAGAATAGTTAGAAGAAGAAGTGTGGTTTTCAAATTTGACAGTGAGCACTCCCACCCCAATCCAGATGGGTTGATCTGGATTCATTTCTATGAATAGGAGGAAACCTGAAAGGGACACTGAACAGAAAATTTTTTTCTTTCTTGATTCAGATAGAGCATGCAATTTTAAGCAACTTTCTAATTTACTCCTATTATGTTTTTTGTTCTCTTGCTATCTTTATTTGAAAAAGAAGGCATCTAAGCTAAGGAGCCAGCTAATTTTTGGTTCAGACTGGGCAGCACTTGTTTTTTGGTGGGTGAATTTATCCACCAATCAGTAATAACAACCCAGGTTGTTAACCAAAAATGGTCCGGCATCTAAACTTACATTCTTGCTTTTCAAATATCGATACCAAGAGAATGAAGAAAATATGATAATAGGAGTATATTAAAAAGTTGCTTAAAATTGCATGCTCTATCTGAATCACGGAAGAAAAAAATTTTGGGTTCAGTGTCCCTTTGAACAAGGACCAGGTCACAGTGGGGAAGAAAATGGTATTAGAGTTAACAATGTTAACAAGAGGGGAAATTATATAGAGAATTAAGGGGTATTTTTTGAATGGAAAATCATATTGGGCTAGATAGCAAGTGTAGCGCTAAAATATTAGTGCAATTGCACAGTAACATCGCTCAAGTCAAGTCAATACCAATATTATTTTTGTGCTCATATTACAAATTAAAAAGTTATATATTAGCAATCAAGCAAAGTCTATGGCATGCTAACATCTGCATGTCGGAGAGCACAGGTGTGCTATATTTCTTACATAATAGACTTAGACTAGACAGATTGCGCTGAAAAACTCATGCTCAAGCGCTAAGCAGAAGGTGAGCTAAGCTGACAGTAAAATAATGAAGCCCTTCACTCATGTTTAAACTATGATTTTCAATTCAAATATAAATTTTAAACATTGCACACATACATATTTATTTTGCATATTAGGTCATTTATAGTTAGCAGTTTTAGCTTTTTATGTTTAGGTTAGCTTATACTGATTCTTTTGTGTTTAGCTTTTTATGTATAGGTTAGCTTATACTGATTCTTTTGTGTTTAGCTTTTTATGTATAGGTTAGCTTATACTGATTCTTTTGTGTTTAGCTTTTTATGTATAGGTTAGCTTATACTGATTCTTTTGTGTTTAGCTTTATATGTATAGGTTAGCTTATACTGATTCTTTTGTGTTTAGCTTTTTTATGTATAGGTTAGCTTATACTGATTCTTTTGTGTTTAGCTTTTTTATGTATAGGTTAGCTTATACTGATTCTTTTGTGTTTAGCTTTTTATGTATAGGTTAGCTTATACTGATTCTTTTGTGTTTAGCTTTTTATGTATAGGTTAGCTTATACTGATTCGTTTGTGTTTAGCTTTTTATGTATAGGTTAGCTTATACTGATTCTTTTGTGTTTAGCTTTTTTATGTATAGGTTAGCTTATACTGATTCTTTTGTGTTTAGCTTTTTATGTACAGGTTAGCTTATACTGATTCTTTTGTTTTTAGCTTTTTTATGTATAGGTTAGCTTATACTGATTCTTTTGTGTTTAGCTTTTTTATGTATAGGTTAGCTTATACTGATTCTTTTGTGTTTAGCTTTTTTATGTATAGGTTAGCTTATACTGATTCTTTTGTGTTTAGCTTTTTATGTATAGGTTAGCTTATACTGATTCTTTTGTGTTTAGCTTTTTATGTATAGGTTAGCTTATACTGATTCGTTTGTGTTTAGCTTTTTATGTATAGGTTAGCTTATACTGATTCTTTTGTGTTTAGCTTTTTTATGTATAGGTTAGCTTATACTGATTCTTTTGTGTTTAGCTTTTTATGTACAGGTTAGCTTATACTGATTCTTTTGTTTTTAGCTTTTTTATGTATAGGTTAGCTTATACTGATTCTTTTGTGTTTAGATTTGATTATGTGTTTCTTCTTTATAACTGTATAAAGCAACAGATCAAATAAACAAAGCACTAAATAGTAAATAATAAATACAACTATATGCTACTTCTATTTTCATTTAAAAGTTAGGAGTCTGTATAAAGACATTCATTTTATTACACTGAAAAAAAATGTGTAAAAGTTTAGCATTCAGTGACTCCAAAATTGATAATGTACTAGTAAACTAGTACTAGTAGCATTTTGGGAAAATGTTCAACCCCTGATTTTTATTGATATATATATATATACACAGTATATATATGTGTGTGTTTATTGACAAGGCATATGTCACTCTATTGCCCCCCCTTCGCAAAAATGTCCCATGTGTATGTATGTATATATATATATATATATATACACACACACTCATATACACACATATAAAACGATTATGAAAAACGTGTACAAAAAATAAATATCTATATAGTATATAAAAACTATAATGATGTCTATCAATCTCGAGTTCTGATCAAGGCTCCACTTATTGGAGAAAGTTCAATGTTTCAGACTGGTATAAATTCAGGAAAACATATAGGGCTCCACGTACGAAGCAGCGAAAGCTGCTCCGGAGCCCTTGCGGGGCAGGTTCGCATATACGAGCCTGCTTCCCACAATGCAAGAAGCTGAGGTGGTGAGGGAAAATCACTGGAAGCTCGCTCTCAGTGATTGACAGCCCCTTCAGTCGCACAAATGAAGGGGAGGGCATTACACACTCCAATGAGTGTGTAATGATACACACGGACACTCCGATGAGTGTGTAATGATACATACAGACACTCCGATGAGTATGTAATGATACATACGGGCAAGCGGATCAACAGATCCGCTGCCTGTTTGTAGCGAAGGTGGGCGGACAGTTTCGTGAGTTGAGAAGCTGTCCGCCCGCAGGTTAGTACATGGAGCTGATAGGGGTAGATTACGAGTAGAGTGGTAATTACCATTCCCGCTCCAAGCTAACTCTGCTTGACTTCTACTCTTTGCGTGCGTCGAGTAGTGCGCATATTACAAGTTAAACGTAAACATTATTAGGTTGTTTTTTTTTTACAGGTGTTAGTATTTTTTTGTGTAACTTAGGTGACGTTAGGTTAGGGATGTTAGCTGGTTAGGGGGTAAAGATGCTAGTGTGTTAGTTTGTGGTGGGGGTTATGGTGGTTTAGGGGTTAACAGTGTAGTGGGTTGCTTTGCGGTGGGAGTTGTGGCGGGTTAGGGGTTAATAGTGTAGTGGGTTACTTTGTGGAGGGGGTTGCGTTGGTTTAGGGGTTTATAGTGTAGTGGGTTAGTTTGTGATGTGGGGGTGTGGCGATTTAGGGGTTAATAGTGTAGTGGTTTAGTTTACGGTGGGGTTGTGATGGTTTAGGGGTTAATAGTGTAGTTGGATAGTTTGCGATGTGGGGATATGTCGGTTTAGGGGTAAATAGAATAGTTTAGTGCAACTATTTCCTCCGGCCAAACTCATTTTGTGATCTTTTAGGTTGCGTAAAAAGTTTGAGTGTTAAATGTGATTTCAACTTGTAATATGAACGGACACTGCCGATTAACGCTGCCCATTGAAAATATGAGAAGCATAAATGACCGCAAGCTCACGCAAATGAATTTGTGGTAATTTAAACAGCCCACCTCTTGTAATATGGATTTGATTTTAAAGAATACTGCAGTCTCGCAATCATATTTACGCTCTTCGCGCTAAGGATAGTGATCCACTCATAACCTGGCCCTGAATACAGTATAAAAAGACCACATTCAAGTCACTCTGGGGTTAAATATATTGTTCTGGAATAATATATGTGTGTCTAAAGCTCGTTCCTGCCACTGTAGTGATACAATTGTGCTGTTGGCTTCTGTGCTTTTAAACAAGATCCCCTTCCTACAAAATATTTGTTTTATAAATGTATGTTTAATAAATGCGTGTTTAGATTGAGGAGTTTTTATATGCACCCTCCATCCAGGTACCTTCTCCTCTTTCCCTGTCCCTGACACTTTCAAGTTTATAAATCTAAGTGACGTCACCACGCCCACATGTCATCTGCAGTTAAGAGGAAAAACATCCTCTGATATTCTGTGCTGGGCCTGATACTAATGCCTGAGAGGCTTTTTTGAGATATATATGGATTGACTAAGTGGACGAGAAAGTCTTTTAGTCAGAATTTTCTTTTTGAGCAAGATTTTTTGTTTATCTTTTTATGTTTTCATGAATATTTTTTTACTGGTCCTATTCAGGAAGAAAAGCAAAGGTTTTAACCCTAACCTTTTTAAGGCTAGATTACAGGTGGTATGTTAACTGTTGGTCAGGAGCGAAAGAGGGGTATATTGTGGCTCTTTGCACACTTTGGAAATAGCACGTGTATTACGATTTTAAAGTAAATGTGTTTGCTTGAGCGCAATTGAATTTAACGCGCGTTGGGATAGCGTGACTTTAGAGCTCTGGTTAAAAAAATACATTTATATGTGTATTTATTTACAAA
This sequence comes from Bombina bombina, assembly GCF_027579735.1. NCBI lineage: Eukaryota > Metazoa > Chordata > Amphibia > Anura > Bombinatoridae > Bombina > Bombina bombina. The sequence continues at coordinate 111,816,046 of NC_069500.1, forward strand.
CATATACTGTATATACATGTAAACACATAAATACATATACAGACATACTGTATGTATGTTCATTGGAGCCCTTTGCAGTCAACTGAAAACATGAAAAATCATATTTATGCAATACTCATATTTAATAAAATGTTTAGATGTCTATTTAATGTAAATATTTCACATTCCAATGTTCTTCACATAGGGGAATATGTTCTAAGTATTTTTGAATAAATATTCATGTATATATATATATTTATTTTTTTTGACCAAAGAATCATCAGATATATATATTTTTTAATAAATAGAACATATTCTGCTATGTGAAGAACATTGGAATGTGAAATATTAATATTTAATGTCGGGTTAGCGCACTTGAGTAAACGTGATCGTGTTTGCGCAAGAGTAAGTTTGTTTTTCAACTTTTTACGATGCATTTAAGTGTGTGGGGCAATACAGTACGCTAACGTGGTGACGATATTTCAAGTTCAGCTTTTTGCGCATGTCGGGTTAGCGCTCATGCAAACATTTTTTACTTTGAACTGTAATATGTGCGCGTCACAAAAAGTCTCCGTTTAGCGGAGTTAATGCACGAGCGAGAGTGAATAAATAGAGCTCGTAATCTAGCCCTTAATGTTTCAAAGAAGAAAATCATATTTCATCCAGCTCTGGACTTAAAGCAGTTCAATGAGTTGGTCTTTGTGCTTTCTGGAGTTTCTTGACTAAGTCTTTTTCGTTCTTTCATGACCAATATGAAAATGAAGTATAATTTTTTGACATCTGCCTTCATCATTTTAATTTACATTTGTTTGACATGGGAAAGAACAGATCCTGTAGGATCTCAGTGACTGCTGACCTGGCTGATATATTGATAACATATTTGTAAGCAGAGGAGACATGTTTCTCTTTCATGATGACTGAATCTCTACAGGGTTTTCATTTTCAAGTCAAAGCTAGTAAAATCACATTGGTTTCATTAAATGATTGTTTTCTAGGGATTTTCTTAGATTCAAATCTGTCAGGGTTGTTTTGTACCAGAAAAGCAGGGGTCAAGTCGAGCGGGAACGCATGGGAATGGAGTCTTTTCAGGAGGAACTAAGTTCCCTCTAGACAGAGAACAGAAACAATGGTGGGAGAAGCTGTAGCACAGTCTGGTTATAGGGATAGTGAGATCCTGTAGTAATGGGCAGTAACACTTCCTACAATAAACTAAATGCAAGCCTATCAGTGGTCCTGCTGCGTGATCACTCTGCACTGTGTGGAACACATGGTACTTACATTTTTGTGGGGCTTGCTCTGTTGTTATTTTTATTTCCCCTCAGCAGAAATAGGACTATTGCACCTTAAGTGGGTGAGACTGGATGCTCAGGCCCAAAGGCAACCATTTAACACTTCATTGGTTTTAATTTGCTTCCATTAACAAAAGTGTATAGATTATATACATACAAATACATTGTGTGTGTTTGTGTATATAAAACAATATTAATTGTTGCGGCAGGCGGTGGAAGTCTTGGTGAATTCCCACACTTTTTTTGTAGGACTTGACCCCTGCAGAAAAGTATATACGTATTTCCAATACTGTGGAGGCAAGAATCGCAAGTCCCAACTGTAAAGATGGTTTGAGGTGGAGATTTTCATGGGTGCGATTTAAATAAAACTTTGGGTGCAGGAACGGAGTTTCCAGAGGTTTTGAAGCTCTGCACTAACAGGATATATAAATGATTCCTAAGAAAATACCTATTGAGCTAATAACATAGTTTAAATGTTGAAATATTCATGTTTACTGTTTCTTAAGTTTTGGATTACAATAATTTGCAGTGCACTTTAGTGATAAAAAGTGTATTTAGAAAATGATACACATAAACAGAGATGTCATCACTAGTTTTATTGAGTCAGTTTGCCAAATGCAAAAAAATAAGCTTTACTGGAAAACAAAAAAATGACAGTTTTTAGCTATGTTTAGGCTAGTGTAGGTTTAAGCATGATTGCTCCAGTAGCGAAGGTAAATGTAATGTGTCAGACTCTCAATTAAGCAAAGCTGCCAAGTGATCTTACTGGAAAACTAAACACTGGAATATGATCAGACAGGGAGACAGTTCAAACATGTTTTTATAGTCTACTAGATATCACATAAGGGTGCTAATTAATCATTTTACATTGTTAGTAGTGCAGTTATTGCAGTTTGCAATATTTGGTGGATATTTTTTTATCTGTGGTCCAATAAACAGATGATGTGGATGTGTAGTCAGGTCTTTGTAATGATGATGCTTTAGTTTTATTCCAATTTGCATTGCAAAGAAAAGAAAAGATTAAACGAAAAATAAAGATGTTTTATTGTGACTAAAAAATAATAATAATAAAAAAAGTCAATATTTTGTAGAACCACGTTTTACATCAAATAAAGCCTTAAGGCTTTTGGGGTTACTCTTTACAAGCTTTGGACATTTTGATCCTACAATTTGTTAACCAATGTTTCTTGGGAAAAAAATGAAAAAGCTCTGTCAGGTTGTGCCATATTCTGTCAATTTTTATTTTATTTTTAATTTGACATGTTTAAGGTTTGGTATATGTTTTAATAACCCAACTATGACTGATGGTTCTCCGGATATCTTGTTTTCATCCTGAAACAGCAACATGGTTCCTTTCCTCATGGTTTCCCACCTAAGTCTTTTTTTTTCTTTATTAAATGCTCCTCAAGGCCGGATTGCCCTATCAGGGTACCAGGAGATTCCCCGGTGGGCTGCAGCAGTTGGGGCTGGAAAGCTACAATTTAAATAGTTGATTAATGGATGCAATTGGGTTGTAGGGTGCTTATATAACAACAATCTGGCACATTTTTTAATACAAACTAATATAATATAATTCAGAAATTTTTTTTATGGGAAGGAGTATCCCAGTAATCCCCTTTCAGAAAAATGGGGCTGGTCTCCAAATTTTCCAGGGCTGCTTTTTGTTCCCAGTCCGGCCATAATGCTCCTGTATTTATATATAGAGTTTACCACCCATTTTGATTGACTATTAGTAACCATTAAAAATTGTAAATGGGAAAACTAACTGTCAATGTTCAATAATCTCATTCGTATAATTGGTCAATGTCATTAAGAACTGAGCCATACAGTGCAATTAAACTGCTAGTACAAATGTTACAACAGACTCATGACAACAAATAATACAGGATTAAAACATTATATTCATGAATAACTGCAAATGTTGTATACAGGTTACAATGTACTGCAGATTACCAAAGATGCTATATGCTTAAAGGGACATGAAACCCAACATTTATCTTTCATTATTCAGATAGAGCACAACAATATTAAGCAACTTTACAATTTACTTCTATTATCTATTTTGCTTCATTCTCTTTGTTCCTTTCCTTAATTTCAAGGAGCAGCAATGCACTACTGGGAGCTAACTGACCACTTCAGGAAGCCTATTATTGGAGGCATATATGTGCAGCCACCAATCAGCAACTAGCCCTCAGCTCCTGAGCATATGCCAGAAGGCATATACTGTATGTGCAGTGACCAATCAGCAGTTAGCCACCAGTAGTGCATTGTTGCTTCTGAGCATACCTAGGTATGCTTTTCAACAAAGGATACTAAGGGAACAAAGCAAATTAGACAACAGAAGTAAATTGGAAAGGTGTTTAAAATTGTATGCTCTATCTGTATCATGGAAGCAAATATTTAAGTTCCATGGGTTTTATTAGTGTTTTTTTTTAACAGTAGTGTACTAGTTTTGTGGGAGTAGGTTTAGATGTTGGGGAGATTTGATAAAGGAGGAGATTTCATTGACGGAGAACTATGATAAAATGAATTGTAATGCAGTGTGAGATAATTTAGAGAATTGTTTAGGTTTAAGAAGCATTATTGAAGTGGTGGGATCATATACGAGGCCTGGTCAGTTACTACTACTGTGGGTCAGGATCATGGTTAGGGATAGTAGCAGTAAAGGGTTAGGTAAACAGTTTTAATCGCGTTGGGATAGAAGCTAAACGGTAGGTCATGGATAGGGTTAATTGTAGTGGGAAGTTAACTTGGTGAATCATTTACTTTTTAATCTTTCAATCTGATTTTAGCTGTTGCACTGCTACCAAGGGAAAGAATTGCAGTCTTATGCATTTATTAGTGCCAGATAGATAATGAGATACAGATTTTGTTTTTATGTAAATGTAGTTCTCATCACTTAGCAATTAACATTTATTTTATCATTTTGCCTGAAACGATTTTCCCCAGAATTTAATGTAGTTCTTAAAAAAGTGAATTACTGAAAGGCAGAAACAAATATTATAAATATTATAACAACTGACAATGTCCGTCCCTTTAATTTGACTTCTTAGAGTGTTTGGACCGTATGTCACAGTCTTCAACTTAAAGGGACAATAAACTCAAAATTAAACGTTCATGATTCAGAAAGAGCAGGCAATTTTAAACAATTTTCCAATTTACTTCTGTTATCAAATTTGCTTTGTTCTCTTGGTAACTTTTATTGAAGAGTAAAACTAGGTACGCTCATAAGAGCGCAGGAGTGTGCACGTGTCTTTAGTACTCTATGACAGCAGTGTTTTGCAACATTATTTTTAGCTTTGTTATACTATGAAAGTTTAATTTTGACTTTACTGCCCCTTTAAGCATAAGAATGAAAAAAGATATTGTAGTGAAAAAATGACATGCTCTAATGTTTTTTTGCACTACTCCCTGTAGACCTGTATCAGGTAGATTTTACGTTACCGCTTTTAACCCTGAAAAAATGGCAATTCCAGCATAATGGCCAGGAACGCATATTACGTGTCGTGTCAGTATAGCTATACCGCAAGCATTTTAGCCTGTAACGCAACGTCTATTCCGCACTCAAAAAACTGATGTTTTTACGTGGGATTTTCATAGCGCCGGTATTACAGGTTGTGCGTAGAGGCTAAAATTCTTGCGTTACAGCTATACCGACATGATCCATACCGTCATCTGAGAGCAGTAGTTATGAGTTTTGCGCAACAAAAATGTTTCACAAAACTCATAAATAAACAGTTACAAAGTACACTAACACGCATAAACTACCTATTAACCCCTAAACCACCGTCCTCCCACATTGCAAACACTATATTAAACTTATTAACCCCTAATCTGCTGCCCACCCATATTGCGACTATTAAATAAACCTAATAACCCCTAATCCGCCGCCCCTGACATCACCAACACTATAATAAAGCTATTAACCCCTAATCTGCCGCTCCCCGACATCGCCGCCACTATAATAAAGTTATTAACCCCTAAACCTCTGGCCTCCCACATCGCCGCCACTAAATAAACCTGGCTAAATATAAAGAAGATTCCAACAGACAGGCATGTGTCTAACTGACTATGTTCTGGAATTTTAACAGCATGTCCTGTTGTTTTAACCTGGAATAAAGCTATCTACAATTTGATTTTCACATGGCTGTCTGTTGGAATCTTCTTTATATTTAGCCAGTTGTACAGTAGACATTGGGGTGTCTACTACTAACTACAGCCTTATACCCTTGGGCTCACGTTACATCTTCCTGTTTTGGGACATTAAGGTACAGTGTTGCAATGTGCATTATTACATCTATGTGCTTCTCAAGGCCTGTCTGCATTTGCTATATTACTGCACATTCTCTCGTTATCCAGCTGGGATGCCGAGGTTTGCAAAGCATATAGCATTATCTATGGATTTTTAAGGCTGCATTATCAGGTTCCTATACTGTTTAATACAGCTTGCACCAGTTGGGTTAATACTGGGAGGAACATACTGACGTTTCAAGCAAGCAGCCGATTGGCCACAGGGCGGTCACATGACACCAGAAACATAGAATCTTTATTTCTGATTCCGGATATTTCCTTTGCTTATTGGATAAAGGCATCACATCGCTGGAAGGAGTCTTTCAACCAGTATACAGGATCAGCTTCTGAATGGCCATAGGACGGTCACGTGATACCGGAAGTACCAAGCTTACAGCGTGAACGCTGGATCAACATGACAATGATACAAGCTTCCCTGCTCTTCAATCCAGCTACGCGTCTTGGGTGATTGAATTTTGAGTTTATCTTCACGTTGTGTCCAACGACCTAGTGAAGAATTGTTCCGGTTTTTCTGTGTACTCACCCTGGACTGTAATTTCACCACGTTGTTCTCCACCATTTCTTTAAATATTTGGAGCTAGCTGTGAACTATCACTTATATGTATACCCATTGAACTGACTAAGTCTCACCTACTTGGATACACATCTACCTATGGGACCTATTCTAAAAATCTGTGATAGGACTATTACTATCAGTTATTAATATGAGCCTTCATTCTATGTCTCTTTGTTTTGATGTTTTCTTTTGCAGCTGCTATCCTTTATGTTTAAAATATCTCTTGCTTGTTCTCTTTGTTATATACTAAATAAATCTATTAACCCCTAAACCTCCTGCCTGCCACATCGCCGCCACTGAATAAACCTATTAACTACTAAACTGCTGGCCTCCCACATCACGAAACACTAAATTAAACTATTAACCCCTAAACTTAACATCCCCAAATTTTAAATTAAAATTACAATATAACTATCTTAAAATAAATAAAAACTTACCTGTGAAATAAAAATAAACCTAACATTAAATTATAAATACTACCAATTAAAAAATCTAAATTACAAATTAAAAAAACAAAACTAAAATTACAAAAAATAATAAACACTAAATTACGAAAAATAAAAAAACACTAAGCTTACAAAAAATAATAAACAAAATAATCAAAAATAAAAACAATTACACCTAATTCAATAGCCCTATAAAAATAAAAAAGCCCCACAAAATAAAAACACCCCCTAGCCTACAATAAACTACCAATAGCCCTTAAAGGGCCTTTTGTAGGGCATTGCCCTAAGTTAAAGGGACATAATACTCATATGCTAAATCACTTGAAACTGATGCAGTATAACTGTAAAAAGCTGACAGGAAAATATTACTTGAGCATCTCTATGTAAAAAAGAAGATATTTTACCTCACAATTTCCTCAGCTCAGCAGAGTAAGTTCTGTGTAAAAAGTTATACTCAGCTGCTGCCCAGCTGTAGGTAAAAAAAAATAAAAAATGAAGAAATGAACAGCAGCCAATCAGAATCAGCAGTGCTGAGGTCATGAACTCTTTTACTGTGATCTCATGAGATTTCACTTAACTCTCATGAGATTTCATAGTAAACTTCCTTAAACTGAAGAGGGAAATAAGATGAGTGTGCACGTAAGCTCACTCCCTTCGCTGTCCCGGGACAGACATACTGATTTGCTGCTTAGAAGTCCTTTACAATGGGATGTGGCTACTGAGGAATTTTTGAGGTAAAATATCTTTCTTTTTTACATAGAGATGTTCAGGTGATATTTTCTAGTCAGCTTTTTACAGCTATGCTGCATCACTTTCAAGTGTTTCAACATTTGGGTATCATGGACCTTTAAACAGCTCTTTTACCTGTAAAAAAATACAAAGTCCCAGCAACAGTAAACCCCACCACCCAACCAAACCCCCAAAATAAAAAAAAACCTAACTCTAAAAAAATCCTAAGCTACCCATTGTCCCTAAAGGGGCATTTGTATGGGCATTGCCCTTTAAAGGGCATTCAGCTCTTTTAAAAAAGCCTAAAGCCCTAATCTAAAAAAAAAAACACCCAAAAAAAACCAGAGTATCTACTCACGGTTCCTAAAGTCCGGACATCCATCTCCATCCAGGCGACGAGAGGTCTTCATCCAGGCGGCAATATTTTCATCCCGGCGGTGCAGAAGCCGAAGACATCCTGCGCTGAGCCTCCTCTTAATACGGTCACCGCTGTATACTGAAGTTGAATGCAAGGTAGCCATTTCAAAATGGCATACCTTGCATTCCTATTGGCTGATTTGATTCTTCAAATTTAAATCAGCCAATAGGATAAGAGCTTCTGAAATACTATTGGCTGTTCAAAACAGCCAATAGGATGAGAGCTACTGAAATTTTATTGGCTTATTTGAACAGGGATGGATGAAGATATCGCCGCCTCGATGAAGACTTCTTGCCACCTGGATGGAGATAGATGTCCGGACTTGTTTTACAATATAACAAGATAGTTATATTAAAATTTTAATTTAAAGTTAGAGGGGTGTTAGCTAGGTTTAGGGGTTTATAGTTTAATTTAGTGTTTTGTGATGTGGGGGGACTGGCGGTTTAGGGGTTAATAAGTTTATTTAGTAGCGGCGATGTGGGGGGCCGGAGTTTTAGGGATTGATAGGTTTATTTAGTGAAAGCGATGTGGGGGGCCGGAGGTTTAGGGGTTAATAGGTTTATTAGTGTTGGCAATGTCGGGGGCGGCAGATTAGGGGTTTATAACTTTATTTAGGTGTCGGTGATGTCGGGGGTGGCAGATTAGGGGTGTTTAGACTTGGGGTTTATGCTAGGGTGTTAGGTTTAAACGTAACTTTTTTCCCCCTATAGACATCAATAAGGTTGCGTTACAGAGATTTTTCATTCCTCACTTCAGGTTTTTTTCTAACACCTTCTCCTGATTGATGTCTATGGGGGAAAGCGTGCACGAAAACGTCAAAGCAGACCTTGGATTTTGTGCGGTTTGGAGCTTAACGCCACCATATTGCACGCACAAGTGAATATTGAACAGGACTAAAAAAAAGTACTTAATTCAGCACTCATGCATCAAAACCTTTTAATGAAAAAATGAGGATGGCTACATATAAAATATACCCGTCCTTACTGGTAGAGATCAACACACAAACAATGGATACTAGTATCTAAAGATTTTATTACAGCAAGATAAGAGGAAAAAACTAATAAATCCTCAAGCATATAATGCAATGGGATCAGTGCTAATATCACAGAATCAAAAAACAATCAATATACAAAAGTAATCCTAAAGTGAACATCTATCTACAAAAATATCAGATCCCTGAATAATAAAAGAAAATAACTTAAATGTCCTTTTCAAAAGAATTACCACACTTGATAATAGGAAATCCTAGGTCACTCGTTCAATTGTGGAAATTGTCAGTCAGAGTCCACTGACATTAATTGATCAGGTGCGTGAACTATCGCACGCACGCACAAGGAGGCTTTTCAGTAACTTGTAATGGCAGCGCTATAGAGAGTGAAATAATGCCACTTTTTTGGCGTTAGTTTTGCACCCTGTTTAGCGCAAAACTCATAATCTACCCGTATGTGTTTAACACCTGCAAAGGTCCTGTCCAGAAACTGAAAACAGACAGTGATTGTGAGGGTCATGCAACTACCACTGAAGATTGGCTTACCAGCTGTTTCCTGCTTGGGACAAGCGGGGGTTAAACACATAGGGCCCGTCTACAATTGGAGCAATATTTATCGCTCCTGCTCGAGTGTTAACTGCACTAGAAGTAAGCTTTTTGCGCTTATATTACAAGTTGAAAGTAAACAGTTTTTGCTCGATCGCTAACCCATCGAGCATAAAAAGCTGAACTTACAATATTGCGCATGTGATAACCTATTCCCCTATAGAAGTCAACATAGCAAAAAAAGTGGATAAAAACCTAACACTCTACTCTTGTGCAAGCACGATAGCATAATCTCAAGTGCGCTAAACCACAAAAAATATTTCCCATTCCAATGTTCTTCACATAACAGAACATGTTCTATTTATTTATAAATACATATTTCTATATATATCTGATGGTATTTTGGTACAATATAATGTATATTTATACCTATATAGTTACATGATTATATATAAGTATAATTGAGAAAACAAAATATACTGGCACTAGGACCTAGTGAACATAGGAGAAAATAAAAACATTGAAAAAACATTGAACAACAAAAAAGAGGGAACAGAAGGGTTTAAATAGCACACTTTCCTAAAATTGAGTGAATTAAGTTAAAACATAATAACTTTAATTGCATATATTTCAGATACATTATGGAAATTCCTCTATGAACACAGTACCTATTTAGCCAACAAATACTTAAATCAACTCATGAAATCACCCACTTGTTTCCTGGCCGATATCTGCAGTCGTCGGCATCAGGTGCCAGGGGTGATATACATGAACTAAGTATTACAATAACACACAAATGCATTTCGGCCTTACTGGTGGCCTTTTCAATGTAAATAAGGACAAGCCGAAGCCCGAGTGCCACCCTTTTAAGTACTGTCCCCCCAATCCTCCAATCACTGTTCAGAGGTGTGCAACGCCCGCCATAAAACCAATCAAAACTGATCATGTAGTGTTGGTGTGGGCGTGTAGTGCACCTAGATTGTCGTTGGCTGAGCTTCTTCTGTGATGCCAGAAAGTGGGATGGTCCTGGCTGAGATCTGACAGCTGAGCAAACTGAGCGATCACACACATCAAGTTCCGTCACCAAGACATGTCAACAACGATCAGCCACAGAACACATCCAATGATGTTGACAACAGTGCTGCCAGTCCCTCCAACAACAAACACCATTCATGCCAATATCAATGCATGGTCGACACTCAGTGAAATACAGAGTCTAATCAAACTATACACCGTAAATCAAGAGCACCTTAGTGACACGTACTGCACACCATGGTGATCTGTGTATCATCATGTTATGGAGCTATGTGTGTTGGTACTCATATAATAGTATTTGATACTATATATATTGTCAATGCCCGTAAAGGCACATACTACAATATACCAACAAATCATGAGCATTTTGCAATATTACATAAAGGTCCTTCTAACAGTAATCAGTTAGGACGGTAATCACCCAAACTGTACTGGGCGGCAATTATAAATGAGTAAAATCATATTATGTTTTATAAGGGGATAATGTAAGCATACTCAGTGCCTAATGATGTGATGAATGGAGTTTGTAGGTTCTGAGTTACGCATACTTGGATATTTTTTGTAGTCATCCTAACTTGAAATGGCATTGAGTACTAAGATTAGCACAAAGGGTTTGGTACCATTTTCTATTTCATCAATGTCTGTATCAGCATAGGAATTAATAACTAGGACTTTTTGCTTAAAAGAACCAAAGACAACAACATAAACATGTCACATCAAATTATATGTATGTTTTATATTACACACAGGTGGGCACATAATTGGACTAATCCAATAACTGGTACCTATATATTGTATAATTTCATGTATTAATATATTTACAGATATAGTAGTATATGCATAATATCACATGTGAGATATATTTATACTCATATGAGATATATATTATAGTTCTCATAAATATGATATGGATCTATACCACTATTAGCTGCAATTAACATGATCCCCTGATATTAATGATCATGTACCCATTAAGATACAGAGATTTATTGCAAGATCAGTTATATTTACGAGATATATATTATAGTTCTTATAGTAATATTATATGTATCTATACCACTATTAGTTGCAATTAACATGATCCCCTGATATTAATGATCATGTACCCATTAAGATACAGAGATTGATTGCAAGATCACTTATATTTATGATCACTTCTTTATAGATAGACCCAATAATTGTTAGCTTCATTCATTCCATATAGCATGACTGTATTTAGTCTAAATATCCAGTTAGTTTCTTTTTGAAGCAATATTTGTTCACACCCCCCTCCTCTGATCCCAGGTTTGATCTTTTCCAAACCCCAACATTTAAATGCTCCAGTTTTGCCATCATGGTGTTGTATAAAATGTCTTGCCATACTCGTTATCTGTTTGCCGTTATTAAGATCTTTATGTGCATTACGGATGTTACTCATATGTTCAGTCATCCTTGTACCCAACTTCCTTGTGGTCATACCCACATAAAGGCTGTCACATAAACATGATGACAGTAGATGACATTTGTACTTTGGCAATTAATGTGTGTGTTTATTTTCCATTTTTTATTGAATCTATCAGTTATGACTTCCTTTTTAACAATGTATTGGCACACTTTACAATTCCCACATGGGATAGAGCCCCAATATAGAGGTGTTTTTTAGCATTCCTGTTGAAATGGCTCATAGTGAGATGATCATTAAGGTTTATTGCTCTTTTAAATGTGAACGAGGGTCTATTCGGTAATAGTGATAGTAATTGATCATCCCCCATTAGGATATGCCAATGTTTTTGAACAATACTGGATAGTTTTTCACTTTGGCAATTATAAGTGGAGATGAATCTTAGCATATCTGCTGAAATGTGCTCTTTCGGTTTTAAAAGATCTATCCTGTCTTTGGCGAGAGCCTTATGATATGCTTTGGCCAATGACTTTCTGGAAAAGCCACGTACCAGGAGTCTATCTCTTAAATCCGAAGCTGCCTTTTTGAAAGATTCTGGTGTAGTGCTGTTTCTCTTAATTGTTAGATATTCACCATAAGGAAGACCCCTAATTGTAGAGGGAAGATGGTGACTAGAGGTATGTAGAATGTTATTAGTAGCAGTTGGCTTCCTATATACCTCCATTTCCAGTTTATTGTCAGCCTTATTGATTGTCAAATCTAAGAACTCAACTTTCTCTGCACTCAAATTAAATGTCAAAAAAGGCCAAAAGGATTCACATTGAGTACATTAATAATTTCCTCTAGTACCCTCACTGGTCCATCCCACATACATAGGATATCATCTATATATCTGGACCAGTGGGAAATATATTGTGTATAGCTCTTGAGAGATTCATGAAATACTACCATTTCCTCCCACCAGCCCAGATACATATTCGCATATGTGGGGGCAAATGATGTGCCCATGGCAGTACCACATACTTGCAAAAAGAAATTCTCATCAAATACAAAGTAATTATGAGTCAACACACTTTAGCAATTTAATAATAATAAACAATGACAATCTAGATGCACTACACTCCTACACCAACACTACATGATCAGTTTTGATTGGTTTTGTGGCGGGCTTTGCACACGTCTGAACAGTGATTGGAGGATTAAGGTCTTCACGGACAGTACTTAAAAGGGTGGCACTCGGGCTTTGGCTTGTCCTCATTTACATTGAAAAAGGCCACCAGCAAGGCTGAAACGCATTTGTGTGTTATTGTAATACTTAGTTCATGTATATCACCCCTGGCACCTGATGCCAACGACTGCAGATATCGGCCAGGAAACAGGGGGGTGATTTCATGAGTTGATTTTAGTATTTGTTGGCTAAATAGGTACTGTGTCTTACACAGAGGAATTTCCCTAATTTATCTGAAATATATACAATTAAAGTTATTATGTTTTAACTTAATTCACTCAATTTTAGGAAAGCGTGATTTTTAAACCCTTCTGTTCCCTCTTTTTTGTTGTTCTATATATAGGTATAGACATATACAGATATATATAAGAATATCTATTTCAAAATACATAGAATATATTCTTCTATGTGTAGAAAATTGGAATGGGAAATATTTACAGTAAGTACACACAATGGGGCATATTTATCAATGTGCGAGCAGACATGATACGAAGTAGTGTATCATGTCAACCACACATCGATAAATGCCAACAGCATTGCAATGCCGCCCAGGGCCGCCACTAGAAATTTTGCCCCCCCCACCTTGACATGTGCAATTTTTGACCAAGTGACTAAAACTTATATGCACTTTATTCTTAAGTGTAGTCAAACTTGGAAATGTTGTTAAGTAGGTAGTAACACACAAACACAGAAACACACTCATACACGGAAACACACAAACTCACACATAAGGATTCACATATAGACACTCTAGCAGACACGCAAAGAAACACACAAACACACTCAGACACAGACACTCAACACTTGTTTACATTGACCTGACACTTAATGAGGTAGACTACAGTTTTTTCAAAAAGGAGATTTACAAAACAAAATATGGAGTTCTGATTATCTTTTTGTCAAGGAAGTTGCCAACTAAATGATGACAACAGCATGCAGTGGCTGAAAGGAAGGGCCCTGAACTGCCTAAACAATAATTTAAAGGTTAAATGGTGGATTGGTGACTTCCAGAAAGGTCTCATTAGTCTCAATGATGTCCTAAAAATGTCCTAAAAAGGAACAGACAATGGACACGCACAAACTCAAACACAAACTTGCACATACACCCAAGGAAACATTGACAGAGACAGCCTCAGAAAACACACAAAGACATACACACACACAAAAAAAACACACAAAACATACACACACAGAGAGACAACCACATAAAACACAGAAAGACATACATACACACCCTCACTGAGACATCCACAAAAAACACACAAAGACATACACACACTCTCACAGAGACACTTACAGAAAATGCACAGACATACACATACCCACACAGAGACACCCACAGAAAACACACACAGTCACAGAGGCATCCACAGAATACACACACCCTCAAAGAGACACCCATAGAAAAAGTACAAAGACATACACACACCCTCACAGACATGCCCATGAAAATGCAAAAAGACATACACACCCACCCTCACAGAGAGACCCACAAAAAAAAATTAATACACACTCATATAGACACAAGCAAAAGCACAAAGACATAAACACACACACACACACAGAAAAACTCACAGGAAGTAACATTTCTGCACATTGCATCCCCTAAATCAACAGTGTGTGACATGCATGATAAAAAAATTGCAGAGATTAAGAGATCACTTTTTAAATAATCATATTTGTAAATGTGCAAACAAAAATAATTTTGTGAATTCAAAATTGTACATTAATGATCTGGGTAGATGGCTAGATAAAGAAAAGTACTTTTAAAAGATTGACATATGTTTGTTTTTTTTGCCCCATTTTCCCCAACCAAGAGCACCACTTCAAATATAGTGTACAAATGTTCCCATCTGTCAGCGGTACTTATGGATTTTGAAAATGCTGTACTCTATATGGTCTTGGTGGAACCATAAGCTGTGGTACTCATACCATTAGATCTGGTTAAATGCAGGATTTAGGCTTGTTTGTATGTATTTCAAAATTAAGTCAGCTGTAGTGTAAACTGAACAGTTTAAAGTTAACCTGTCTCATTTCAAACACTGATCAATCTTAGTCTGAGAGTATAACATTTTATGCAGATGTAAAAATCTTAGCTAAAATGCCTCCTTGCATCTGGAAAGTCCTTGCATAAAGGGGCAGTAAACTGGAATGTAATTAATATATATATATATAAATATTAATAAAAAAAAATGCATATCTGCCAAAAGGGCACCTGCCATTTGTGTATTGAGGAGGAAACATTTCTGCATGGCTTTAAATATAGCATTTCTACAGCATTGTCAAATAATCATAAATACACTGCCCCACCATACAACTACTACCACACTGAAGTTACAATCCAAAATTGCACAAAGAAATAAAAAACATTTACTAAGTAAGTCCTACCTCCTCTGCAATGCTGTCTGACTCAAGCAACAATGGAACAAAGTGTCAAGTCTGTCTCACACTGTGCATAGTGGTTTAGTGAACACTCAGTAATCCTCTTAAATGCTAATACTTTACTCCTTGTAATAACATTTCCCATGCTAAATTAGCACTCTGCTGTAGTTCCCACTGATGGCTGCCAAAATTGTAGTTGTTCTTGCCTCATGGGGCACCCCTGGCACATTGGGCCCCTGTGTCAGACTTCAAACTGAATCTGCTTAATAAAAGGATCAAATTTGCAGGTTAGAATATATGTTTCATTCAATTTCAGGAAATAAAGTGTTTTGTACCTGAATAAATCATTAAACTAAAATTATGTTTAGTCATATGATTCATCTAGGATTTAATTTACCACCTTGTAGTTGTATGATGTTTATCTTTAACAATCACAGAACTACTATGTGGCATTCTAATATATTGAAATGGATATATTAGCAATGTCATAAAGGAGTATCGAATACTGTAGCAGAGAATGGAATGGCAACAAACAAATAATACACTCTAGGATGATAGAAACTTCCCTTTAGATAATATTATCGTAAGATGGTACATTTGATACAGCTAGCGTACTTTGGTGTATAATATGAAACAACTTGGTCAAGTTCCAGATTGATTTAACTCCAATTCCAGTAAGTGATATTAAATAACGGAGTACAAAGAAAGTCATAGGCAGGTCAGAAGTAAGTTCGTTATCCAAAGCGGTAAGTACTTACACGCAGAGATGAGAGGGAGAGGAGCCTCAGGCTGCAGCAGCGGCACTAGTGTGTTTGAGCGCGAAGTCCGTTCAGTGAAGGAGGCGGTGCTGAGGCGGAGCGGTCAGGTGTGTGCGTAAGCTGTCAGAATACTGAAGACAGGAACAACCACAAGGAGGAGGCTTGAAAGAATTCCAAACTGAATAGGATAATCTTAATTACAAGCAATGAAGCCATGAACAAAGGCTCCTTATAAAGGGAGCTAGAGAACCAATTAAAGGTACAGTGAAATAGCGAGTCAATATATGACAGGTCCCCCACCCAAGGAAAACCTCCAGGTTTTCAAAAAGAGGGTCTATCCGGATATCGTCTATGGAAAAGTTTCTCCAAACGGGGGGCAGAGACCTGTGAAGCAGATTCCCAAGAGTCCTCATCTGGTGAATAACCAGACCAGCGAATAAGATACTGTAAGTCCCCACGATACACTCTGGAGTCTAGTATGTCAGAGACCTCATAATCCACCTCCGATGATGAAGTATCAGGTGGTACAGTCAAAGGAACTGGTTGTGACCGAACAGGTGTGTACGGTTTCAACAGTGAGACGTGAAATGATGGATGTATACGGAAATTCTCGGGTAACTGCAAGGTTACTGCATTAGAGTTAATAATTTTACTAATCGGAAATGGACCAACATATAGTTGGTTAAACTTTGCTTTAGTAGCTGGAATTTTCAAATGACGGGTGGATAACCATACTAATTCTCCTACTTTATAGTTAGGTGCTGGTCGCCGTCGTAGGTTGTAATAATGTTGTTGTTGGGATTGTGCCTTTTGGATATTTTCTTTTAAAAGGTTGAAAGATTGTGCAATTGAGTTAATCAGGTCGTTAACTACAGGACATGGTACATGAATGTTATCATGAAATTCATATTCCGGATTAAATCCGTAATTTGCGAAGAACGGAGTCAACTGAGTGGAGGTGTTCTTAGTATTGTTATAGGCAAATTCAGCAGTTGCTAGAAAATCTGCCCACTTCTCTTGTTGTTGAGAACAATGAATTCTCAGATATTGTTCCAATGCCTGATTGGTACGTTCACACTGTCCATTAGTTTGTGGGTGATAAGAAGTGGTTAATTTTCTTGTAATATTCAACCTTTGACAAAGTGAATGCCAGAACTTCGAAGTAAATTGACTACCACGGTCAGTTAAAACACTAGTTGGAAGACCATGTAATCTCACTATATGATTCAGAAATAACTCAGCTGTTTGTGAGGCAGTAGGTAATGATTGTATAGGTAGAAAATGTGCCATTTTAGTAAAGAGGTCAATTACCACTAAAATTGTGGTGAAATTTTTTGATGTTGGTAACTCTACAATGAAGTCCATTGCGACTTCCTTCCATGGACGTTCAGGAATGGGTAAAGACATCAAATACCCATATGGCCTTTTATGTTCCTTTTTATGTTGAACACAAGTTGTACAGGTGTGAACATAATCTTCAACTGATTTCCACATTTTGGGCCACCAGTATTTCCTTTTTAGTAGATGATAGGTATTTTGGACACCCGGATGTCCATTTAGAATCGAATCATGGTTTTGTTTTAAAATACTTTCTTGTATAGATGGAGGTATGTACAATAAATTCCCAAAATAGTACAACCCATCTGAACCTTTTGTAAGGTTGAATCTTTCTGGGTTGCAATTACCTCCCTGTGAGTATTCTTTTTCTTGTTCAGAACTCAAAGTACAAGATATGAAATGTCCAATTGGTAGGATAGTAGTAGGTGAAGATTTTTTATTATCTGGCACTTTCTGTCTTGATAAAGCATCTGCTTTTCCATTCCTTGAACCAGGTCTATATTGAATGTGGAAATTGAACCTGGAGAAAAACAAACTCCATCTGAGCTGTCTAGAGGATAAAGTCCGATTAGTTTGTAAATATTCCAAATTTTTGTGATCTGTTATAACCAAAATTGGTGTCTCAGTCCCCTCGAGTAAGTGTCTCCAATTTTCAAAAGCAGATTTTATGGATAGAAGCTCCTTTTCTCCAATAGGATAATTAATTTCCGCTGGAGACAAAGATCTTGAAAAATATGCCACAGGATGCATAGGATCTAACAGACTCTTCCTTTGAGATAAAATAGCCCCTAAAGCACAGTCAGAGGCATCCACCTCAAGTATAAACTGCTTATTGGGATCTGGAAATTGAAGTATGGGTGCTGTAGTGAAACTACGTTTCAAAGAATCAAATGCTTGTTGTGCTTCTGTACTCCAATTAAAAGGTACATGTTTACCTGTGAGTCTTGTCAATGGTTTGACAATATGTGAGAAATTATTAATAAATTTTCGGTAGAAGTTTGAGAATCCTAAAAAACTTTGTAATTCCTTTACAGTGGTTGGTCTTGGCCAACCTGTTATAGCTGATATTTTTGTATCTTCCATATTGATACCTTCAGCTGTTATTTTGTAACATAGAAAAGAGATATCTTCTGTGTGGAAGATACATTTTTCAGGTTTAGCATAAAGTTGATTCTCTCTGAGTCTTGTTAAAACTGTTGTAACATGTTTGATATGTTGTTCTAAGGATTCTGAATAAATTAAAATATCATCCAGATAAATTATTATACAGACATCCAGTAAATCTCTAAATAGTTCATTTATAAAATACTGGAATGTCGCGGGGGCATTACAGAGCCCGAATGGCATCACAGTGTATTCGTACAATCCGTACCGAGTACGGAATGCTGTGAGCCATTCGTCTCCTTTCCTTATTCGGATCAAATTATAGGCTCCCCTTAAATCCAACTTAGTAAAAATTGTTGCATTACCCAACCGTTCTATTAATTCTGTTATTAAAGGTAGGGGGTACCGATGTTTTACTGTAACTTTGTTTAATTGCCTGTAATCAATGATTGGCCTGAGAGTACCATCTTTGTTACGTACAAAAAACATTCCAGCTGCTGCTGGAGAGGTGGATGGTCTAATAAACCCCTTTCTTAAATTTTCATCTAAATATTGTTTAAGATGTGTGAGTTCAGGTTGTGAGAGGGGATAAATATGACCATGTGGAATTGGGGAACCAGGTAATAATTCAATTGGACAATCGAACGCCCTATGAGGGGGCAATGACTCTGCTTCCTTCTTGTCAAAAACATCTTGAAAAGAAGAATATATTTTTGGTATTTGGTTAGATGTTTTGTCAGAATCTGCTTGTATAATGCAGATCTTAGACATACATCTATTTCTGCAAATATCAGAGGAAAATTGAATTTTATTTGTGGACCAATCTATAATTGGTTGATGTTGTTGTAACCACTTTAACCGTAAAATAATTGGGAATAAAGGGGAAGGTGTGATGTCAAAAATTATGTTCTCGTTATGTCCATCTTGTGTACTCATAACTAAACTATGTGTTTGATGTGTGATTGAACCATTTAAAGCTTGACTACCATCAAAAACTCTTAAAACATAAGGATGATTTATGTCTTTTATTGGTATCTCATGTTTACACACCACATGATAATCAATGAAGTTGCTTGTTGCACCGGAGTCAATGAGTGCCTTCAAAGTAATCTTTTTTGAACCCCACTGTAATGAAATAGGTAAAAAACAATAAGTTGAATTACCACTACTCTTATCTAAAGATCTTGGTATATTATGTTTCTCACCTTTCTTTGTTTTCAAAAGGTTAGGACATTCCTTGACCTCATGTTCTTTTGCAGCACAATAAAGGCAGAGGTTGTTGTCCCTTCTTCTCCTTTTCTCTTCCATAGATAAAGGACCCCTAATCACACCTATTTCCATAGGTTCTTCTGGTGTTTTATACTGTTGAGAACTAGTAGGATTAGTTATTCTCTTTGTTACTGTTTCCTGACTAAACCTTTCTCTCTTTCTTTCCCTTAACCGTCTATCTATATTGATGGATAAAGACATCAAATTATCTAAAGTTTCTGGTATATCAATTCGTGAAAGTTCATCCTTCAATGCATCTGACAACCCAAGTCTAAATTGATTGCGCAATGAAATATTATTCCATTGTGAATCCTTAGACACTCTCTTAAATTCTGCTATGTAATCCTCCACGGGCCTTTTCCCTTGTCTTAGTGCTCTCATAGCATTTTCTGATTACATGGGTCATCATAGAGAAGTGCCATAGCTTGAAAAAAATCCTCCAGTCTATCCAAAATTGGGTCATTTTGCTCGAAATAGGAGTTTGCCCATGTTCTGGGTTCTCCTCTAAGATAAGATATTACTGTTAGAACTCTCTGTTTGTCTGTGGTATAGGTTTTAGGTCTTAGGGTAAAGAGTAATAAGCATGAGTTTTTAAAATCTCGAAATTGACTTCTGTCACCAAAGAATTTCTCTGGTGGTGATACATTTGGCTCATTAGTTGAATCCACAGTTAACTGTTTAGGAGTTACTGTGTCTTTAAGAATGTCTTTTAAAGTCTGATTCTCTAATTGAAGTTGTCTTAGCCCTTGTGAGAGCTGATCAACCCTCTGGGATAAATTATAGACATGTGAAGGTAATTCTGCTTGATCCATCTTTTTATGGCTTGTAATTCTGTCAGACTTCAAACTGAATCTGCTTAATAAAAGGATCAAATTTGCAGGTTAGAATATATGTTTCATTCAATTTCAGGAAATAAAGTGTTTTGTACCTGAATAAATCATTAAACTAAAATTCTGTTTAGTCATATGATTCATCTAGGATTTAATTTACCACCTTGTAGTTGTATGATGTTTATCTTTAACAATCACAGAACTACTATGTGGCATTCTAATATACTGAAATGGATATATTAGCAATGTCATAAAGGAGTATCGAATACTGTAGCAGAGAATGGAATGGCAACAAACAAATAATACACTCTAGGATGATAGAAACTTCCCTTTAGATAATATTATCGTAAGATGGTACATTTGATACAGCTAGCGTACTTTGGTGTATAATATGAAACAACTTGGTCAAGTTCCAGATTGATTTAACTCCAATTCCAGTAAGTGATATTAAATAACGGAGTACAAAGAAAGTCATAGGCAGGTCAGAAGTAAGTTCGTTATCCAAAGCGGTAAGTACTTACACGCAGAGATGAGAGGGAGAGGAGCCTCAGGCTGCAGCAGCGGCACTAGTGTGTTTGAGCGCGAAGTCCGTTCAGTGAAGGAGGCGGTGCTGAGGCGGAGCGGTCAGGTGTGTGCGTAAGCTGTCAGAATACTGAAGACAGGAACAACCACAAGGAGGAGGCTTGAAAGAATTCCAAACTGAATAGGATAATCTTAATTACAAGCAATGAAGCCATGAACAAAGGCTCCTTATAAAGGGAGCTAGAGAACCAATTAAAGGTACAGTGAAATAGCGAGTCAATATATGACACCCTGACAGGAGTCACCCCTGTCACCCCCTGATGGCGGCCCTGATGCGGCCCCCTGCAGATTCGTGGCCAATCGGCCGCTAGCAGGGGGTGTCAATCAACCAGATCGTATTCAATTGGGTTGATTTCTGTCCGCGGCCTCAGAGCAGGCGGACAAGTTATGGAGCAGCGGTCATAACTTCTTTTTGAATCAGTCAATAGAATGAGAGCTGCTTACATCCTATTGACTGATTTGAACAGCCAATAGGATTTTAGCAGCCCTAATTCCTATTGGCTGATTACATTTTTTCAGCCAATAGGAATGCAATGGTAGCCGCAGTATTAAAGGGGTACCTTCCATTTCAATCCTCAGTGTGCGGCGGATGATCACATGAAGAGGACCTCCACGTCGGATCGATGGACCTCCGCCTGGACCTCCATCTTGGACCTCCACCTTGGACCTTCGACTGGACCTCCACCTTGGACCTCCGCCTGGACCTCCACCTCCGTGCATCGACTGCTCTGCCTCTGCAGGGATCAAGAAAATGCCGGTCCCGCAATGGATGAAGATATAGCCGCCTAGATGAAGATGGAGCCGCCGGGATGAAGATCGTTCAATCGGGACTACAACAACTGTGAGTACATAAAGAGGGGTTAGTATTAGGTTTTTTTAAGGTTTATTGGGGTGGTTTTTTTAGATTAGGGTGGTCACTCTTAAACGAGCTGAATGCTCATTTAAGGGCAGCTAAAGAACTGAATGCCCTTTTCAGGGCAATGCCCATAAAATGCCCTTTTCGTGGCAATGGGTAGATTAGGTTTTATAGATAGTTATTTTTATTTTGTGGGTTGCGGGGGGGGGGTTGTAATGTTAGTGGGTCTTTGTATTTGTTTTAGAAAAAGAACTAATATCTTTAGGGCAATGCACTAAAAAAGGCCCTTTTAAGGGATGTTGGTAATTTATTCTAGATTAGGTTTCTTTTATTTTGGGGTGTTTTTTTTTTAAATGGGTATTAGAATAGGAATAATTGTTATTATTTTGGATAATTCTGTTGTTATTTTGTGTAATTTATTTTTCATTTTGGGGTGGGTTTTTACTAACTATTTACTAACTAGTCTACCTAGTTAAAATAAATACAAACTTACCTGTGAAATAAAAATAAAACCTAAGCTAGCTACAATATAACTATTAGTTATATTGTAGCTAGTTTAGGTTTTGTTTCACAGGTATGTATGTATTTAGTTTTAAATATGTATTATTTAGTTTATAATTGTACCTTTAATTTAGCTCTATTTTAATTATGTTAAAGTTAGAGTTAGGTTTAGGGTTAGGTTTAGGGGTTAATAGTTTAATTTAGGTTGTTGCGATGTGGGGGGCTGGTGGTTTAGGGGTTAATAGGTTTATTTAGTGGTAGTGACATTGGAGGCCAGAGGTTTAGGGGTTAATAGCTTTATTTAGTGGCGGTGATGTCGGGGAGTGGCGGAATAGGGGTTAATAGATTTATTATAGTGTGGGCGATGTTGGGGTGCAGGGGAATAGGGGTAACTTTTGTATAGTTGCGGTGATATCGGGAGCAGCAGATTAGGGGTTAATAACCCTTAGTGTAGATGGCAGCGATGTTGGGGGTAGCAGATTAGGGGTATTTAGACGTGGGGTTTATGTTAGGGTGTTAGGTTTAAACGTTACTTTTTTTCCCCCAAAGACATCAATGGGGCTGCGTTGCGGATGTCTTAAAGATGGAGCCGCTCCGTGTCGGAAGGATGAAGATAGAAGATGCCGTCTGGATGAAGACTTCTGCCCGCCTGGAGGACGACTTCTTGCTGCTTGGATGAAGACTTCTCCCGGCTTTGTTGAGGACTTCTTGCCGCTTGGATGAAGACTTCTCCCGGCTGGATGAGGATGGATGTCCGGTCTTCCAAAACTGTAAGTGGATCTTCGGGGGTTAGTGTTTTATTAAGGGTTTATTGGGTGGGTTTTATTTTTAGCTTAGGGTTTGGGCAATGTTAAATGCCCTTTTAAGGGAAATGCCCATCCAAATGCCCTTTTTACGGCAATGGGGAAGTTAGGTTTATTTATATAGGATTTTATTTGGGGGGTTGGTTGTGTGGGTGATGGATTTTACTGTTGGGTGGTTGTTTGTATTTTTTTTTACAGGTAAAACAGCTGATTTTTTTTGGGGGGGGGCTTTTTAATTTTGATAGGGCCCTTAGATTAGGTGTAATTCTTTTTTATTTTTGATTATTTCTTTTTTATTTTGTGTAATTTAGTGTTTATTTTTTGTAATTTAGATAAATGTATGTAATTAATGTAATTTATTTAACTGTAGTGTAAGGTTAGGTGTTAGTGTAACTCAGGTTAGGTTTTATCTTACAGGTAAGTTTGTATTTATTTTAGCTAGGTAGCTAGTAAATAGTTAATAACTATTTAGTAAATAGTCTATCCCCATTGATGTCTATGGGGCAATCGTGCACAAGCACGTTAAAGCAGCTCAAAGCAGCGCTGGTATTTGTGTGCGGTATGGAGTTCATCGCTGCCATATTGCCCGCAAACGCTGTTTTTTTTGCAAACCTGTAATAGCAGCGCTATTAAAGGTGAGCGGTGGAAATAACTTGCAAGTTAGTAGCGAGCCAGACATAACGCAAAACTCGTAATTTACCCGTATGTGATTTAAGGATATTGCAACAGTAGCGCTCATGTGATGTGAAGGTATATTTTGCGGTGCGGTCCTTATAGCAATTGCTAAATATAACAGCATTATAGCCGGGATAGGACACAGCAATAACCTCTGAGTAAGGTGTAGAGTTTGTGTTATACAGTGTGTAACCGGTACCAGTTAGTAAGCCTATAACATTCTTATAGGTTAGTCCCAAAAGAATCAATATCCTCTATAAGCTCAGCTCATATCATTAATGTAACGTGTGACTACAGTAAAGACCGCCGATTGCAAATTAAAATACAGGCGCTCCTAAGACTCCTCTCAAATTCCATAACAAAACCCTATGTTTCACCGTTGCCGGCTTTCTCAAAGGGTGGGCCGCGTTGAAGTCCTCTATTTATTGCGTAGCAGGTCAGAGCCTCGCCCCCACTATTGTCGTCATCTGTGATTGGTATTCTATGATGATCTGGGACAATCCGTTGCTGAAGAGGTGTTAGCGTCGATCATACTGTGTATAGGGATTGATACTATTACTTGATGTGTAAATTACATGGATATCAACCCAGTTTTTCTGACCAGTAGATGTATCTATTTGAGTTATGTAAAATATATGTGTCTATCAGTCTTTTTAGGGGATCATATCTTGGCCCTTTGAGGCTCTAATCATACGCCACTTAATTCTATGATATAACTGTGTTGATATCTATGTAATCTACACATCAAGTAATAGTACATACTATACACAGTATGATCAACGCTTGGTTTATGTGTATTATGTATGTAGCCAACGAGCAGTATCACTATTAAATACTGCTTTGGTGTTTTCACACTCTCTGTACCCCTTTTGTGGTTTCACTTTGAACAAGCATATTTAGGCTCATACCTATTTCTACATAGATTGTCCATTTGTGTTTTTAAAGTTGTTCTTCCTAATTTTATTAATTTTTCAATCCTTATTAAAAGTTATGTTTAACTTTAATTTGAACCCTCACCCCTGGGGCGAGATTAGATATGCGGCTCAAGCTTCAGCGCAACTGCTGAAACCCGTGCCGCCCGTAATTTCACCTCACACATCGGGGTATAGCATAAACCCCGCCGGCAGTTCATAAAGTGAGATAAACTAGCGATGTCCAGAAATTAGCGTAAATACAAATTTCTGGAGTTAAATTTGCCAATAGGATTTCAGTAGCTCTCATCCTATTGGCTGATTTGAATTTGAAGACTCAAATCAGCCAATAGGAATTCAAGGTACCCCAAATTTAAATGCATACCTTGAATTCAATCCTCAGTGTGCGGCGGTGATCATACAAAGAGGATCTCCACGCTCCATGGCTCCGCGGTCGCTGGTCTTCAGTTCCCGTTGCGGGTCTTCAGTTCCACAGTCACCGATCTTTAGTTTCGTCCTCCGCTCCACGCCGGCTTGTTCCTGGAAGAAGATAGAAGATATCGCTGCTTGGAAGAAGAATTCGCCGCCGGACTTCAGGAACTGTGAGTACCTATCTGGGGGTTAGACTTAGGTTTTTTGTTTTTTTTAGGTTAGCGTTTTAATGGGTCTTTGAAAAAGAGCTGAATGCTCTTTTAAGTGCAATGCCCATACAAATGTCCCTTTAGGGGCAATGGGTAGTTTAGTATTTTTTAGTGTTTTTTATTTTGGGGGTTTGGTGAGTGGGGGGTTTTACTGTTAGAGAGGGGACTTAGTAATTTTTAAGGTAAAAGACCTGTTTAACTTCAGTGTCCCTTTAAGTAATGTTAGCTTTTTTATTATAATTTTATTTTGGTAATTGGGGTTAATTAAGGGGGTGTTAGGTTAGGGTGCGTTAGGGGGCTTAGTAATTTAATTAGTTATTTGCGTTGTGTGGGTTTGGTGGTTTAGGGGTTAATAGGTTAATTAAGTTTATTGCGTTGGTGGGGGATTGCGGTTTAGGGGTTAATATTTTTAATAGGTACTTTGCGATATGGGTGAATTGCGGATTAGGGGTTAATAGTTTATTAAGGTATATTGCTTTGTGGGGTGATGGCGGTTTAGGGGTAAATAGGATAATTAGTAGATATGTGTGATTCGTTTCGGATCTATTCGGAAATTCAGCCGAATTCGGTAATTCGGGATTCGGATCGATTCGAATTTCCGAATTAAAATAGTGCAGAATCTACTGAATAAATCCTAATTAGTTCGGATTTATTCGGATTTATTCGGTAGATTCGGCTGGCCATGGATTACACTAGTATTGTACAGTATATTAGGTTATATCACTCTGCTATGGGTTACACCTAATATACAGTACATAATACTAGTCTAAAACACAGCACATCCCACCGAATACTGACCGAAATTCCGAACCGAATCGAATTCAGCCGAATTTATTCGAATCAGAATAAATCCGAAACGAATCTGAACCGAATTTATTCAAATTTTTCCGAATTCTAATGGATCCGAACCGAAATTCGAAAAAATCTGAACCGAACCAAATATTTTCGCCATGCACATGTCTAATAATTAGATATTTTGCGTTGTGGGGCGATGTCGGTTTAGGGGTAAATAGGTTAATTAGATATTTTGCGATGTGGGGGTTGGCGGATTAGGGTTTAATATAGTTTATTAGTTATTGCTGTGGGGGGATGACAGTTGACAAGTAGATAGATATTGCGCATGCGTTAGGTGTTAGTTATTTTCAGGAGGTAGATAGATATTGCGCGTTAGGTGTCGGTTACTATTTTCAGAGGGTTACGGTGCTCACATACTCAGCACGTCTTGCTGCGCCTGCCTATGTGTGGCGAGTTGAAAATGGAGTAACAGTTCTCCATTTTCGTTGTGTATGTCCTTGCGCTGAATATGTGATATCGATTTGCGACGCGGTTCTATGTTAGCTTATAGGAGTAAAAATTGCGGGCAACGGATGAGATATACGCGCCACGTTTATATGCGGCACTATATATGTGATACCAAAACAGCGTAAATACCGGCACTGCAGGCTTTTGCGGACGACACCGCATATGAAATCTTGCCCCTGGTGTTTAGGTAGTTTATTCACACAGATTGTGTGAAGTTTTCCTTATTAACTATTTATACTCCTGAGTGCTATAAGTGTATTCTTGTTAGAGGGTTTACCTTTTCTCTCTCTATCTCTGTACACTCTTTAAATATATGTTGTAACAAAAAAAAAAAAAAATGTAAACCTCCCCCTCTGTATTGTCTGAGATAATCTGTGAATTTTCACCACTTATGTTACAGGTTGCATGTGGCATGTGAGCTCCAAGATAGTGACAGACCTTTACCAACCAGTGGCTGTGAATGGGTTAAAATAAGAGAACTGCAGGCAATTTATAGTGTCATTATGATCTGTTCCTCAAGTGAAAAATAAATATTCACAAATGTGTATAATCAAGTGTACAATAGACATTGATGCTTTATAAAACACGTCCCAGGTGCTACACACCTGCTCTTGAGTTTGTATATTCAATAGTCATAGACCAGGCTGCAACCAGTTATAATAGAAGTAAATTAAATTTATGTAATTAAAAAGGACATGACACCTTGGGATTTTAATATAAAACATTTAATTGTAAATAGTTAATAAAAACTGTGCAATGTACTTTCAATATTTATTTTGCCCACTTTTTCCTAATTTAACTATGAAAACATCAGATTCACTGCATTAAAAAATAAGTACTGCAAAGCAATGAACCCATACAATTTGTCATCTATGCAACGTACATAGATCATCTGCAGTAAGAACAGGGGCGGGCTCAATTAAACCTCACCAAATTAACCCTTTTAGGTAGGAGGCTGCTAAGTAAAACTGACATACACATTGCAAAGCAAAAAGAAAAATAAAGCCTGCACTCAAATCCCAACTTAAAGAAACATGAAACCCAAATTTTTATTTTAGAATTTAGATTTAGCATACAATTTAAACAACTTTCCAATTTACTTTTATTCTCTAATTTGCTTCATTCTTTTGGTATCCTTTGTTGAAGAAGCAGCAATGCACTTCTGTAAGTTAGCTGAATACATCGAATGAGCCAATAACATGAGGCATATATGTGCATCCACTAATCAGCAGCTCCTGAGTTTACCTAGGTATCATTTTCAACAAAGGATATTAAGAGAACAAAACAAATTAAATAATAGATGTAAACTGGACATTTGTTTAAAATCACATGCTCTGTCTAAAAAATGAGGTGTCCTGATCCTCACACTAGTCCACTGGTTTTCAAACCTGTCCGCAGGCCTACCCAACATGCCAGATTTTCAGGATTACCTTGGATGAGAGCAGGTAAAATAACCCCGTTTACTAATCAGCAGATTATTTCACCTGTGATCCAGTTCAGATTGATATCCTCAAAATCTGGCCTGTTAGGGAGATTTGGTCTAGTCTATTTACCCATTTGCCTTACCCTGGCCTGCTACTCTGCTCTCGGACTTCCTGTTTATTTGTTACTATCACAACGACACTGGAGATAACTCTGAACTTCTGAAACAACATTGTTACAAACACTGATGCTATATGGTTCACAAGAAACATGCGCACAATGAGCCTACGTAGGAACGACTTGTGTTTCAACAAATCTTACCAAGAAAAAGAAGTACATTTTTAAATAAAGGTGAATTGATACTTTTTTTTTTGCACATTCTATCTGAGTCATGAAAGTTTGTTTTTTAACTATGCCTCTTTAATTATGATGTATTACACCGGCCAGGCTTTAGGCTTCAGGATTTACTGTTACACAGACTGCAGGAAGAGTTCTGTTCTTCATACGGATTTCCTGGAGAAATTAGCCTTGAGCACCATTGCAATGTAATGTGCAGGTAGTTCCTGTAAAAAGAACAATATGGGTAAACACGCCCACGTGCAAATATATGTTTAAATACTTATAAATATTTCAGATATTATCTGTTTAATGAGACACTTGCCTATATTCACCAAAGCTTCTTAGATTTGTGAGGGCAAGCAGAGGAACCCAAAAGAAACGTGTAGTTATTCACAGTATCTACTAATGGAAATACCCCTAGACTAAGACTGGAATAGGATTTCTAGTCTTACTCAGTGAAGCTCATTTAATTCCTTAAGTTTCATTACATACTCATAATATTTAGCCCTGACTTTAATATGATGTATATAAAGGCTGTGAGGCCTCAGTAATATGATCTGAATCTAAAAAAAAGGAGTATTGTCCTGGGTGGTGGAGCTGATTTATTACTGTCTTGGGTTAGATCTTATTGTGGAAGAGTTCTTGCCTCTTATGTGCTTACATTTCAAACAAAACTGTTATGTCTTCATTGATCATCTCACATTTTCATGTATAGCTGTGAAAAAGAATAGGGACTCAAAATTAAACTTTCATAATTCAGATAGAGCACGCAATTTAAACAACTTTACAATTTATTTCCATTATCAAATATTGAGAAAGCAGGCGAAATATTCAAAAGTGCCGACATTATTGTTTAAAGGCAGTATCGCAGAGAGGTGTTGTACTATATGTCACGATAGGTGGCGATGCTGGTGAAATATTCCAAGCAGCATAGGCACCGACATTGGCGATCCAAAGTAAAGGATTTATTTTAAATATATAGCACCAAGCTTAATAAATATACCTATGTACCCCTAAACTAACATAACCCACCACCGCAAACTAACCCTTCACTAATTAACACCTAAACCACCAATAGCCCGCTGCAAGAAAACTTTCTGACCTATTAACCCATATACCGCTAATAGCCCACTGCAAAATATACTTCCTAACGTATTAACCCCTATGCCGCAATAAGCCCCCCACCACAATAACCCCTACACTACTTAACCACTATACCGCCAATACCCCCACCGCAAACACCCCTAAACCGCCACAAACCCTCCACCACAAACAACCTCTAACCTATTAACCCCATAAACTGCCACAACCCCCCAACCCAAATGCTCCCTAACCAATTAACCACTAAACCACCATAACCCCCCACTGCAAATGCCCCTAACCTATTAACTCCTAGATCGCCAAAAACAACAATGCAAACTAGCCATATACTACTTAACTACCTATCAGTGAACCCCCCCAAGAACTAACCTGACACCTCCTTAGTTACGCAAAATAATAAACACTGACACAATTGCCCTAAAGTGATTAAGCTCTTTTACTTGTCAAAACAATCCCTAATCTAAAACCCCTCATCCCCAAATAAAAAGCCTATCTAAAAAACCTAAATTAATAATTGCCCTGATAAGGACATTTGGTAGGCAATTGCCCTAAAGTAATTACAGCTCTTTTGCCCAATAAAAAACTCTATTCTTAAAAAAAACTATCCTAAAAAAACCTAAGAAAAAAAACCCTATCCTAAAAAAGATTGCCCTGAAAAGCTTTCATTCTATTAGTTGATTGGACTAAGAATTTAAAAAACAGCCAATAGAATTTCAAGGGCACCCCTAAATAAGGGGGAACCTCACATTCAAGTTTTAGTGTGCGGTGGTGATCGCATGAAGAAGGATCAAATGGAAGAGGATTGGATGGAAGACAGAAGATAGAAGGTGAAACAAGACAGAAGATGTAAGAAGAGGACCACCATGAAGATGAAGAGGACCGACTTAGAGGATTGCCGCTATGAAGAAATAAGAGGAGCACCTCCGGAGCCAATTACAGAGGAGCCGGAGTCAAGTTGGGTGAGTAGAAACTTTGGAGTTTAGTGTAAGGATTTTTTTGGGGTGTTTTTTTTTTTAGAATAGGGTTTGTTTTCCCCCCAAAAGAGCTGTAATTACTTTAGGGCAATGCTCTACCAAATGCCCTCCTTAGGGCAATCTTTTTTTTAGGATAGGAATTTTTTTTCTGCATAAGAGCTGTTATCACTTTAGAGCGTCGGTTTTCAAACAGAGTGGTGTGCCTCCCCAGGGGGGCACTAGAGAAGTTTAGGGGACACGCAGTGGTAAGAGCAGTAATTAGTGTTTGTTTGATTTTTAACTTGTCATGTTTTTTTTAAAGGCCTCCTGAGCGGGAACTTTGGAGACAGAGAATTTAGAAACACACTACTTAGGCGCAGTGGCAGATAGTATAATATGGCATCATCAGGAAGTCTAGGGCTTATGGAGCGTCTAGAAATTCCCATCAAGCACTGACCTACCTCACTGTTACTATGTAAGTGTTTTGTACCTGGTGGTGTGTCTGTCTTTCCTAGACAGAGCAACTCCGCTCACTGTGGCTGACATTGGTTGAGCAATAAAGAAATGGGACCAGGTGGAGTCTGCTGGTATCTGAGAGATCTGTAGAGATCAAGCGACTGGGGTAAGCAGGATAGAGGTGCAGCTGAAACTGAACCATCAAGTGACAGCATCGATCTGAATGTGACTTCCCTCT
This sequence comes from Bombina bombina, assembly GCF_027579735.1. Taxonomy (NCBI): domain Eukaryota; kingdom Metazoa; phylum Chordata; class Amphibia; order Anura; family Bombinatoridae; genus Bombina; species Bombina bombina. The sequence continues at coordinate 111,847,413 of NC_069500.1, forward strand.
GTGAGCAACTGAGAGATCCAAGTTTTATTGAGTTACTGAGAATCCTGTGTATATTACCTGTGTGATTCTATAACAGGCTGATCCCTGAATGCACAAGATTTGCATGTCCGGCTAACTCTTCCATGTTAGGTCTCCTAGGCAGCATGGTAGACAGTTCACTATGTGACTGAAATCTCCCTGTGTGAGTTGCTAGAGAGTATTAGCTGCTTGTGAAGACTGTCTATGAGTGAGATCTCTCTGTGGGAGGAACTGACACATGTATGTGACTGTTTCTGTGTAAATATTCTTCAAGTGGTGTGCTGGTTTGAGATTGTTCATTGTATATGTCACACAGCACTCTGTGTACTGAGCTGATTTATAATAGATCTCAATGTGAGACTTCTGCCCTGTTTGTAAGTCTGCCATGCAGCAGGCAGCATTAGAGTTGTTTTGAATAACTTGCAAAAAAAAGTCTGCCGGACAGCTTTAGAGACCCATTTAATTTGCAAAAGCTGTTCTGATACGAATTGGAATGAGAACGCCTTATTCATATCAGAAAAACTCTTGCTAATTAATTTAGCAAATTATTCAATAGGACTAACACATTTAATAACATCTGTTGAGTGGGGGGAGGCTCATCTTGAAAGTTTTGCCAAAGAGGAGGCAAACTGTCTAAGACTTTAAAAACCACTGCTTTAGGGCAATACCTACCAATGCCCTTTTCAGAGCACCCTTTTGTTTTAGGATATGTGTTTTGTTTTTTTTAGATTGTTTTTCTTTTATTGGGATAAAGAGTTAGACTTTAGGGCAAGGTCCCACCAAATGCCCTTATCAGGGCACTGCCCACCAAAATGCCCTTCTCAGGGCATCTTTTTAAGGATTGTTTTTTTTTTAATTTAGGGCACTGCCCTACCTAATGCCCTTCTAATGGCAATGCCCAACCAAATGCCCTTTTCAATGTGTTTTTTTATTTTTTGTAATGTTAGCGTTTGCAATTTTGTGTGGTCAGGGGTCTGGGAGGGTTAGCTGTTAGTTAGTCAAGTAGTGTAGGGCTAGGGAGGTGTTTGTGTTGGGGGTATTGGCGGTTGTTAAAAGGTGAGGGGGTTATTCGATTAATAGGTTATGGCAGATTATGGGTTAATAGTGTAGCAGAGTTAGGATGTGCTGGTAGTGAGGGTGCATATGGGTTTAATAGTTTAGAAGAGCAGTATATTTATATGCGATGCTTAAATTATATGAATTTTCCAGTATAATGCATAATAATTTAAGTATTGTATAGATTTTAAACATTTTTTTCCCTTGTTCAAACAAAACGTTTAAAATCAATACAATACTTAATTTGTTATGCATTATACAGGAACATTCATATAATTTAAGCATTGTATATAAATATACTGCTCTTCTAAACTATTAAACCCTTATGCACCCTCACTACCAGCACATCCTAACTCTGCTACACTATTAACCCATAATCTGCCATAACCTATTAACAAAACATGTTTAAAATCAATACAATACTTAAATTAATATGCAATATACAGGAACATTCATATAATTTAAACATTGTACATACAAGGGGCAAACAAAACCAGAGTCCAGGTACAGGCCAAACGTCAGGAACTATGAGATCAGTCCAGCAATTAGGACCCAGGGAGAAGAAAGGAGCAATGTCTAGCAGGTAAAGGTAGAGGCTACCAGATAGATGTCATAGATAAAACAGGATACAGGTAAGATGCCACTGGTACAGCAAGCACAGGAGCCTCAGCAGGCACAGGGACAAGGTAAGTGACAACTTAAATGGACAGTATACACTCATGTTCACATAACTGCATGTAATAGACACTACTATAAAGAATATGATGCACAGACACTGATATAAAAATCCAGAATAAAACTGTTTAAAAACTTACTTAGAAGCTCTCAGTTTAGCTCTGTTGAAAAGGTAGCTGGAAAGCCCACTGCAAGTGGGAAATAACTTTATGGGCTATATAAATATTTCATCTACAAAACATTTATGCAAAGAAAAAATTAGTGTATAATGTCCCTTTAAAGGTACGGTCTACAATATAATTTTTATTGTTTTAAAAGATAGATAATCCCTTTATTACCCATTCACCAGTTTTGCATAACCAACATGGTTATATTATTATACTTTTAACCTCTGTGATTACCTTGTATCTAAGCATCTTCTGATAGCCCCCTGATCACATTACTTTTTTATTATTTATTGACTTGCATTTTAGCTGTGTTGTGCACAACCCACAGGCACAATGTTATATATATGGCCCACATGAACTAGCAGTCTCCTGTTTTGAAAAGCAAATAAAAAAGCATGTGATTAAGAGGCTGTCTATAGTGGCTTAGAAACAGGCAGCAATTTAGAGAGGTTTAAATGTTATAAAGTGTATTAATATAACAATGTTGTCTGTGCAAAGCTGGGGAATGGATAGTAAGGGCGTTATCTAACTTTTTAAACAATAACAATTTTAGTGTTGACTGTCCCTTTAAGACTCAGCAGGTGCAGAAATAGGGCAAGTATTTGCTGATTAATTTCCGGGATACAGGATGGCAGGTTAGGACAAAGTAAACTTCTTAATAACTCAGCCCAAAATGATGGGCTGAGTGGATTTATACAGGAACTGACAGGGTATGTCTGAAATCACAAACTGCCAAGTATAACTTGAGTGCACCTTAATCATTTTGCAGCTTTAGAATTAAAGTACATTAACACACATTTAAAACATATTAAAATAAAGCATTGCACTCATATGAACACATACATGGCATACATATAAAAATTAATATATATGTTTTCTCAGTATATGGCCGGGTTATAATACAATTTATTTAATAATTATTCTTTAAAACAAACCCCCAATAAAATACATATACAAAACAATTAAAATGAATATTAGTTAAATTTATAAAGACATTGAATTATATTTATAGAAAACCAGATATGAATCAAACTATACAGACTTAAATTGTTACAATATCCTTTACAAAGCAAACCAAATGTACCTTTATAATTAACCTTATTCACAATTGAATTGCATTACATCACCACAATGAAATACCAAAGTATGGGCTACTAACTTTCACAGTGCTTAATTAAACAATAGACCAATATACTTTAACAGCCAAGTTATCTGAGATGAAATAAATTCTTATTAGCTACAATTAAGGCAAGTTCTAAAATATATATAGTTGCAAATAACTTAATGCACACCAGAGAGATTTACTTACAATAATAGGCCTGACTTAGAAATATAAAATATAAAGGACATTTGTTTAGCAAGTAAATTATTTAGCAATAGTGACTAGTTTTAAACTACACAAGGCTATGAAACACAAGTTTTAAATACAAATTGGGCCCTTTTAAATTTACTAACTGCAATTAGACTGTAGTAATAATGAATGTATTTCTTTATACTTTACCCAAATAAGCAAATCAATGTTTCATATTCCAGAGTTTCTTGTGGGTCATCAATGCAGGGTTTACTCATGTGCATGTACTCATGTGCATAGGTATAGACTTCAAGAATTGTTAATCTTCCTTTGTTCAAGAAAGTGTCCCCAAAAATGGCAGAGAATATACTTGGCACCAAAGGCTATGTATTTTATCTCCTAAAGTTAATGCTTCTCTTAGTCTGTCTCCTTTTGCAGTGAGCTCACTGGAACTTTGTTCCAAGAATAAAGAATTCCTCCCGCCTTCTTTAATCACTCCCACAGAATTTGGATTGGCCCTTTCGGAGCTTGTCCCTGGTCCGCCCTCAACGGATTTGAGCATTGATTGGTTATTTGGGAGACGCCTCCCTGATTGGCTCATCTGGCTCTGCATGTATTCCAATAGTTAATTTATTTGGCTGTCATACCAGTTTTAATCCCCTAGGGGCAGCAGACAACCGCAAATGCAGATCTCATCATCAATATTGCTAACAACTTAATACATCCTTATAAAGTGATTATTTAACATACTATGACTTCTTGTATTAATAAACCTCTCTTGTCAGCATCTATATTTCATTTAACATAACAGAAAATGTACAATTTGACACCAAACTCCAGTATTTTATCAATTTCTATGTTAAAATAGAAAATATCCACATATATCCATGTTTATGGCTAATATTCTGTAAAATAAAGAAACAAATGTTTTATTCTGAAATCTTTGGAGTATAGCTACTATTAAATTAAGCATATATATCCCAATTTGTCCCTTAGATGTCTGGCATTGTATTGTATCTCAATAGGAATGTAGTATATTTCTTTTTGAGCGTATAAAAAATATGATATTATTTAAAACACCAATTATATATGTACTTATTAGATGCCTGAAAAATATAAAGAATAGGTTAGTAATTCTTAAAATAACTTGGACATTTTAAATTGACTGTATAGCTACTATCAAATTCAGCAAGTATTCATATTTAATGTTATACAAATAGACAATCTCATATCCATTATTTTGTACCTATTATTTGATAGTCTGAGGCACATATTAAATATTTGAAAACTACATAGATAATTTGTTATCAAAAGTACATAGGTTAAGATATTTTGAAATCTTAATTCTTGGCTTCTATGCCTTCAAGGAACACATGGCTGGGAAGGATGTGTATGTAGATCAACAGGGGATCATTTAACATGTAGATGGTAAAAGCTACAATTCCTTGAAATGTTTGTAGATTCAACCATTCCCACAGACGGACCGTCTATTCCCCACAGGGGGCCTGTGAGTTCATTACCCATCTTGGGCAGGAAGCCCATATATGCGCATACACCTCTGAGGCTCCATCATGCTAATATTCACTTTGAAGTAGCCCACTGGCTTTATTTATACAACAGTCTAAGCCTTTGTTCTTTCTGAGATAACTATGCAAACAATTTTATTGATGAATGAGAGAGGGGAGCTGGTTTACACAGCCAAGAATAATTTGGCAGAGTAAATACAACCGCTGTAACCAGTTTCATGTATAATGAATCCTGTGGTCTTAGCAACCATATATATATTTAATATATATCTATATATCTATATATATATATATATATATATATATATATATATATATATATATATATATATAATTTAATAATTCTCACAGACACCCTGACATAAAATTATTTAAATAAATGTTTAACAAGTGTTTTATATATATATATATATATATATATATATATATATATATATATACAAATCCACACTAACAAATATATATCTTTAATCCCAGTTAAGCACCTTATCATATACCATATCTCTTTAAAACAATGTTTACTTTTACTTTGCTATCCTACTTATTAAGATGAGCATTAGAATAAGTGACCTATAGACTTAAAGGGATATTAAACCCAATGTTTTTCTTTCATCATTCTCTTGGTGTCTTTATTTGAAAAAGCAGGAATGGAAGCATAGGAGCCGGCAAATTTTTGGTTGCGCTTGCTGATTGGTGGCTACATTTTGCCACCAATCAGCAAGCGCTATCCAGGTGCAAAAATGGGCCGAATGCTATGCTTAAATTACTGCCTTTTCAAATAATGATATCAAGAGAATGAAGAAAAAATTATCATAGGAATAAATTAGAAAGTTGCTTAAAATTGCATGCTCTTTCTGAATCATGGAAGAAAAAATGTGGGTTCAGTATCCCTTTAACAATCGTAATCTAGGCCAGTATAAAAGCATTTCACAAACAATGGCACAAATTCATACTGCGCATATACTCACTTTGCAATAAAAAAGTCACAAAACACAGACTGGGACCTTAGAGCTGCCTAATCAATTCTCTCAAGTAGTTACAAGATACTTAAGGATCTTCCAATCAATGAGCTTGCATGAATTAGTAAAAACAAGTGCAAAATAGGGCATAAAATGAGTTTTTAAATTGCCACCCCACCTCAAAAAATGCCACTGTCATTTTGTTAGAAAAACTTTATCATATGTCCTCTACTGAGGCCAGTTAGGGATATAGATTAGATTCTAAAGTGATCAAACAGTCTCTTTGTATAATGTAGCAGGGTTAGGCTTGTGAAGTCTGGTTTATGTACTTCCAGTGCCCATAGGAATTGGAAATTCCACAATTTAGTTTACAGGAAAAAGAGAAAAATACAAATAGCAATGCATTTTATTTAACTGTGCCGTGCATATATAACCATTTTATATTACGGCATCTATAATACTGCATTTCAGAATTGTGAAAATGATGTATGGTCTACAAGGTACTAGCTCAGCCCCAAGTGACATTGAAGGTGACAATCTAAGGCAAATACATTTACAATGTTGTTAATGTAACATATTCCAGTTTTTACAGTGTTCATGTGCTTTCTGTGCATTATAAACAGACACTGTTTTCTGGGAACAATTAGTTTTTTTTCTCTGCTCCACCGTGAGAACACGCCACCTCCCTAAATTACTATAACAAGTTGACTGATGATGTTCTATTCAATTGCCATATTTCACAATGCAAACAAGCACATTATATAAATCACATACTTTTTTTTCATTAAAAGCAGATAACCTGCGATTGCTCTGTCTTTTCTCATGGGATCTGAACATTAAAAAATGAGTTTAAGGGAAGCCCCTTTTAAGTGTCTAACTATCTATTGTAAGTGTCCATTATTAATATAATCTCATTAAAAGCTGAAAACTTTCCTTCCTTCCTGGTTCCTCTGTATCTGGAAAATCCTTTAAGGATATTACTAAACAGGATAGCATGTGCTCCCAACCCATTGAAAGAGATTGCTGGATATTTGCTCAGGAATTTAAAAGGGTTTTAAACATTCTGAGATTGTAATAAAAAATGTTTAGTTATGGGGGGCGTGCCGAAACAGCAACCAAGATGGCTGCTTTTCTTTAAGGCTGAATACATGAGCAGTTAAAACCGCTATTTACTGCTCTGAAATTTTACATCTGAACTATTATTTAGCATTATTTTACAGTCCAGAAGCTTCTGAATAGCAAGATATCTTTATACAACTAGATTTCAGCCCGGAAGACCTCATAGATGCGGTGCGTAGCGGAGGCCTTCTAACGACCTCAGCCTGCATCTCGCCCTCCCTAATATCCTGCAGATACAGGACCAGCAGCGATATACGCTGATCATTTCCCAATCCCTATCTCCCTAGCTGGGACTGACGGTTACCAGCAAAGAAATCACAGTTTGCACAGGAGAGCTAGAGTACAAGATGGAGGCCATAGACAAGTGGGAGCGCAACATGCTGCAGCTTATGGAGCGTCACTGCCAGGCCATACAAACTGTACTTTACGGTCTCCATACAGTCGTAAGACCCGCAGAACAGTGTGTACCCGTAGCAGCTCACGGCCCAGCAGATGCCCATGTGGATAGTTTCCTGCCGCTGACAGAACACAGCCGAGGGGACCCGGTGTCCAGAGAGACCTCAGTGTGTACCCTGGGTCCGCATACGAATCAAGAGCAGTCCGTAATGAAAGAGGAGGCTCGCCTAGACCAGGTGAATCCGAGCAAGAATACCGCTCTAGTTCAAGCTCTCACCAATGTTGCCGACACCGCTAGTACGCGGCCTGCTAAACATGAGCCCTCATTTTACCTGTCTTGGAGCCGGATTGCATGTCTGTTGGGGCCGAATGTTCCTCTCACAACACACCTGATAATAATGTGGGACTGTTTGTGTCACACTTTACCTCATCTCCATTTGCGTTCAGAGACTTGTGGCTCCAGCGTTTTTGTCAAGGTTGGGGTAGGTTAAACTATTGACTCTGTGCTGGATGAAGCTGGACTGCATTGCCCCACTGGTTCGGTTCTAAAGCCTTAGAACTTTTCTATCCACTGTTACCTTCATGTTAGATACATTGCTCAGCACCAGCTCATTTAGAATGTACATATAGGAATGTCTATCTGAAGATAGCACTATAGCCTGCTCATAAGAAAAGAACACTAGATATGGTCTAAACATATATTAACTACCTGACACAACACTGTTCATTAACACTCGCCTTTTGCTATATTGTACATTAATTTGTTTACTTAAGGTAGTCTCTATTTATGTGTTTGCATAGTACAGGAGGTTTTATATTTTTACTAGTCCTGACTAGAGCAGTTTAATACTTGCGTATGAACAGTTTGATAATCTTGCCCCATTATGTATACTTCACTATGTTTGTTTAGAAGAGCTTCACTGACGGGCAATGTTAGTTTATTCTTTTTACTTTTATTTCATTTATTAGATGGTGATACAGATGTGTTCATTGTTCATAAGTACATTTTGTGGCCTATTTGATCAGTCAGTTGAGTGGAACCTTGCTTGGTATAGGTATTCCTAGCCCTAAATCCTGAAATATGAGGTTTCATACTGTATATATTTCCAGGCGAGAGTTCTAACCATACTTATGTAATTTTATTTTTTGAAATACTTTATGCAATGATTTATACTCTCATTACTTATGACATATAATATTAGTGTATGTACTGCTGTTCTTGTATATAATTGCATGTGACTCAGCTCGTCATAAGATATTAACTTAATTCTAAGGTCCAAAAGTGACCGTATGTACCTTTAGAGCTCCTCTTCCCATTCATTTAAAGTACATAGGCCCATGAGTGGTCTGCTAGTCTTTTTGAGGTGCTTCCATTTCCCACTAAAAATATATTATGAGGTTCCCATATGCATATTCATTGTTTCATACAAAGGTACTCTACTGTTTTTCTAATTATACGCTGTTATGTACATGGTAATGCCATTCTTTTTGTATGACTGTAAAAGCTCATCAATTATCACTGTACCCTATGTATACATGCCACTGAACTTTTGCTTATTGTTTGCTATCTACATAACCTCAATAAAAATCTTTATTTAAAAAAAAAAAAAAAAATGTTTAGTTATGGGTAGTTAAAAACCTTTGCAATGTACTTTCATTATTTATTTTGTCCCGTTTTCCTGTAATTTAGCTCTAAAAATTGTTGCTTTTCTAAATTCCATTGAGTTTCTACAAAGTAATGGGTGTAGCCATGTTTGAACTTAAGTTGCCCCTTATCTGTTTCCACTGCTGAAGACAAATAGGGACAGATATAAAACAGGCAATAAAAGAGTCTGCCCAAACAAGGCTGTGTGCAACATATGATAATCTAAAAGGGATTCCACACAGCTTTGTTTGCACAGACATAATAGAAAACTAGTAGAGGTGTGCACAGGCAAAAAAATTGGTTTCTCCAAATTACAGAACAAATATATTCGAAAATTTCAGTTTTCCGAATATTCGTTTGGCATGCTATTCAGAATTCATTTTGTTTTAAAGTAAACGAATACTGAATATTGGTGGAACATTTCATTAATTTTCATTAAACTAAAGTAAACGTTCCTTTGCTTCAGGTGAAAAAGAGAGCTACACATTTCGTCAGTATTAATTTGTTTTCTTACAATTTTGTGATGTATTGTTCGGATATTCATTTAGTGAAAACGAAATAAATATCTGTGTTTCATTAACAAATTTGAATTCGTAACTAAAGAAATGCACACAAAAAACTAGATTAAACATGACAAAACTCATTAATTTATAGAAAAGAAAGTACTTTATAGAAACTAAACCTTTACTCTTATATTTTCAATTTTTAAACAACTAATATAATTGTAAAAAAATATATTTACATGTTATTTTAAGGCTAATCTTTGCTTTGAATACATCACTATATCTGGCATGTATTTCCTGTTTAACATCCCTTTAAACTGAACAGAACTTATTTCCATTTCCTCTATGAGATTATATTTTTAGACAAAGTACAGCAATTGATTTTTGATATGTACACCTTATAGAATTCACATAATACTTTGTGACATTGATTTTTGCAATAACAGATGCACTGTGTACATTTGATGAGTCTAACCTTTTCAAATTATTTTGGTCAATAAACACTTTGAGATTGTAATATAAAATGTTTAATGATGTGTCAACAACTTTATTATTTAATGTGCCCACTTTTACTGTATGAAAATTGTGGGGTTTCCAGTTCTAAGAACTCAAAGTGCACATGACAGTACTCACAAGCCTTATATGCCACATGTTTGTCTGGAATTTGCTTCAATCGAGATGATAAGATCTGAACTGTAAAACAATTCATGTTTGCTAACAGAATGAATATGGCTAGCTGTGTCTTCTTGAAGAGCACATCCTGATTGGCTCCTCCATATAAGGCAAATGGTGGGTGGAGTTCGCTATTGAGAAACAGTTGCAGCAAACAAAGGTATTCATCCATTCAAAAATGTTCACAATTGCCCAATATGTTTATTGATGATAGCCACATACTTGTTATTGTGCTGTATCCCCCTTCCAATATGGATCCTGGGGACCCCTGAACTGAAGAAGGGATAGGAGACTGCATTTTCCTTCTCTAGAGCTTACTGGAACCATTTCCCTATGTAGCAATGTCACAGACAATCTGTAACTCCCTGCTGAGTTAGGTAATTTACCCGTTGTGAGTCTGAGGAGATGGCCCCCAAACCACTTACAGAAGTCACTATTCCCTCAAGCACAAACAGTTGGGGAGATAGGGGCTTCATTAGATCCCCCTCAAGTAAACAGCACTTTAATTACTTTAAGTGCTTTTCAGGTTATTGCAGTTTTCTGGTGATCACATGCATGTTACAAGGACAAGAGGGGAAAGAGATGAATCCAAAGTCCTATCCTATCTCCTAAAGACAGACATAGAATACACATAGCTCTTAAAATAAAAGAGCGGATTATGCATTTCCAAATGAGATGTCTCATGACCTTTTAGACAGCAGGTGATTGCCTATAGAAATCACAATCCCCTGTATACTAATTGCCTTTCAAGGTACTCAGGTCTGTAAAAGAGACCTTAGCACCACTGAGGAAATACTATAATGGGATAAAAAAAGCTCTCTTTTAAAAAAAAAAGGAGAGGTCCTTTTTTCAAAGGAGGAGTCATATGTCTTGCAAGCTATCACCATGGTTATCACCTGACAGAACAATAGGCATTTGGAACAACATCAAGGTGTGTGATATGTTGCCCCCACAATACTCAGGCAAACTTGCTCTTTCAAATAAATTGTCCTGTGTCTGTCCGGTTGCTGGCTAATTCTACCATGTGACACCCATTCCCTGGAATAGGGGCTTTGTCCCTGGAGACCGGTGCCTGGATATGAGGTCTGCTGCTCTGGGGGCTCTGTAGTGTGGGTTCTGGCCCTGGAGTGACCTGGGACCTGGCTCTTGATGTTGGAGGCCCTGTCCCTGGAGGTTCGGGGCTCTTTTGGGGGGTAAGACAGGCAGGTGGAGGGTTGAGGGAGGAACATAGTAGGTGGGATAGGGGAGGAGGTGGGGTCCCTTACCTAATTTTTTCCTGAGGGCCCTAGTTGGTTTCAGTATGCCCCTGATTATTTTTTATGGTGTGGTTTTCAGAAAGCGACTTTCTGGATTATTCCTGCTCTGTCTGTCCCATTCTACAACAAAGTAAGTTTTTATGAGCAGATTTATTTTGTAATTTTACCAAAACCTGTAATGTAAAAGTATTCATGGACATGCAATTGAAATTCTATCTATCTATCTATCTATCTATCTATCTAGTTCCATGAAGATGAAAAGATTAGAACCTTAAAGGTACATTTTATATATAGATATATATACACACATATATATATATATGTATATATTTATATATATATATACACATAAACAATCTCTCTCAAAATAGGGTGGACAGTGCCACTGTATTATTATCATTAGCTATGCAGGGGGAAAAAATCAGTACACTTTATATTAAAAGGACATTTGTTACAGTGTGTAGTTTATACACTAGTGACCCTTCAAATCTGACTCCTATCATTCAGCAGTACTGTTCTTTTGATTCTATTAATACAACATCGAACTGCTTGTCTCTGTCCACAAGTGTAAATGCCAATAATTTGAGAAAACTTGCTATAACAAAAACATGCATATTTGTATACATTGATATTATTGTACTGTTTAGTATATGTTATATTCTTACCCAGCCCCCCGCGCCCCCCAGGACAAAACCCTGCAGACGGCCATGCCTATGAATTGTGGTGGTCAGACGTCCGGAATTCATTCCTAAACTTAAACTATATACATTCTACATAATCTGTATATGTCCTTCTAAAGAAGTTATAACTTAGAAATGCCCAATATACACTCAGTTCATCTTTATTGCCTGCATTACTTATGCACCACAAACCTACATATACAATAATACATATGAATATACTGGATCCTTTAACAAAACACAGAAACAAGCCAGTTGTTGAGAGGAGAAGGCCCCCCTGAGTCCACTATATCAGCAGATGGCCGACACACATTAAAGGGACATGAAACCCAAAATGTTTCTTTCATGATTCAGACAGAGAATACAATTTTAAACAACATTCCAATTTACTATTTTAATTTGCTTCCTTCTCTTGTTATCCTTTGCTGAAATGTTATCTAGGAAAACTCAGGAGCATCAAAGAACCTCTTCTAGCTGCTGATTGGTTGCTGCATATTTATACAGATTGTCATTGGCTCACCCATGTGTTCAGTTTGAAACCAGTAGTGCATTGCTGCTCCTTCAACAAATGATGCAGAGAGAATGAAACAAATTAGATAATAGAAGTAAATTAGAAAGTTGTTTAAAATTGTATTCTCTATCTGAATCATGAAAGAAAATTTTTGGGTTTCATGTCCCTTTAAGCATATGATATACTTCCCCTCATAAAGGGTTGGCTGGTAGTCTGGTGGCAAGTAGAGAGTATCAGGGACACTGTAGAGATCAAGGGATAACCACACAGTGGTAGCACATAGATTGCAGTGAGTGGGACTAAGTTACTAGTCAGGCCAAAATATTACTCTCAACTTCTGATCCCACCCACACCACACTCACTACTCCACCCGGTCTTTGCATGTTTAGCCATTGTGAAGCACTTAATTGTGCAGTCATTTTTTATAGTGTTTTATACCATAACAAATTAAATAATCCTACATAGATTAATGCATTAACAAAAATAAGTACATAGCAATAGCAACATCAACTAGGTTCAGGGGAAGACAACAGTTGGAAAGAAAAAGGAAGTTGTTGAATATAGAGAGTGCAGAGAGTGCAGAGAGTGCTGACAGTCATGGAAGGTCATTGCAGACCAGGAATTTTTTTGTTTTTTTTAATAATTGTCGTTTTTCCCTTCTCTATTAACTCTCTCCACTCCCTTCTCTCTTCAGTCTCTCTTTGTTTTTTTTTGTTTTTTTCCTCCACTCTCTCAACTATATCTCCTTCTCCACTTTCACTTTTCCTTCTCAATCTCTCTCTCTCTCTCTGCCCCCGTTTACCCTCTCAGAAGTAACAGTTTAAGCACTTATGGGGTCCCTACAGCCCTAGAGGAATAACACATCCTTGCACTTTCATCAATACATAGTATCCCTTAAGATAATATTTTTAGCACATAGCCCAAATTGTGTGTTTGTCAGTTTGTCAGTGTACATTTTGCAAATACAATGGGCTAACTTTGCTACTTACAAGATGCCATCAGACTTCAGACAGTTAATTAAAGGTTGATTCAAAATTCCTTCACTAACTTTTACTTGCCACCCTTAAATGTCTACTCGCCAGTGGCTAGTGGGGGAGACGAAATTTTGAGCCCTGCAGTAACCCACAAAATCTACTACCAGGGACTGATAGGCAGCTGGTCTGGTGCACACTGAGCAGGCAATTTAACTGAGTGGGTGTTTGGCAAGAAGATATACAATGCACAAGAGGGAGCCATTTATCTCTGCATAGGCATTAACCATTTCTGTTCCTGGCTGATGCTTCTATGGGAGTGCACTCACATCTAGCTGCAATACAGGTCCATAGTCCAGCTGTGTAATTCTTGTATTTGTTTTTGAATTGACAAACACTATACATATTGCTTTAACCATATGAAGTTATATTGTAGCTAGATACAGGTGCACTCTAGCAGGGGATCTTTTTTGACTCTTGCTGTATGTGCAGCAAATAATGAGAAATAGGGAGAGTAGTATTGGATATAGGGAGAGTAGTATTGGATCACAGTCAAATATATTACTGTGCATCACACACACACACACATTAGCTGCATATACTAATTCCCATATTTAATGAAGTCCCTGAGTGATGGAAATTACCTCCATCATTTCAGGTAGTGTATAAGAAGACTCAGGAAAGGCATTTTTCAAACGGGTGCCTCAGTATAGATATCTTTGTTTTCAAAGGACATAAAAAATATCACCTGTATACAAAACGAATATTTAAATCATTTAATGCTAACACAAGAATTAACAAGATTTTGCAAATCAAGAGTGGTTCAGTGATACACCCCTTAAAAAGCCTGATGGAATTCATATTCCTGGTTTCCTTTACTGCCAAATAATTTTGGGCTGTGATCTAAGCAATCACTTTGTAGGATCAGTTAAGGGGACACTATAAAATGTGTTTCCCTCGTTATATATTCCAGATGATTTGTTATACCTACTGCAGAGCAATAAATATTTGGCAAAGTGCTCCTGCATGTTTATTTATGTATTTGAATCATTTTTTTTTCTCATTAAAACCATCACGTAGGAAATGCCCATAACAATCGTAAAGCAGACCTGTTAATGTAATTTATGTCCGGTATTGAAATGTTACTTATGACTGGGGGTTTAACAACCAGCTATTTAACATACAACATTCACCTCTTTCTCATTTCCCAACTATAAGATTAATAATTGAAATGGTCTCCTATTTACATATCTTTTAAAATTATTGTGACTCCAATTATCAGTATAAGCGTTGTTACAGCAGGAAAAATAGTTATTTCAGATAACAAATGGTAAGGTAAAGGTAAAATGGTAAGGTAAAGGTAAAAGGTAAAGGAGTTGTCTGCAAGTAATTAAATATATCCCACGATGTAAAATAACCATTGGGAACACATTAAAGGGTAAAACATGTCCCTTTAACATTTCACTATACTTAAAGGGAAAGGAAACCCCAACATTTTCTTTCATAAACTGGAAAGAACATACAATTTTAAACAACTTTCCAATTTACTTCTATTATCAAATTTGCTTCATTATCTTGTTGTCCTTTGCTGAAGGAACAGCATTACACTACTGGTAGCTAGCTGAATACATCTAGTTAGCCAATCACAAGAGACAAATGTGTGCAGGCACCAATCACCAGCTAGCTCCCAACTAGTGTAAGATATGTGCATATTCTTTTTCAACAGGGGATACCAAGAGAACGAACTACATTTCAGAATAGAAGTGAATTTGAAAGTGTCCTAAAATGACATGCTCTATCTGAATCTTGCAAGTTTCATTTTGATTTCCTATCCCTTTAATAATAATGTAGTCACTTCAGCCTTTGTGAAGGGTGTGAAACAAGCACATTATATTACAGCAAAAGCAAGCAAAATAAATAATGGCTGTATATTGCAAAGTTTTTTCATTATACGCATAAACATTTTATGTTAACAAATCTCATGGTCTGACTTTAAAAGCTAAAAGTGGGTTATGTGACATAACAATACGTCTTTACAATTCATTGCTTGTGATTTCACAGGTAACCATGGCCACCTGTGTTGTTTATAGTCACTACCAGTAGCATCGCAAGCAAATATGACTTTACATTTGCGAACAAAAGTCTTATTGCTGCTGTTTGCAATTAGATGCGGATGATAATGTGCAGGGAGTAACCAAGACTTACAGTGCCGCCTACAGTCAATTCAGCGGTCATACAGTTATATAAGGTGCAACATTAGATTTTTGGGACATAAATGTAAAACAGATAATTAATATGTAGTTGTTAATGGCTTCTGTTTAAAAGGATATTGCAATTTAAAAAATAAATTGCTTTAATTCATTAGAATATTTTAAACAAAACACATTTTTTCCATTTATGTTTAACCTTAAAAAAGTCACAGACCCGGCATACTCCCATTCCATTCCTAAGCCTGATTTGGCCTGTAATTGGGCGATATGTAAGTATGTGATTTCTAACTGGCGCACAAAGCAAATCTTTCTCTGGAGTGGCATTGCAAAATATGAAGTAGAGAAATAAATGATTAAAAGAAAAATACTGTAATGAGAGGATTATACTTTTTGTTACTTTTGTATGCCCTTTTAATTTCAAGAAGTTGCTGCAAGTGTACATGCTGCATGAAGTCTAATTAAGTGAAACATAATATACAACTCTTTTGCAACATTGTAACTGTGCTTGACCTAAGCAGTAGCTACACACTATGGGCTCTATTTAACAAGCTCTTTATGGAGCTTGATGGCCCCTGTTTCTGGTGAGTCTTCAGACTCGCCAGAAACAGCAGTTATGAAGCAGCGGTCACAAAGACTGCTGCTCCATAACCTATCCGCCTGCTCTGAGCAGGTGGACAGACATCGCCGGAAATCAACCCAATCGAGTACGATCGGGTTGATTGACACCCCCCCGCTGGCATCCCATTGGCCGCAAGTCTGCAGGGGGCGGCGTTGCACCAGCAGCTCTTGTGAGCTGCTGGTGCAATGCTGAATACGGCGAGCGTATTGATCGCCGTATTCAGCAAGGTCTGGCGGACCTGATCCGCAGTGTCGGATCAGGTCCGCCAGACCTTGATAAATATGCCCTTTAAACTCTAGCCCAATGGTTTTATGCAAAAGTGCTCCCCATCTGAAAAAAAGCTTTAGGTCCCCTCTAAAATATTTATATATTTGAGTATAAATATACAATTTACATTGCTGAGAAATATAGATTTGATAACAACATGGAGGAAATTGATGCTTATATTCCTAACTAGGGTGTAGAGTTTGTAAATTATCAGGGCAACTTCATGCATATGCAAGACATTGTACATCTATACCACAGGAATCTGGAAGTCTGTTCACCTTAAAGGGACACCTTAAAGGGACAATTTCATTGAACCTTTTTTTTTTCTTCTTGTTTGCTAATGATTATTAACTTTTCATACCAAATGTAATACAGTATTAAAAAATGAAAGGTTGTAATGTTAGTATTATAGTCCTGTGGGCCCTGGGTTTTAATTTCCAGGTAATAGCTCACTCTTATTTACTCTTTATCTGGAGAAGGTCTGAAGTGGTAGAAGTACTTTAGAGAAATAACATAGTACCGGGGCTGATGGTGATGAAGCCCAGAGAGTTCAAGTCAGGTAGAAGGTCAGACAGTGAATCAGTCCTCAGAGAGGAGTCAGTCAAGTTCAGAGTCAGATGAAAGCCAGAGAATTAGTCCAAACCAAGAAGTCAGCTGAGGGATAAAACCAGAAGCAAAAGCCAGGGGTTGAGTCAAATGTCATGTAGCTAGAGGACAACAGGAAATAGAACACTGGAAGGAAACAGCAGGAGATAACCAGAATATACAACAATATTACACAAGGGCACATCCAGTCCTTCATGTACTGTGTTTGGTGCAAATATCACTCCACTAGCAGCAGGTTTTTAAAGCGTTGCATATTTTCATTCAAGCATGAATATAATAGCGCAACATTAAAGGATTACTTTCTTTTACGATTTTGAATCCAAACAAAGAACATAACATAAGCATCCTAACGTTACAAAATTCATATTTCTTATTCGCTGATGACGTCACATTTTCCAGCCCACAATTTTCGGCACTACGTGTTCAAAATCATTACCCTATCAAATTGAGATTTTATGCATCTCATTAACTGCCTAATCGTTCTGAATACGCATGCGCATACATTTTTCTCAATCGTGAAGCTGAACTTACCCACAACTAGATAGTAAGCGAGTCTACTATGCTCCAGGCAGTGACGTTTGCTTTCATGTTTCACAATCTTGCGCACGCGCAGAGTGAATTTTAACCGCCATATTCCAACCTGGGTTGTCAGTCCGGATTGGACAGGAGTGAAGGATACCCACGGAGTGGGTTTGGAAAACAATAATATTCGGAAAGAAGATTTAGGCTATACGGTAAAGATCTCATTATGAGATGCTATTGAGAAAATGCTTATTTGAGGTAGTTACTTAGTAAAATGCATAGTTAATCTTTGCTTACACTGAAATAAATGCCCAGTTGCTTATTGAGGCTAGTTTGACAAATGTAGTACTGCTATTCAAACTTTCATTTTCATTTACTTAGAGAATGAACATGTAATAATAATCATATGTTCAATTCAACATTCAAAATTTCAAATGGTACAATTAAATATTCAAATGTTCACTTTTATCCTTGTGAAAGTTAAATATAAATGTCATAAGGAATATTAGTTCTACTATCTTAAAGGTATAGGAAAGTCAAAAATAAACTTACATGATTCAGACAAAGCATGTTATTTAAAGACACTTTTAAATTGAATTCTATTTTTAATTGTGCTTCGTTCTCTTGATATCCCTTATTGGAAAAGAATATGCACATATCCTAAACTAGTGGGAGCTAACTGCTGATCGGTGCCTGCACACATTTGTCTCTTGTGATCGGTGCCTGCACACATTTAGTCATATACATGTACATATACAAATACTACAAATACTACATACACACACATCCCCTCTAACACACACATACTTTGCAACATACATAATAATATAAACACACTTGGCATAACAAATAGCACATGTTAAATAAACGACAACTAAATGGCATCTCACAGAATTAATTTAGATGGGGGTGGGTTTTTTTTTGCAATAAAAGTGGAAAAGGCTCTAGTAATCTGTACTGGGGCCAATATTAAAAATACAAGGTATGTGTGCACTGTGCAGTATACTGAGGTATGTCTGACCTGTAAGGGGGAAACCTGACATTTGGGGAGAACAAGATCAGATATGGATCATCAAATCAATCAAGCTGATGCTTTTGAATGTGATTCTGGTGTGAGGTTAGCTGGCTAAAGAGATATAGGGCTGGTTAATAAGATTTAGGGCAGCCAACAGGAGCAAAGCAAGGTAAAGACTGAGGAGCAAGTATGGAGGTGCAGACAAATATAAGTTTACTGACTGGAACAGCAGAACTACTATGGGAAGCTGTAAACCTGAGACGGAGAGAAAAAATCTCTAATAATAAACCTTACCCTAATGTGTAAAGTATCAGCATGACACTATACATCAGCCACAGCAGCACATGTCACTTCTCTGTTAGGAGCAAGTTCCCTCTCACCCTGCACTAGACGGTGCTGCATGGGTGTAAGGATATGTAAGGTATGAGTTAATGAAAAGAATTTGAGTAACAAGTTACCACACAGTCTCCGAATAGAACGGGATCAGTGTTGATGTAATCCCTGCCATGATCATAGACTGTGGGTCAACTCAGGGGAGTTGATATGTTAGCGGTCTCACTTATAACAATGAACTTAAAGGGACAGTCAACCATAGAATTTTTTTTTTTTTTATAATCAAATATTTTTATTGAGGCAAAACAAGAGAAACAAAAAAGAACATAAATATAATGTACAGTTTGCATCACTTTGTCACATTTTGCATACAAGGCATTGTCTATCCATTGGACAATGAAACCTTTACATATAAGAAAATAAAGAAATCTTAATTCAGATATTATATATGCATCTCACCAAAAGAACATAATGGATATAGAGGACACTGTATGCAAGTACAAAATCAAATACATATAATCAAGCATTGCCTCTTTTTTCATTTTGTTTCCTATATAAATACATAAGAAAATAATAGAATTTAAACAACCCGAAAAACTTATACTTCTTATAGAGTGATATATTAATTACAAAATAAGTGTATTTATTATCTGAAAAATTACAAATTATAGGGAGTCATAACAAGTTGCTCCTACTACATGCACGTAAGTGGAGGGCAAAGTGCCTAATTGTCTTTGTAGATAGAAGGCTAAGAGCAACTTAAAACAGAACAATATCAATAGCGGGTGAATACCGCTTATTTGTCCACCTAAAAAGAGGGTGAACAGTAGCTAAAGGTGAGGGCGGGGGGCGGAGCCATAAGTTATATTGGGTGAGCCCCTCTCCTAGGGAAGTGTCAACTATAGACGATGCGGGAAAAAGGAGAAGGGGTATGACCCGCAGGCAACCAGTACCGGCGGGAAAGGAAGGAGAAGGGCCCAATATAATGAGATATTAAATTATAGTATATACATATTACCAAGCTGTCTTAACTGAGAGGCTTCAACATAGATCAGTTTAAAATACTAATTTCCTCCTATGAAATAGGAGGTAACTCATGTACCCAATGGAGCTAATAGAATTGACAAGAAAGATTAACATTGCGGAAAAGGTTAATACTGCTGAAGGAATCACCACAGTGGGTGAATATATAAAGTGTGTGGGGGGGGGGGGGGGGTAGGTTATAGATATTATTAAAGACTCTATAAGAATAGCCACAATGCCTACTTTAATTATGACTAACATATGTAAGTAGTACTAAGCAGTAAGTGCTGCTTCAGAGTGTCACAATTATATAAATGTAGAATCAATATTCTTTACTACAGCTGAGTGCATATAAGCGAAATATACAACCTAGAATTAAAAACTTGAATAAAACTCAGTATTTACCAATCAATGTGGGTCTAATCTAGCCATTGAGATTTGCGCTGCTGGATATCCTATTAGGTGTTATAGTATAGGGTGAGGTGTAGGGTATTTCCCCTTTAACTAGAGTGCATGTGCATATTAAACATTTCATCAATTAAGAGATAAAGGTGCTGGGGTAACAACCAAGGGAATACCATCTAGCTATACCAGAAGATACACACTAACTGTAAACGAGAATCATTCCATTCTTGACCCAAGGGGAGTGTGATGGATGAGATCAATTCAGAAATGTTTAATTTTTTGGTATAATCCACAGGGCGCCAATTCGGCCGCCATCAGCGCCCCATATGTATAAAATAGTGTAGCACTAACCAATCATATGCCACATCAACCAGATATCTGTCTATAGTATAAGCACCATATCCATCCCGTGTATTATATAAGTATGCTAAATCCTCTTATTTACTCTGAAATCCTGCTACAACAACATTCTGTCATATAGTTATGAGCTAGACCCTTTAGTATATACCAAGATTCCCCATATCACCAGCAGACATTAATATAGCATAATAAAGCTTGTATAAGATGATTAATTGCCAAGAACAAGTTTGCAACTAACTAATAATTAACCTCAACAATATAACACATTGTTTATGAAATCTGAAAGCAACTCAATTATATGTAGGCTACGGCTGGTGCTTAGGTAGGTTCTGAGATCAGGTCGGCACCGATATAGGAGAGAGCCTAGATAGCTTCTCATAACATACTCTCAAAACTTATATGTGTAACCCTCATCTGGAGGAAGTGAAAGCTTGGATAAGACATATGAGCCTAAATAATTTATGTATAGTGAAGCGTATCGTCTGTGCTATCCTTAGTGAGTCCTCTTCTATTTTTGCACATATAATTAGATGAGCGTGCTGCCCTGCATAAGGATCAATGTCATGAGTTGGTCACTGCAAGATAAAACCACATCTGTAAAAATGTCTACATAGGTATAACTCTCCTATCCCTGGGTTCTCATGCTAGAGTGATACTGTAGCTTGAAGTGCAGAACTGTATCATTAGGGTATATTGAGCTTTATAGTTATACATATATGCAGAGACTTTGAAGGGTAATAGGCTGTAAGGAGCAACCAGAGGAGCCAAGACATTACAAGTATTAACTATATAAATAAATATATATGTCAGAGTAATAGTAACTCAAATATGTATTCAGAATGACCCAGACATGCAACTGTCCTAATAATGAAAAAACAAGCAGTATATGATCATATCTAATTATTACTTATCAAAGAATTAAATGCTTAACAATACTTATAGCGAATTGGCAACAACTATAGATGTTGTGGGGTAAGACCACCATACAAGTGATGCTCAATAAAGAGAAGTATGTAAAATGTCACATTTCATATGTATGGATCTTGCCTGCTTTAAATATGTTTGGGTGATATACTTTAAGAAAGAATATTTGGTGTGGATATACATATTTGGTGTGGATATACAGATTAAGGCATACATATAGGGGTCTCAGCACATAAACTCTCTGATTCGGTTTATGCAGTTATCTGTAGTCCTGCTCCTTAACCGATGCCCATAGCAGGTGTAACTCCTGCCTCTGATAGCGGCACCACAATAAAAAACACATAGAGCCAGCTACTCTGGTCCCACACAACACTTCCATGACCCAGGTTAGAGGAATTGTGAAAGTCTATCCATCCATAGAGTGGAAAACTTAGATCGGTCCTGCGGGTCAGCCGATGTGACTTCGTTCTCTCAGGACCATCCACATGTGTGCTCAACTCTGCATCTTGAAATATTTCCGGCATGAGACATTCAAGATTCTGCGTTCTCATGCTGTTCTGGGGCCCCCTTGATCCCTGCCGCCGTGTGGAAGCAATTGGCCAAAATAGGTAAGAGGCATCCTGTAGATCAGCTTCCCTTTCATAGGCCAGGAGTCGGGCACACAGTTCACGGTGGGGCTGGAGGACGGGAGTGTGTGCGGAGCTCTCTGCCCTGCAGGTGCTAAGGTAATCTTTTCCTTACTCCGTTCACATGGTCCCAATATAGAGGTCTCAATCACCCAGTCATCTCCGTTAGGTAGGTCTAGAATGGGAAGTATCCGGGGAGAAATAGGTAAGGTGTTAGACCGCTGGTTCTCCTCGACCTCTTGTGCTGCAGCGTCATTGATGGGTCTTATGATCGCATCCTGCAGAGACTGAGCCAAATCCGCAAACTGGTCAGACATTTTCTTTTCCAGCCGTGCGAACAAGAGTCCGACGGTATCATAAAATAACTGTGAATCCATGTCAGGCATATCACCGTAATCAGCAAAGGTGGAAAATTTGCAGCTTACAGCACAGATACCGCTCTTGGGTTACCCTAATACCGGGTGGTGATAAGAATTTGCTCCTTCAGATCTCAGCAATCCCTCTTGTCCCAGAGTGGTCACTCAAAAGATTATACGTTTAAAAATTGCATAAAGTAGTTGCCCAATTGTGATAGTAGGAGGAAATACTCTCAAACCATAGTTAGTCATTCTCTCAGGCAATGTCGCAGTGAGGGTCCGTAACCGTGTAGTAGGCCACAATCACAGCTGCGTGTTTTTGAGTCAAAGACAGTAGTTTTGCCATAGAAACATCTACTCCTATGTTCACGCAAGTTCCCTGGTAAAATGTAGGAGCATTTACATATAATTAGCTAGCAAATAGTTCTCAGGACCTCATTTAGAAAGGAGAGATTTTACGGAGCTCCTTCAACTTGCATCCACTCAGCATGGCGGTTGGCTCCGCCCCCCAACCATAGAATTTTTATTGTTTTAAAAGATAGATAATCCCTTTATTACCCATTCCCCAGTTTTGCATAACCAACACAGTTATATTAATGTACTTTTTACCTTTGTGATTACCTTGTATCTAGGAACCTTCTTCCAGCCCCCTGATCACATGACTGTGACTGTTTATTATCTATTGTCTTAAATTTAGCATTGTATTGTGCTAGATCTTAAATAACTCCCTGTGCCTGAACACAGTGTTATCTATATAGCCACCTGTACTTTCTGTCTCTTTGTGTTGAAAAGAGATTTAAAAAGCATGTGATAAGAGGCAGCCCTCAAAGGCTTAGAAATTAGCATATGAGCCTACCTATGTTTAGTTTAAACTAAGAATACCAAGAGAAAAAAGCAAATTTGATGATAAAAGTAAATTGGAAAGTCGATTAAAATTAAAAGTCCTATCTGAATAATGAAAGTTTAATTTATACTTGACTGTCCCTTTAAAAGCTTGCAGTAATTCAACAGAGGAGTAGGAGTTATAGTTCCTGTTTATGAAAACGGTTACAACACTTGTGATAAATTTCCATTATGTGCTTATCAAGCATGCAATCTTTAGATATGTGAATTTACTTGAGTGTACAAAGCTGAATAGAAGAGCGGTAAGCAAAGCTTAAGTTGATGTCATATAAAACATTACAGTCTCAGCTGAAAACAAGTGGTTAGGGTTAAGTCAGGATTGACAATAGCGTAGCAGACTTGTTATGCAGATAGTTAGAATATAGCGTAGCAGACTTGACAGGCTTGCAGCATGTAAGCAGTCGGCAGGAAGTAAGAAAGATTGGATCTTTCCCTGATTCTAGTAGTTACAGTTCTTGCACACAAAGGGTATCCGGATGATTTCCAAACCCTGTGCTGACAAGCCAAACGTTCTGTTTGAATGAGCGCACTTGCGTCTGTCGAATGTGAAATCCTAGACCTTTCCACTGTTGTGACGTCAGTATGACATGGAAAGCTTTACCGCAATCCTAGAGAAAGAGTTAATGAGTCCAAAAGTAATTAACATAGATCAGCTTTACCTTCGTTTATATGTGATACAAAACAAGGGTTTGGTGAATGAGGCTATGTAGTAGCCAGAACCAAATGTCCTTTGAGAAACAATGGAATCCTCAAGAGCTTCGGGAGTTAGTGAGCGCTGCAACTGCAGCTGGTTCTTAGAGTGGCTTAGCGTACTGAGGCTAAGAGAGTGACAAGCATCAGCTAATCACACCTGTAGAGAACAAAATACTAAGCATAGTAGGTGGGGAGGAGGAGTCTTTTATAGAGAGAGATTCAAGATATTTAAAGGCACAGGAACAAGTGCAACCATGACAATGGGGGAGGGGCGTGTGTGCACTCACTTATTCTTCCCACTTACACCTTTCTACAAAGCACTGTTTCCCTAACAAACTTCAGTTAGTTGATCTTATAATTTTAAACAACTTTCTTATTTACTGCTATTATCAAATTTCTTTTGTTCTCTTTGTATCCTTTGTGGAAGGAGCAGCACACCACTACTTTAAGCTAGCTGAACACATCAGCTGAGCCAATGAGAAGAGGTATATATGGGCAGCCAATGATCAGCAGCTAGTATTTAGCAATGCACTGCTGCTTCTGAGCCTACCTAGGTATTCTTTTCAACAAATGATACCAAGAGAAGGAAGCAAATTAGATAATAGAAGTAAATTGGAAACTTTTTAAAATTGTATTCTCTATCTAATTCATGAAAGAAAAAAATGGTTCTCATGCCCTTTTAAGGCTTTAAAGTAGTACATTTTCCAGAATATTGTGTATAAAAGCACAGTCTCCAGTTTTAATTTTATTTTTATTATCAACAGATTTTACAGCACTACACGGGGTACAGTAACTAAAGACACAAGGGCACAAAGGGACAGAATCATTTTATAAAATGGCATTTAACAGTCAAGTGAACAGGGTATAAAATTATATGTATCCTGAGAGATTGTGACATGGGAATAACTTTTTAAAAACAAAGCCAATGGTGGGAGTGTCTTGCAGCTGTCGTGTTAGGCAGCAATATTGGGAGCTGTAAAGAGTAGCTGATAAATCTGCTTTTTTTCAGCGCCATCAGGGAGACTTTTACTTCAGTTTTAAAATATTTTGATCCAGTTTTCTTTTCTGCACAGATTGATACCACTTATTCTGTGGACTTTTTCGTTTCTCTAATCTGGACTGTTGAGGCCTCCAGCAGTACTTCTGTGAATAGGTAAAAAGTACCATGTGCTTGGATAGACTTGTGGAGCTTAATATACATATGAAGGAGTTATGTGCAATTATAAAGTCGCTCCTAGAGGACTTTGAGAACCAATTTGGCGCCACACTTGACACCTTGGTTGATACGTCATGTTACGATAAGACCATGCTGTCTCCTAAAACTGGCTGTGGGAATATGGAAGAGATAGAAGAAATGACTACAAGGGAAATCGGTAATTATCCAGCACCGAAAATACTGCCTACAAATGTGCAGCCTCATTTTGACCAGCATCAAAAAGAGATCGAGATCTACACAATTCTGTACTTACCTGTGAGATTGATGGTAACGTCTGGTGTTAGGCCTGGGGACGCTGCTGCTATGACTTCAGTTCTCCCTACAGTTTATGAACTGCAGGCTATGGTAATTCTGAAGTTAGCGGCTGCAAAACAGTTGAGAAGGTGCCCTCTAGATAACAAGTGGATACCCATAATGGCACCACTAACAGACCAAGAGCTGCAATAGCATTAAAATCGTAATTGGATGAACTCTCTTAGATGTAATGTTTGGTTACTGGGTAACTAATCATACAACTGACTGTGGAACGTATTTAGGGTTTTATCTTGAGATTTCTAAATTTTGAGATACATAAAAATGCTGTTTGCCTTCTTTATGTTCTTTGAAATCCCAAATGACGGCTAATAAGGTTGAAATCTGGGGTCTTTATTTGTTTTGCTGTATAATTATATATTTCCACCTAAGCAACTAAATTTGGGCTAGATTACGAGTGGAGCGCTATTTAACGTTCCCGCTCGAGCGTTAACTGCGCTAGAAGTAAGCTTTTTGTGCTTGTCAGATTGCGCTCGTATTATGAGTTGAAATTAAACTGTTTTCGCTCACACACTAACCCAATGAGCTCAAAAAGACGAAGTTAGAATATCACATGCGCAGTCACGTTCTCCCCCATAGAAGTCAATGGAGCAAAAAAGGAGGGGAAGAAACCTAACACACTACTCGTGCGAACCTGATCGCATATTCTCATGTGCGCTAACCCAACATTAAAATATGAATATTTCATATTCCAATGTTCTTCACATACAAGAATATGTTCTTTTTTATCATAACTACATAGTTCTACTTATATCGAATGTTTTTTTGCACAAATATATGTCTATACCTATAATATATATATATAGATGATTATATATAGGTATAGATATATACAGAAATATATAGGAATATCTATTTATAAACACATAGAACATATTCTGCTATGCGCAGAACATTGGAATGTCAAATATTTACAGTAAATACACAACATAACACTTTATTAAATATGAAAATTGCATAAATATGTTTTTACATGCTTCCATCTACTTGACTGCAAAGGACTCTAATGCACTTATATATATGTCTATATATGTGGTGTGTACATATGTATTTATGTGTATATATGCCTAGAAATACATAAATACATATGTACTTGTACACATATATTGAAATATGTGTATATATATATATATATATCTATAAACATATATATATATATATATATATACACATACAGTACATAGATATACATTTTTAGACATGTATTTGTATGTATCTCAATGTGAAAGCCCTTTGGCTGCCTTATTTTTCCTAACACTTGATACCTCATATATTTGAGCCTTTATAACTTTTGTGTGCAATATTTTTTTATATATTTTTTATTAGACGGTGCTATTATGAGTGTAACTGTACTTTGTAATGCATTTTTCATCTGTTTTGTGACATTTCTTTGTTTCGCGAAACAGTTAACCAGAGCTCTGAAGTCGCAGTAATCATTCTAGCTCAAGCGGTCGCTTTCAGTTTCAACTTGTAATATGAGTAGTAAGCCCGATGAGTGCAAACCCTCGCAATAAACCCCTTATCGCTCGCACGCAAATGTTTGCGCTCCACTCGTAATCTCACCCTGTATCTTTGAAAGGTCCATAAGGGGTTTTATATATATATATATATATATATATATATATATATATATATATATATGTAAACACAAGGGGGGGGTTTGGTTAAGCACACCAAAAAAAAACATTTTTTATATACTAGCACACATATTGTGGGAATGCTGTCAAAATGACCAAAACAATTACAAAACAACAGAGGGATGGCGCACATCCAAACACTTAAGTCCACATGTTTATAACATTTTATACACTGCAAAATCACTTATGCTAGCTAAATATTCATAAATTGTTAAAATAAAATGGGATCATTGTCACGCAAAATTATTAACATATATTTATGCTGCAAGACTTTATGCCTATATACCTTTAAATAAAGTTGGGATCTTAGTCACACAATATGGCCATATTCTGCTAAGCCAGTCACCACTTACAAGGTGTCCCAAAATAGACTGGTCCTAACACTAATAAGTTTAGCTTTGCTGGGCTGAGTCATTCGATTCTAATATTAGAGGGACATGAAACCCAATTGTTTTCTTTTGTGATTTAGAAAGAGCATGTCATTTTAAACAAGTTTCTAATTTACTTCTATTATCTCATTTGCTTCATTCTCTTGATATCACTTGTGTGCATTGCTATTTCTTCAACAAAGGATATCTAAAGAATTGAGCAAATTAGATAATAGAAGTAAATTGGAAAGTTGTTTAAAATGACATGCCCTATCTGAATCATGAATGTTTATTTTTTACTAGACTGCCCCTTTACATACAGAATTCCAACATTGCAGTGCTATGCCTCAAATCATGACTGCACAGAATGAAACTCCCTAGCTTTATATATACTGTATATATATATATATATATATATATATATATATATATACCACAATCACATTATCTGGAATACACCTGGGCTCCTGGGCTGGGTGGTGTGCATTAACCAAAGGGATTTGGTCAACTCCCTATTATAGAAGTAAACACAAGGGGGGTTTGGTTAAGCACACCAAAAAAAAAACATTTTTTATATACTAGCTCAACTCCCTATTATAGAAGTAAACACAAGGGGGGTTTGGTTAAGCACACCAAAAAAAAACATTTTTTATATACTAGCACACATATTGTGGGAGTGCTGCCAAAATGACCAAAACAATTACAAAACAACAAAGAGGGATGGCGCACATCCAAACACTTAAGTCCATCCACATGTTTATAACATTTTATACACCGCAAAATCACTTATGCTAGCTAAATATTCGTAAATTGTTAAAATAAAATGGGATCATTGTCACGCAAAATTATTAACATATATTTATGCTGCAAGACTTTATGCCTATATACCTTTAAATAAAGTTGGGATCTTAGTCTCACAATATGGCCATATTCTGCAAAGCCAGTCACCACTTACAAGGTGTCTCAAAATAGACTGGTCCTAACACTAATAAGTTTAGCTTTGTGTTTACTTCTATAATAGGGAGTTGACCAAATCCCTTTGGTTAATGCACACCACCCAGCCCAGGAGCCCAGGTGTATTCCAAATAATGTGATTGTGATATATATATATATATATATATATATACAGTATATATAAAGCTAGGGAGTTTCATTCTGTGCAGTCATGATGTGAGGTATAGCACTGCAATGTTGGAATTCTGTATTTAATATTAGAATCGAATGACTCAGCCCAGCAAAGCTAAACTTATTAGTGTTAGGACCAGTCTATTTTGGGACACCTTGTAAGTGGTGACTGGCTTAGCAGAATATGTGCACACAACACACAGAAAACCTGCCACTCCCCAGCAGATTCACAGTAATGTTTAAAGCAAAACTGAGGGAAGTCAATTACATTTGGCGCCAAAGGATCAAGCCCAGGACCACGACAAGGTCTCCCCCTTCCTAGGACCCTAAACCAGCACCCACACAATGTATACTTCCATACAAACCAACTGGGAACCTCCCAGGGTAACACAGGCTTTTGTAACCTCCCCTATGTAAATATAAAACACAGGAATGGACCGCACTCACAGACTGGACTGGGTACACATCCTAAGCCACAGAAAACTCCACAGCCCTGAACACTGACAGACAGCTGCAAAGTTCTCAGCAACCCAGGCAGTTCACCCCAGAGCAGTCTGAGTGACAGGTCCACAGGGAAGCATTACAAACATTATCAACACAACACACAGAAAATCTGGAACTCACCAGCAGATTCACAGTAATGTTTAAAAGCAAAACTGGGGGAAGTCAGTTACATTTGGCGCCAAAGGATCAAGCCCAGGACCAAGACAAGGTCTCCCCCTTCCGGGGACCCTAAACCAGCATCCACACAATGTATACTTCCATACAAACCAACTATACACGTTTTACCTCTGTAATTACCTTGTATGTAAGCCTCAGCAGACTGCCCCCTTATTTCAGTTATTTTGACAGACTTGCATTTTAGTCAATCATAGCTGACTCCATGGTAATTTCACGTGCATAAGCTCAATGTTATCTATATGAAACATGTGAACTAATGTCCTCTAGTGGGGAAAAACTATCAAAATGCATTTAGATTAGAGGCAGCATTCAAGGTCTAAGAAATTAGCATATGAACCTCATAAGTTGAGGTTCAACTAAGAATACCAAGACAACAAAGCAAAATTGGTGATAAAAGTAAATTGGAAAGTTGTTTAAAATTGCATGCTCTGTTTGAATCATGGGTGTTTTTTTGGACTTGACTGTCCCTTTAAGCTGATATAGTAATACACCTGCAAGTAGCAGCATTTATGTTGCTTACATCAAGGGATAATTGACAACAATGGTGGTATGGAGGGATTCTACTAAATTAAAACATAACTTTTATTAACGCAAACAGACAATTAAAAATAGGAAAGTGTAACTTAAAATCACACTCAAGGTAGCAATATAAAACGTAATGGGTGTAGTAAATGACTTAGTGTAAGTAAATAAAACACTTGAAATTTACATAGAAAACCAACTTGGCTAGTATGTGGTTGAATAATGAGAGACTGTTATCCTAAAGCAACTACAGTATAATTAACTTTACAATACAACTGCTCGTAGCTTATATGTGTTTGTCACAACATTCAGGGGTTAATAAAACCTTTTTGCTGTGGTTGCTTATTTATGTTCCAGCTATCATATGTATCGTGGTCTAAATATGAGCATTGTTGGAAAAGCACGTGTTATGAATAAAGTTGAATAATGTTCTTAAAGTGACACTGAGCCCACATTTTTTCTTTTGCGGTTCAGGTAGAGCATGACATTTTAAGCAACTATCTAATTTACTCCTATTATCAAATTTTCTTCATTCTCTTGGTATCTTTATTTGAAATGCAAGAATGTAAGTTTAGATGCCGGCACATTTTTGGTGAACAACCTGGGTTGTTCTTGCTGATTGGTGGATAAATTCATCCACCAATAAAAAAGTACTGTCCAGATTTCTGAACCAAAAAAAAGTTTAGATGCCTTCTTTTTCAAATAAAGATAGCAAGAGAAAGAAGAACAATTGATAATAGGAGTAAATTAGAAAGTTGCTTAAAATGTTGTGCTCTATCTGAATCACAAAAGAATAAAATTGGGTTCAGTGTCCCTTTAAGCCTCAAAAGATCTGCACATACTGAGCCATTAGTCTTATATATACTGTTATATTGGCTCATTTATTAGTATCAATGGATTAGCAATGGTGCATCCACTTAAACAGCCGCTAAATATAGCGGTGTAGGTTAGTGCCAATATAGTATCAAGGTTAACTATATATATATATATATATATACACACACCTAATTTCCTCCGGATATTTTTTTTTTATTTGTCGTTTGAGGTTCAAAAGTGGCCTTTATTAGCATAAGGAGGTTGAAAACAGAGGTTTATGTATTTTATTTGCAGTTGGGTAAAACAGACAATATTTTAAATGTGATGCTTTTCTAAAATGTGCAGTTATTGATATATATGCTATTGTATGTAATATTATTGTTTTATCTTTCTTAATCCTGTTTGTTTGTATGCTTCAAACCTCAATAAAAAAAACTAAAACAAAAAAAGCCAATTAAATTTACATAGAATAACAAAACTGAAACTTCAGCTTCATATTAAAAAAGGCAAATAACGTAAGAATGTTGTTTCATCCATATGAAAAAAAATAACATTTAAATGGTTAGGATTTTTTTCCTGGAAAATATGAATTAACAAGTGTTTAAAGATAAATTTAAATTATATGTATTTTTTATTTTATTTGTTGTGTATGTCCTAATAATGCTAGGAGGCTTATAAATGCTTTTTATTATTGCTTAGTAAGCATCAGCAGGAATTTCCAGTCAACCAATAAGATCAAACAGGAAGGACTTATCAACCAATACAGTAAATATTACCTGTTAGCCAATGAGAAGCAGTAAGTTTAAAAAAAGGCTTTTCATTCAACTTTTCATGGAAAACAAAGAAAAACCTTAAAGGGACACTAAACCCCAAAAAAATCTTTCATGATTCAAGCAGAGAATACAATTTTACACAACATTCCAATTTACTTCTATTATCTAATTTGCTTCATTCTTTAGATATGCATAGTTGAAGAAACAGCAATGCACATGGGTGAGCCAATCACACGAGGTATCTATGTGCAGTAACGAATCAGCAGCTACGGAGCCTATCTAGATATGCTTTTTTAACAAATTATATCAAAAGAATGAAGCAAATTAGATAATAGAAGTAAATTAGAAAGTTGTTTAAAATTGCATGCTCTGAAAAATTGTATGTTCTGGTTTCCGGGGGAGGAGCCCAGGTGTGAGGACACACGCTGCACCTGTGCTGATTTATCCACCCTACAAGCTCTTGGCGAGTAACTCTCGCCTAAAACCATTAACCCTGGGCGGCTTGTCTAGCGTGAAAACACACCGCTACTGGAACCCTGCTAGTGCCAAGACATTGCACTATAGCTGCACCTTGCAGCAAATGGAAGCTCCTTTGCGGCACTGAGTACTTCTTTTGAAGTGCCTAAGTAATCTGGCAAACAAACTATTGGAAAGGTTCAAAGTGCCTGTATACACTTTAAAGTATTATAATAAGCTCCCTCAATACTGGCTTGTTATTATCCTCGCTGAGAGACACTCTGCTTTTGGCTAACAGGCTTAGTCTTTCTACACAGACTGAGCCGTTCTTTCGGATTTCTTATAAGTGGTTGCAGTTGACCTGGATCGAGGCGGACGGAGGCCGCTGAAACTGTCTGGGACCGGACGCTCCTACCTGCAAGTGTCCCTGATACGACTCTACAATCTCCCGGTTCCTCCTTCCTTACCATTTTCAGGTGAAGCTGAGCGGTGCGTCCCTTGGTTGACTTTGTCTCTACTTCGGCCCCTGTGGCCTGTTTTTTTGGGAAAGGGAGAGCCTATTGATTCTTGGTTCATGGCAGGCAGTATTTTTCGTCCTTCCTGGTGACCCCTCCCACCAATGCTGCGAGAGGGGTAAGGACTGCTGCTGAATACCTGGCCTTGCTGTGCTGATGGGCGCTCCCCACAATACACTTCACAGAGAGCTCCAGACACCATACCAGCGAGATTATAACTGGTGTTTCATTGCTTAAAGGACGTTCTCCCCTCCACCGGTGCTGCGCAGGGGGGACAGCTCATGAGGAAGATCCTGATTTCACCACCACCTATTCAATGCTCAGAGATGGAGTCGGTAAAGTAGCTAACTAATCTGCTGCTATTTTTCTCTTACTGTTGCCTAAA
Organism: Bombina bombina; assembly: GCF_027579735.1. Classification (NCBI taxonomy): domain Eukaryota; kingdom Metazoa; phylum Chordata; class Amphibia; order Anura; family Bombinatoridae; genus Bombina; species Bombina bombina. The sequence continues at coordinate 111,880,526 of NC_069500.1, forward strand.
TTTACTGGACACTCTGATTTACCAATATATGGACAAATATTTATTGTGCAAAATATTTCTATATAAAAATGGATGTTCTCTCTTTTTTTTCATTATCTCCCATACTGTTTATACTATTATAAGTTTAAAAATATTCCTTAAAGTAATTATAAGCCTGGCAAATATAGAAGGAATGTATAAAATATGAAAGAAACATATTTATAATCAGCTTTCACATATTGTTTTTACATTTTGTGGTATTAATGAAATACAAACCTATGTCCTATTTCACATAGCATAGAGATTACAAAAGGTCCTCAGTACAATCAGGGTTAACTATAAAGGCAAGATACACCCAGCTGTATAAATTGTTAGAATTAAAGTCTCAAACTAGTGCAAGTTAAGATATTTATAGAATAACAATTCCTAGGGTTGCATTTTGTACCTATGTAAGGGCAAAGGAAAGACTTCTTCAAATAAGGTGGTATTAGCTATACTATCAAAAGTATCAACTGAGTAAATATTTTTACCACTGATTTCTTTTTTCACATGTTAGAGTAAATCCTGATACTAATTGCAGTTATAATTCCTAGGATTGTAGCTTTTAGCTTTTAGGGATACAGAGATAGTTTTTCAAAAAAAATAGCTTCAGTTCCTCTTTTGAAATTATTATTGTTGCAAATAATCTAAGATTGTTGAAATAATATCCCTGTCCATATAAATAATTCTGGAAGGTGATACATTTTGAGTATATCAATTCTTATTATAGACAGTGGCTCATGGTTATCTTTTATTCTTGAAAGGGTCACTTAGATTTAACTAAGCTAAAGAGATATAGGTTGCAAAGAAAGGATAAAGAATATACAACAGCGGTAAATTGCAGATACTGATTCTCACTCCATACTTTCCTTCCCGCCCATACACTAAACTCACTTTCACCTAATTGTAGACGACTCACACCCCACACATTTCTACACACCACACCTTACCCCCCTTTTTTTCCCACATCACTGGAGAATTTTTTTTTTTTCCCCACTCACTGCTATATTTTCACATTGTTTTAGAACCACAATCACATGGATAAATTTATACATCCTCACTCTAAAAACACACCTCCCCCAATGGCGGCCAAACCAAGAGACAAGCGGAACAAGGCTATTGTAGACCCCCCCCGCTGAATCACTATCACATATAAGCAACACTCAATCACTATCTGAATCCATAGATATCCAGTCCTTAGTTTCCAGAATATCGGAAGCTCTTTCACCTAAATTTGAAATGTTAAGAAATGAGATTAAATCAGACATAACACACCTAACATCAGAAGTTAGACATTTTGCAAATAGGCTTACAGAGGCAGAACAGAGGATATCTGACCTTGAGGATAATATGACAGAATATAATGTTAAAACTGAAACCTCAAGTAACACCCTCTTAAAATTACAAAATAAAATTGAAGACCTAGAGAATCGGTCATGCAGGAACAATCTCAGAATAATAGGTGTCCCCGAGAACAGACAATATGAAGACCTATTTAAATTACTTACGGTAACAATCCCACAGCTCTTAAAGATCCCAGAGAACTTCCCTAAAACATCTATTGAAAGAGTACACAGAATTGGCCCTGTTCATCCTTCAAAAAATACCAGACCTAGGCCAATCATTGTTAGATTCCTAAACTACCAAGATAAACTCACATTCTTACAATCCTATCACAAATGTCAGCCCGTATTCCTAGAGGAAGTTAAAATCCTATTCTTTCAGGATTACTCAATTGAGACAGCTAATAAAAGACGGGAAATTACCCCACTGTGCACTAAGTTTATTCAACAGGGAATAAGGGCTAACATCCTGCACCCTGCTAAACTTAAGGTATATGTAGAAAACCAATCAATTGTTTTTGATACTCCAGCTGAAGCTGGAAAATTCTATGCTGAAAAATTTGCCACACATCAATAGATCATAATGTATAGAAATGTCATAGTGATTTTGATTATTGTTTAACCATAAGTATGGATCGTTCCAAGAAGGGTAATGAGAGACTAGAGGGTTCTAGCTCTCTCAAACATGACTCCTCCCTCCCTCTAATCACCCCCCTTTTTTTTTTTTTTTCCCTTTTCTTTTCTCTTTTTTTTAACAAATAATGAACACGCCTAGTAGAGTTAAAGTCACTTCATGGAACATAGGTGGCCTTACCTCCCCTATCAAAAGGAAAACTATATTAACCTACTTGAAAAGAATTAATACCTCCATTGCATTTTTGCAAGAAACACACTTGAAAACCGAAGAGGTTCTCAAGCTCAAATCTACATGGGTTCAAGAGGTTTTTTTTTCTTCAAGTATTAGGAGGAAGGGGGGGGGTCGCTATCCTAGTAAGTAAAAATATTAACTATCAGGTAATACAAACAGAAAATGATTTCGAAGGGAGATTCATAATTTTAAAAATTAAAATTGATAACACGTTATTTACACTCTGCAACATTTATGCCCCAAATGTTTTTAATCTACCTTTTTGGGAAGTATTGCAAGCTAAGCTCATGACCTGTGCTGAGGGATACCTGATAATGGGCGGAGATTTCAACATGACCCCCAAATGTCCACTGGACAGGTTAAGACAGGATTGCGCATTGAAAAAAACTAAAAGAGATAAATTAGAATCAAAACTTTTCTCTAGATTAATGCTAAATTTAAAAGTCCGGGATATATGAAGACTTCAAAATCCTAATTCCTGCGAGTACACGTGCCTCTCAAAAGCACATAAGTCTCTCTCAAGGATAGATCTCCTCCTACTGGATGAGAGATTATGTAAATCACAGGTGCGGGCTCAAATACTTCCCATAGCTATCTCTGATCATGCTCCAATTTGTTTAGATCTTCAACCACAAAATCGTAGGCAAACAAATAGACGATTCTTTTTCCCAACATTTCTTGCCACAGATCTTAAATTTAAAAATTGGCTAGAAGCTAAATTTAAAGACTATGCTTTTATGAATCGTGACTATATCTCACGGCCCCTATTATTTTGGGAGACGGCTAAGGCAGTATTAAGAGGAGAGATTATAGCATATAATGTAAATAGAACCAAAAAGCTTAAGCAAAGAGAGGGGGACTTGGCACGGGCAGTTTCTAATGCATACAATCTCCACTTAATTTTAAATTCTCCACAGAGCTGGGCTAAATATATTTCGGCTTTACAAAATAGAGACTCCTTCTTGCTCTACAAAACAACGAAGAACGAGGCTAGGATTCAGTCAAAATTATATCGATTCGGGAACAAAACGGGAAAAATATTAGCAAAACTTCTTAAAATTGAAAGGGGACCTCAATCGATAGATTATATAAATACAGGAGCTCAGACAGTCAGTACGACTGAAGAACTTCTACAACTTTTCGCTAAATATTATTCTGAGTTATACTCTTTTAGAAAGTCCAATATACAGGCACGTGATAAATTTTGGAATGAAATTACTTTTCCCACTTTACATCCTGAAAACCTTCAGGACCTATATGCCCCAATCACCGAAATAGAAGTATCCAAAGCAATTCTAAAATTGCCTCACAATAAAGCCCCAGGCCCAGATGCATTACCAAATGAATTTTACCAAGCTTTAAATACTACCATCACACCATATTTAACCATGTTATTCAATTCTTTATATATAAAGGGAGAGGACCCAACTCGTGGTTTTTCTGCGTCTTATACTACCTTAATATTGAAACCAGGGAAGGACCCAACAAAAGAGGAATCATATAGACCTATCGCATTACTCAATACTGACTATAAAATCTTAACTTCAATATTAGCACATAGACTCCAAATGATATTGCCTCCAATTATCCACACAGACCAAGCTGGGTTTATGCAGAACAGAAATTCTGCTTCAAACATTTGTGAACTCTTTCTTCTTATTGATTATTTCAGAGAGCTGGGGTCTCGGGGGGAGGGGGGAGGAGAGGACGCCCCTGATAAGGCAATAATATCAATAGATGCTCAAAAAGCCTTTGACTCAGTCCACCATGATCACCTCATTTATACCTTAAATAATTTTGGACTGAAAGAAAATTTTAGTAAGTTCGTAAGTAATCTATATCAAAATGCTACTACAAAGATAATGGTCAATGGAAATATGTCACAAGACATAGAATTACAACGTGGTACTAGACAGGGGTGTCCTCTCTCCCCCCTCCTCTTCGATCTTGCCATAGAGCCTTTTGCCATTCATATAAGACATCAAATTGAAGGGATAAGGGTAGGCAGGAAGGAATCTAAAATTGCTTTATATGCGGACGATGTTCTCATTTACATGTCTAATACAAACTTAAATATACCTAAACTCCTAAATATAGTACAACAGTTTGGGTCCTTTTCAGGGTATCAGGTCAATAATACAAAATCAGAATTATTCTGGATTACCCAGACAAAAGACTCATTGATAAATATCCCTTTTCATATAACTCATAGCTCTTTCCGTTATTTGGGAATTAACATTTCTCACAATTTAGACACCTGGTATTCCCTTAATTTCACTCCAATAATAAATAAAATTAAAGAAACTCTTAAAAATTGGCAAAATTTCCCATTATCCTTATCAGGACGAATAGCTGCCTATAAAATGATGCTCTTACCCAAACTCTTATATATGATACAGAACATCCCTCTTTTTATCAAGCGGAAAGATATTGATCTTCTTAATTCCACTCTTAGATCATATATATATGGCAAAACAGAAAATCCAGGGTCTCTCGTCAAAAACTATCTCTCCCCTTGAAATATGGGGGTCTGGCGCTCCCAGACATACGAGCATACAATCAAGCTTTCTTAGCTCGCACAGTTATTGACTGGGTACATTAAAAAAATTATGTAACAGATAATGAACTGGAAAAAAATATAACCTATCCCTTAGACTTAACAGCACTGAAACATAATGATGCCAATCAGATTCCGAACCAAATCAAGAAGTTAAAAACTATTTATAATCCTATTCTGGCATGGAAAAAGATTTGTGCTTTATTGGAGGTAGAACGTCATGTTTCTCGGTATATTCCATTTCTGGGTAACCCTCAGTTTGGAGACGGAATACAGGAAGGAATATTTAGGAAATGGAAAACAATAGGCCTTAGCAATATATATCAGATTCTTGATTTTGAAAGGAGATGTGTTAAATCATTTGAAACTTTGAAAATAGAATTCAATATACCAAACAAAAAGTTTTTTGCTTATCTTCAGGCAAGGCACTATGCTTTAGAACTCATTCATAAATATGGATGGAACTGGTCTTTGGAATGTCTTGGAAACTGGCTTGATGTTGCCAAACTGGGACGTATGTCAATTGCACATGGATACCACCTGTTGGTATCAGTAAAGGGAACAAAAAATGTTGAGGCAACCCAGAATAAGTGGAGTGCACTGATCAAACAACCTCTAGATCCTCCATTGCTCCAACTTTCAATACAAGAAACTGCCCGTGCCACTCTCTCCGCTTCTTGGAGGGAATCTCATTTAAAACTGATATATATGACCTATTTCACCCCTGAAAAAGGATATAGATGTGGGAGTAGTGGTTTTAATTCTTGCCCAAAATGCTCATTCCCGATGGCAGACCTCCAGCACATGTTATGGGCTTGCCCAAAAATAAGGAACTTTTGGTTAAAGATTCAATTCTGGTTGAATAAAATAATAGCCCCTTCTCGAATAACACTATCACTAAAAATGATAGTTTTTCTGTTTCATCTAAATGAAGAAAATATTAAGAAAATTATTAACATGACCATCTTGGCAGCAAGATATCTCCTTTTTAGTAAGTGGAAACAGACAACAATCCCTAGCATAACAGAAACTAAAAACTATCTAAAAAAGCAATATATATTGGAACAAATAGATACAGACCCAAATAACGATAGAGAGATCAGAAAATTATTTTTGAAATGGTCATTGTTCATTAAAGATTTACCACCCAGTGAAGGAATTCAGAATTAGTTACTCTAGGCATGTGGTAGTAATAATTAAATAATTTCCTTTTTTTTCTTTTTTTTTTCTCCCTTTTTTTTTTTTTTTTTTCTCTCTCTAAGATATTGAGGACTAGGGTGCAGGATTAGAGGGGGGGAATGGAGGGAGGTGGAGAAAAACCAGAAAAGAATCCTAATACAGAATACGTAAAGTATATTTTCTCATTGTTTTTCTTTTTTCCTTCTTATTTGTTAAGAATCAAATATGCTGAGAATGTACAGCTTAAATTACCTGATTTATTATGTAATTCTAAACTTCTCACAATATTTGTACCTATTTTGTAGTATTTTTTGTTGAATGAAATTGTATTCTGGAAGGGGTTTAAATAAAAAGTTTAAAAAAAAAAATTGCATGCTCTATCTAAATCATGAAAGAAAAAATGTGGGTTTCATGTCCCTTTAACATGTTTAGACGCTGCACAGTTATTCAATTACGGATTACAGATTTTTTGAGTACATTTGAGAAGCAATAATCGCTTTTAAATAATTGAATATAACATTTAACATGTCCATTTTATTTTTTCTTTCAGTTTTTTTAATACAGCTCTATTAAAGATAGGTACCACTGTACTGCAAGAGGAAGAGCTCTGTTAAGATGTTGGTGTCAAACTGTCCTTTTGAGAGATCTTTATTCTCTTATGTTAATAAGCGCTTCTGTCAGTTTTTGCTAGTGTAGTGTTGGTATAGCTAAGTTATTCTTTATTGCAGCACCTTTAACTGATAGGGGTACATTTGTTAAAAAGTATATTAAAGGGCCATAATACCCAAATGTTTAAACACTTGATGACAAGTGATGCAGCATAGCTGTAAAAAGCTGATTAGAAAATATCACCTGAACATCTCTATGTAAAAAAGAAAAAAAGAAAGATATTTTACCTCAAAAGTTCTTCAGTAGCCACCTCCCATTGTAAAGGAATTCTAAGCAGCATATTAGTATGTCTGTCCCGGGACAACTGAAAGGATGAGCATCGTGCACTCTCATATTATTTCACCAATCAGGTAAAGGAAGCTTACTATGAAATCTCATGAGAGTTAAGTCAAATCTCATGAGTTCACAGTAAGAGTTCATGACCTCAGCACTGCTGATGCTGATTGGCTGCTGTTCATTTCTTCATTTTTTTTACCTGCAGCTGGGAGCAGCTGAGTATAACTTTTTACACAGAACTTACTCTGCTGAGCTGAGGAAATTGTGAGGTAAAATATCTTCCTTTTTTACATAGAGATGCTCAGGTGATATTTTCCTGTCAGCTTTTTACAGTTACACTGCATCAGTTTCAAGTGATTTAGCATATGAGTATTATGTCCCTTTGATATAACGGTGTTGCTTATGCAAAACTGGGGAATGGGTAATAAAGGGATTGTCTATCTTTTTAAAGAACAGCAATTTTCAAGTACACTGTCCCTTTAAGTTCTTACCACTCACAGAAAGTCTATTCACGGCTTGTTAAAGCTGCAAAAAAATCATGTTTTATCATGTTCTATAATATGAAAACAATTCTTATAATGTAAAAGAAAACATATCCAGTTCATTGACTTTCCTGCCTTTACAAGTATAAACATTCTAGTTCAGTGACTTCAGACCCTCTTTTCTCATGATGAGGAATGGATTTAAGAAAAGGCATTTTACACTGAAGCTAATAAACGGAGCTTTCTGTTGCATGAATTATGTATACTTATTAATCCCTTTAATATTTTTAGTTAGAAACATGTAAATAATAGTTCTTCTAGTAGCTTCCATCTTCACAAACTGACAACATGTAATCCAAAACTTTTCTTTCATGAGTAACCCTTTAAAGGGACACTGAACCCAATTTTTTCTTTCGTGATTAAGATAGAACATGCAATTTTAAGCAACTTTTTAATTTTCTCCTATTATCAATTTTTTTTCGTTCTCTTGCTATCTTTATTTGAAAAAGATGGGATCTAAGCTTTTTTTTTTGGTTCAGTACTCTTGACAGCACTTTTTTATTGGTTGATGAATTTATCCACCAATCAGCAAGAACAACCCAGGTTGTTCACCAAAAATGGCCCGGCATCTAAACTTACATTCTTGAATTTCAAATAAAGATACCAAGAGAATGAAGAACATTTTATAATAGGAGTAAATTACAAAGTTGCTTAAAATGTCATGCTCTATCTGAATCACGAATGAAAAAAATTGGCTTCAGTGTCCCTTTTAAGGACCAATGACAGGATTATTCCATCATGAAACAACTGAGCAAACTGAAGCTTTGTCCTTAAGGGGTTATTATAGAGCTCTGGTTTTCAAACCTGTACCCAGGCCTCCCTAATAGGACAGAGTTTGAGGATATCTGAACTGGAGCACAGGTGAATTAATCAGATGATTAGTAAATGCGATTATTTTGCCTGCTTTCATTCAACGTAATCCTGAAAATCTGGCCTTTTGGGGTGGCTTGAGTACAAGTTTGACTTTTTAAACAACTTTTCAATTTGCTTCTGTTATTAAATTTGTTTTATTCTCTTGGTATCTTTTGTAGAAGAAGCAGCACTGCACTACTGGGAACAATCTGCACAAACAGGGTGAGCCAGTGACAAGAGTCATGTATGTGCAGCAGCCAATAAGCAGCTAGCTCCCAGTAAGCTAGGTAAACCTAGCTCCTGAGTAACCTAGGTATATATTTTCAATAAAGGATACTAGTAGAACAAAGCAAATTTAAAAATAGAAGTAAACTTGAAAGTTGTTTAAAAATACATGCTCTATCAGAATAGTGAAAGTTAAGCTTTGAGTGTACCGTCAATTAATTATTCACTATTACGTGACAGATGAAAACAAACTCTGTTACAAGCTACATTAGGAAGGATAGCAATATATGTCAAATGCACCAACAAATGGATAACATTTTTGTGTATTAAATTTGATTTGGAACCAGTAGAATATCTTATGTTATTGCTAAGAAAATATGAAACCTTATCACTCAAGTACAGGGAGTGCAGAATTATTAGGCAAATGAGTATTTTTTTATTTTTTTTATTTTTTTTTTAAATAAAGTTTTTATTGAGGTTGTGCGAAAACAATACAACATAGATGAAACATCATATCCTTGCAACAAACATAGATGGTACAGTTCAGTTTGACAACTTCTGCACAGATACAAAGATAAAATTTTCCAAGTAAATAATCTTGTAGAAAAGAACAAACATTGGAACCTCTTTTCCTTTTCATAAACTAAAATGAGTAATTTGAGTGGTCAGATCAAGACCTATAGACTTAGAGTAGTTTAGTAGTTTAGTTTAGTGGTTTGTAAATGGTAACAATAGCGAAAATATCATTTTGCGATATAGCTAGCATTGTAATATATAGAAATGTATTGAGCTAGATACCCAAGCAGTCTATTTGCGCTAGGCATAGAGGACAAGGTCAACTTTATATTATGCTGCAAGGGTTTTTCATAAACAAAAAGAAAAAAGAGCCATAATTAAGGTGCGACACAAGTGAGATAGGTCGCATAGATAGCCCTCCTATAAAAGGAGGTATGTTATGTTATGGGGGGGCGGGGGGAGGGGAGGTGATGATGGGGGAGGTGATAGAGTGAATGCAATAAGTAAAGTGTATAGCTTAGGAACTAAGAAGCTCACTATGGGTTAGGAGAGGGTAATTAAGTAAATGTGATAATATTAAGTAGGTAGGCGTTAGTGTCACAGGGCAACACAGTCATGCATAGAATCTCAGGTACATAGTGGTTAACAGGGAGATAATAAGAGCGGACTGGTAACATTTTAGATTAGTGGTGTATCTGGCATAATAAAGCCTAGTTCTAAACTTTACAGAGCTACTATGAAACAGAGATAGGCATTCACATGTGGCCCATTAATACAGCCAAACAAACAATAATAATAATAAAAAAAAAAAAAAAAAATATATAAGCATGCTTTCAACATATTGAACTTCAAGGCAGTAAGACAACCAGTTCTCCAGAGATTTAATCTTATAGCATCGCAGGTGTGGCTAGCCCAAAGTAAACATAAAGGACAGGAACACACTATTTGCATATGCTCATGTAATAAGCTCCATATCTATATATAAAGCTATGTGGGTCACATGCCTATAGTACATTGCTGTTCCAATCACACATCCTATTTGAATGAGTAAAGTTATCCTTATATTGCACACATACATGTTGAAACAGATGGGCCTTAAACTAAAGCAATCGCTTCGTAGAGGGCAGTCACATAGAAGCGCATTGTAGTCCATATAGTAATAAATACAGTTCCCATGAAAAAACGTTATTTGCACTAAGAGTCTTATATGTTGAACCAAACAGAGCGGTAACCATAAAATAATGTGTCCCATAGAACATATAGAATTATCACAAGCTATTACCAGCATAATGACTGCAGAGATTAGAGTAATGAACTGTCACTTATCCAAACGATTAAAACGATCAGTGTCCCCACAGTCAGTGTAAATTAATGACATGTCCAAAAGGCATTTTTAAGAAGAAAAAACTAGCGACATGCAGGGCCATCATAAAACGTGTGTTCAGCCGATGCCTCGCTTAAGGCTGACCAGACTCATCTGCTGCACTCTCATGTTGGATCCAAAGAGCTGTAGCTGAATCTGAAAGGCTACGTTGTCGGTAGCCAGCAAAGCAGCCCGGTCATGCCCCGTGCTTCCAGGAACTAGAGAGGTCTCACCCCGAGGGCGCCTTCTCAGGGTCCGACCTGCCGCATCCACCACGTCAGATGAGAACAACAAATCCGGCTTACCATACCGGTTTGGGACCGTGACTTCAACATCATCAGGTAAGCAGTCAGAGACTTTGCTTCTTTCAAAGTAGGCAGACCGGGATCGCATCAGCTCAGCCCCGCATCGCACCGTTGAAAAGAAGGCCAAATCACTCTGTTTAAAGCTTGGGTCAGCCGTGAGGTTGTGAGTGTCCTCAGGAGGCCAGCCAAAAACTTCAGCAGACTTTACCGAGGGCACCGGCCTGTCCACAGCACTCTCTAGTCCATCACAAGAGACCTGCGAGCCCCTACAAAGTTGTGAGTGTTGCCGGGTTTCCTTGGGGGGTATATTACTGCTCGTAAGTGAAAGAGCCCGGGCTAGCACTGCCTCCAGTCTCTGGAAGTGACAACGCAGCAAGTGCTGGAGACATTCGTCCCATCTGAGAGCCATATTCTTTGTGCCTTCAGCCGGATTTGGGGATAAGTGGTGTCTCTCTTAGTCATCAGGAGCGATTCAAAGCTTCTCTAAACTAGCTGCGACATGAAAAATCTTTGACATGGGGGGAAAGATGGCCGCTCCTGAGCAGTCTAATCATTAGCTGACCTGTAAAACAGCTATTGTCTCCTCCGTAAGGTTATTATTCGGTGTCCCAAATAGATCTAGGTCTTCCAGAAGATCCAAAGATGCCTATAGTATGGATTTGAGCTGGAATGAACGGTCAGTTAAGTTAAATTATGAGCTATTTCAGCAGAGCTGAAGAGATATGCGACCGTTCAGTTCCCAGGCTAGCTCCGCCCCCCCAGGCAAATGAGTATTTTGACCACATAATCCTCTTTATGCATGTTGTCTTACTCCAAGCTCTATAGGCTTGAAAGCCTACTACCAATTAAGCATATTAGGTGATGTGCATCTCTGTAATGAGAAGGGGTGTGGTCTAATGACATCAACACCCTATATCAGGTGTGCATAATTATTAGGCAACTTCCTTTCCTTTGGCAAAATGGGTCAAAAGAAGGACTTGACTGGCTCAGAAAAGTAAAAAATAGTGAGATATCTTGCAGAGGGATGCAGCACTCTTAAAATTGCAAAGCTTCTAAAGCGTGATCATTGAACAATCAAGCGTTTCATTCAAAATAGTCAACAGGGTCACAAGAAGCGTGTGGAAAAACCAAGGCGCAAAATAACTGCCCATGAACTGAGAAAAGTCAAGTGTGCAGCTGCCAAGATGCCACTTGCCACCAGTTTGGCCATATTTCAGAGCTGCAACATCACTGGAGTGCCCAAAAGCACAAGGTGTGCAATACTCAGAGACATGGCCAAGGTAAGAAAGGCTGAAAGACGACCACCACTGAACAAGACACACAAGCTGAAACGTCAAGACTGGGCCAAGAAATATCTCAAGACTGATTTTTCTAAGGTTTTATGGACTGATGAAATGAGAGTGAGTCTTGATGGGCCAGATGGATGGGCCCGTGACTGGATTGGTAAAGGGCAGAGAGCTCCAGTCCGACTCAGACGCCAGCAAGGTGGAGGTGGAGTACTGGTTTGGGCTGGTATCATCAAAGATGAGCTTGTGGGGCCTTTTCGGGTTGAGGATGGAGTCAAGCTCAACTCCCAGTCCTACTGCCAGTTTCTGGAAGACACCTTCTTCAAGCAGTGGTACAGGAAGAAGTCTGCATCCTTCAAGAAAAACATGATTTTCATGCAGGACAATGCTCCATCACACGCGTCCAAGTACTCCACAGCGTGGCTGGCAAGAAAGGGTATAAAAGAAGAAAATCTAATGACATGGCCTCCTTGTTCACCTGATCTGAACTCCATTGAGAACCTGTGGTCCATCATCAAATGTGAGATTTACAAGGAGGGAAAACAGTACACCTCTCTGAACAGTGTCTGGGAGGCTGTGGTTGCTGCTGCATGCAATGTTGATGGTGAACAGATCAAAACACTGACAGAATCCATGGATGGCAGGCTTTTGAGTGTCCTTGCAAAGAAAGGTGGCTATATTTGTCACTGATTTGTTTTTGTTTTGTTTTTGAATGTCAGAAATGTATATTTGTGAATGTTGAGATGTTATATTGGTTTCACTGGTAAAAATAAATAATTGAAATGGGTATATATTTGTTTTTTGTTAAGTTGCCTAATAATTATGCACAGTAATAGTCACCTGCACACACAGATATCCCCCTAAAATAGCTATAACTAAAAACAAACTAAAAACTACTTCCAAAACTATTCAGCTTTGATATTAATGAGTTTTTTGGGTTCATTGAGAACATGGTTGTTGTTCAATAATAAAATTTATCCTCAAAAATACAACTTGCCTAATAATTCTGCACTCCCTGTAGTAAGAAATACCAGCAATTTGCTGCCTTGTGTTTTTGAAATTTCCTAAATAATGTGATTTATTTTTTTCTGATTCCAAACTGCTATATGAATTCATTTTTATTTTGTCAAATGTAATTGCAATAACTGTACGAAGACTAATAGAATATACAGTTTTGATTGGACGAAAATGTAAAACTTCTACGCCTCTTGACACCATGCTCTAATTAGCTGTAGTACCTCATACACTGTCAGAAAAAAGGGTACAGTTGTGGTCCATTTGTGAACACTTAGGGTACAGCAGCTGTGGTTGTACCCTCAATGGGTCATAATTACACCTTAAGAAACTAATAAATACCATTTAGGGGTAAAAAGGTACAAATATGTTTCCAACTGTCCATTTCTACACTATTTAATCCTTAAAAAAGGTACAATAACTTCTGGGAACAAAAGGTTTTTGTTAGAGTTAGGTTTTTTATTTTGGGGTGTTGGTTGGGTGGTGGGTTTTACTGTTGGGGGTCTTTGTATTTTTGTACAGTTAAAAGAGCTGATTTCTTTAGGGTAATGCCCTACAAAAGGCCCTATTAAGGGCTATTAGTAGTTTATTGTAGGCTAGGGTTTTTTTTTTATTTTGGGGGGACTTTTTTATTTTTATAGGGCTATTAGATAGGTGTAATTGTTTTTATTTTGGATAATTTCGTTTGTTATTTTTCATAATTTAGTGTTTGCTATTTTTTGTAATTTAGTATTTTTTATTTTTTGTAATTTTAGACTTACATTTTTTTGTAGTATGAGGTTGTTTTTATTGTATAATTTAGTTTTTTTAATTGGTAGTTATTTTAATTTTAGTATAACAGTTTAGTATAATAGTTATGTTAGGTTAATTGTAAGTTTAAACTTAAGTTTTTTTTAATTTCACAGGTAAGTTTTTATTTATTTTAAGATAGGGATATTGTAATTTTAATTTAAAGTTTAGGTTTATTTAGTGGCGGTGATGTGGGAGGCCAGAGGTTTAGAGGTTAATAACTTTATTTAGGGGAGCGGCGGAATAGGGGTTAAGATTTTTATTATAGTGTCGGTGATGTTGGGGTGCGGGGGATTAGGGGTTAATAACTTTATTATAGTGGCAGTGATGTCAGGAGCGGCAGATTAGGGGTTAATAACTTTATTTTGGTGTCGGCGATGTCGGGGCGGAAGATTAGGGGTGTTTAGACTTTGGGTTTATGATAGGGTGTTTTTTCTCCATAGACATCAATGGGGTTGCGTTACGGAGCTTTTAATTCTGCGCTTTTGGTATTTTTTTCTAACACTCTCTCCCCATTGATGTCCATAGGAAAAAGCATGCACGAGCACGTCAAAGCAGCCCTTGGATTTTGTGCGGTATGGAGCTTATCACCACCGTATCGCATGCACAAGGCAGCTTTTTAGAAACTTGTAATGGCAGCACTATGGGGGTGAAATAACGCAACTTTTGTTGCGTTCGTTTCGCACCCTCTATAGTGCAAAACTTGTAATCTAGGTGTTAGTTATTTAAAGTTAGACAAATACTTATTTACTTATCTTTGTGAGAAAGAGCCCCGTAGGTGAATGTATATTTGAATGTTATGTAATAAATTTGATGGAACAGCATTTTGGCATTTTTAATATGCTGTGTTGAGTACAAAATTGCCATTTTGAGGTACAAAGGGCATGTAACTGGGGCAGTACCCTTAAAAGGCCAAATTTGCACCATTGTAATGGTTCATTATAGTACCATAGCACAGAGGTCCAATTTAGTCACCAAAGGTACATATTTACATTTGAAGGTACAATCTGGAAGGGTAACAATATGTTCCCATGTTAAAGGGTACAACGGGTGTACCTTTGAGGGTACTGCCCCAGTGACAAGCTGTTGTAACCCTTAAGGTACAATTCTTGCACATTTCTTCTGATAGTGTAAGAGGGGAGCATGCATACCTTCCAAAACTTCCAAGTGGCCCACCCAAGGCTTCATTGCCATATTGTTTGCAAGACCACAGCAGGACAGGGTTGGGTGTGCAATGGTTGGGGTTGAAGCATGCTGTGGGTGAATCCAGGTGGAGTCAGGACAATTGGAAAATTGTATAACAGGGTACCTGGGTGCCAGCCAATATGATTGGGGCTAGTGCCACCCCTAGTAACATTACAGCTTCTTGGATAAACATTTATGTGCAGTAAAATTACATTTTTATGGTTCAGTTAGAGCATGTACCGTTAAGAGACATTTCAGTTTTTGTCTTTTGTCAAATTTAATTTAATTGCCAACTAAAAGAAGGGAGTTTTAAGAAATTTTAATTGTACCCTCTTAAATGAAGACATGGGATACATCACTCTTTTCAAATATAAAAAAGTTTTTTTTTATTCCTGACAAAAATAATAAGTGATATGCAAGGTATTCAATACAAATTGAGTTCTAACCCCCACACATAATAATAATAATAATAATAATAATAATAATAATAATAAAAATTGAGATTTCTCAAAATCTAAAAAGTAGCAGCCAACAGAACATGAAATAGTTAAAAAAAAGACCAGAGGGCAACCCCACTAGATTACAAGTGGGTATCTATTACCATGGTATAAAATATATACAAAAGTCTGGCAAAAAAATATAAATACATTAAGCAGCTGATGCTGCGTTTGAGCCCTTGAGGGGCAAGCTAGAGAACCTACTGTAAAAAGCATTGACCATCCACGTTCATTCAGGGTGATTGACAGGTTGCGTGAGAGCAGGGGGCAGTGTTGCACAAGCAAAAGGAGGGTGGGGAGGCTAAAAAGTCAGGAACCTTGTCCGTCCTCCGATGCATACATAGCGCCCATAGAGTTCATGTAAGCAGCAAAACACAAGTACAAAGCAAGTAAGTCGCATGCAGATCAGAGCACTTAACATTTAAATCGTGCTCGGTAAAAGCAGCGTGAATAGTTAGTTGCAAAGCAGCGAGAAAGGGCTCTTTCATACCTAAATCACTGGGCAAAACACAGTAATAACAATAGCTGATTTAAGGTAAGGCAGGTGCTGCTATTCACACTTTACAGCAGAAAACACAAAGTACGTCCCCCGAGTAATTTCTGTTTTCTGCACATAGCTTAAAATCCCCACAACACTCGCTTTTGGTCACGGGTAACGCCAAATATAATTCTGCAAATTAACTTCATTGTAATTGGTGTCACATTGACATTGCTTTCTTTGTAGCCTTTGTAGAAAAGCATACCTAGGTAGTCTCAGGAACAGCACTACTGGAAGCTATCTGGAGATTGGTGGTTACACTCATATACCTCTTGTCATTGGCTCACCACTTCAATTCAGCTAGCTCCCAGTACTGCATTGCTGCTATAGAGTTTATTTTAACTATGTGTTTAACCATATAGTTATATGCAAGCAACAGTGTAAAAACATAATGCTCTAACACATTTATGTTCTCTTAAAGGAACATTAAAGTAAACATTTAACTTTATAATTCAGATACAACATACAATTCTAAACAACTTTGCAATGTACTTTGATTATCTTATTTTAGATGAAAGTCTCGGTTTAATTGGAAAACAATAAATAAAACAACTAAAAATATGTTTAACATATTCACATATTTCACTCTATCCAATTGCAAAATACACACATGTACTCAAGTTTGCTTTTCAGTGATTGAATGTCATTATCGGTTCTTAACTGTGCCTTTATGGGGAAATGGAGAACGAATATTACGGTGTTATCGACCTCAGATGTGTTTGACTTGGAAAGATTGTTATTGTTCAGAGATAAGAAGAAAAGTCTTATCCCATTTTTTTCAATATCTAATAAAAAGATGAAGAACTTCCATGGGTACAGCCAGAGCAGTGGCACCAGGACTCAAGTGCTGAGGGGCCCATTACAGCAAGTCTATTCATAAATAAATTACATATATACTGTATAAAACTTAAAAATCATTATACAGGGGAGCATGTATATTGTTACTATTGTTTAATAATGTTACCTATTGGGGGGCACAAAAATTTGTTTGCACAAGGACCATTTATTACGTAAGTCTGCTACTGTGTGCAAGCAATAGTGCCTAAAAAAATGGTAAAATATTAGAACATTGCTTGTGTGTTTTTATACCCCTTTACATTTACAGCTATTAGATTGAATATAGAATTATATATGTACCATCAAATCATCTCATTTTTTTATTTCAAGTTTAAATGGACAGACTATTCCAAAATTCTTATTGTTTAAAAAGATAGATACTCCCTTTATTACCCATTCCCCAGTTTTCCAAGCCCTTATCTCAGTGCTATTTACAGGCTTGCATTTAGGCTAATTAGTGCTGACTCATTAATAACTTCACAAGAGTGAGCACAATGTTATCTATAGGGCACACTGATGAGCAGTGTAAAAATGCTCTGAGATAAAGGTGGCCTTAGAAACAAGTACATTGTGAGCTTTCAGTTCCTGTTAGAAATGGAAGTGCAGAACACTGTTATATTCCACACTGCCATTGGCTGCACACTCTAGTGACCTATTTACAACTGTCCCTATTTGGTCACAGCAGAGAAGTTTACCTAAGGTACAATATGGCAGCTCCCATTGTTTTATAGACACAAAAACTTTACACTTATTATGCCAACATATAAACAGCTAAACAATGTTAACCCCTTAACTACACACTTTAAAGACCACTTTAAAGACGAGCGACGTACCCTGTACGTTGTTAGTGGTTTAAAGCGGCTTGAAGCGATCCTGATCGATTCCAGCCGCTTTCAATGTATTGCCGTGATGCCTCGATATTGAGGCATCACTGCAATACCTTTTTTCCAAGACCGATGCAGAGAGAGCCAGTCAGTGTGCACGTGTGCGTGCGCACACGCAGCAACCACTGCCACCAATGTAATTGAATGGGAAGGAGGGAGAGGGAGGGGGGAAAAATAAGGATCAAAGGATCTGGGAGGGGGAGAGGGGTATTGAGGGGGGGGGGCAGCTACACAGAAAAATGTAAATTGTATAAAAAACAAAATTTATGCTTACCTGATAAATTTCTTTCTCTTGTGGTGTATCCAGTCCACGGGTTCATCCATTACTTGTGGGATATTCTCCTTCCCAACAGGAAGTTGCAAGAGGACACCCACAGCAGAGCTGTCTATATAGCTCCTACCCTAACTGCCACTCCCAGTCATTCGACCGAAGACAAGCAAGAAAACGGAGAAACTATAGGCTGCAGTGGTGACTGTAGTTTAAAAATAAAAAACACCTGCCTTAAAGTGACAGGGCGGGCCATGGACTGGATACACCACAAGAGAAAGAAATTTATCAGGTAAGCATAAATTTTGCTTTATCTTGTAAGGTGTATCCAGTCCACGGGTTCATCCATTACTTGTGGGATACCAATACCAAAGCTTTAGGACACGGATGAAGGGAGGGACTTAAACGGAAGGCACCACTGCCTGCAAGACCTTTCTCCCAAAAATAGCCTCCGAGGAAGCAAAAGTATCAAATTTGTAGAAAAAGTATGAAGCGAAGACCAAGTTGCCGCCTTACAAATCTGTTCAACAGAGGCCTCATTTTTAAAAGCCCATGTGGAAGCTACCGCTCTAGTGGATTGAGCTGTAATTCTTTGAGGAGGCTGCTGGCCAGCAGTCTCATAAGCTAAACGGATTATGCTTCTCAGCCAAAAAGAAAGAGAAGATGCCGAAGCCTTTTGGCCTCTCCTCTGTCCAGAGTAGACAACAAACAATGCTGATGTTTGATGAAAATCCTTAGTAGCTTGTAAATAAAACTTTAAAGCACAAACCACGTCAAGATTGTGTAATAGATGTTCCGTCTTTGAAGAAGGATTAGTGCACAGTGACGGAACAACAATCTCCTGATTGATATTCTTATTAGATACCACCTTAGGAAGAAACCCAGGTTTGGTACGCAAAACTACCTTATCTGCATGGAAGATCAGATAAGGGGAATCACACTGTAAGGCAGATAACTCTGAAACTCTTCGAGCCGAAGAGATAGCTACCAAAAACAGAACTTTCCAAGATAAAAGCTTGATATCTATGGAATGCCGAGGTTCAAACGGAACCCCTTGAAGAACTTTAAGAACTAAATTTAAACTCCATGGTGGAGCAACAGGTTTAAACACAGGCTTGATTCTAACTAAAGCCTGACAAAATGCCTGAACGTCTGGAACATCTGCCAAACGCTTGTGCAGAAGAATAGACAGAGCAGAAATCTGTCCCTTTAAGGAACTAGCTGACAATCCCTTCTCCAATCCTTCTTGGAGAAAGGATAATATCCTAGGAATCCTGACTTTACTCCATGAGTAACCCTTGGATTCACACCAATGAAGATATTTACACCATATCTTATGATAGATTTTCCTGGTGACAGGCTTTCGAGCCTGAATTAAGGTATCAATGACCGACTCGGAGAAACCACGTTTTGATAAAATCAAGCGTTCAATCTCCAAGCAGTCAGTCGCAGAGAAATTAGATTTGGATGTTTGAAAGGACCTTGGAGTAGAAGGTCCTGCCTCAGCGGCAGAGTCCATGGTAGAAGGGATGACATGTCCACCAGATCTGCATACCAAGTCCTGCGTGGCCACGCAGGTGCTATCAAAATCACCAAAGCAATCTCCTGCTTGATCTTGGCAATCAGACGAGGGAGGAGAGGAAATGGTGGGAACACATAAGCCAGGCTGAAGGTCCAGGGCACTGCTAGAGCATCTATCAGCGCTGCCTGGAGATCCCTTGACCTGGACCCGTAACAAGGAAGCTTGGCGTTCTGACGAGACGCTATCAGATCCAGTTCTGGTTTGCCCCATAGTTGAATCAGCTGGGCAAATACCTCCGGATGGAGCTCCCACTCCCCCGGATGAAAAGTCTGCCGACTTAGAAAATCCGCCTCCCAGTTCTCTACTCCTGGGATATGAATAGCTGAGAGATGGCAAGAGTGAACCTCTGCCCATAGAATTATCTTTGAAACCTCCAACATTGCCAGGGGGCTTCTTGTTCCCCCCTGATGGTTGATATAGGCTACAGTCGTGATATTGTCCGACTGAAATCTGATGAACCTGACCGCAGCTAGTTGAGGCCAAGCCTGAAGAGCATTGAATATCGCTCTCAGTTCCAGAATGTTTATCGGAAGGAGGGCTTCCTCCTGAGTCCACGAACCCTGAGCCTTCAGGGAGTTCCAGACCGCGCCCCAGCCCAGAAGGCTGGCATCTGTCGTCACTATAGTCCACTCTGGCCTGCGGAAACTCATTCCCCTGGACAGATGGACCCGAGATAACCACCAGAGAAGAGAATCCCTGGTCTCTTGATCCAGATTTAGCAAAGGGGACAAATCTGTGTAATCCCCATTCCACTGATTGAGCATGCAAAGTTGCAGTGGTCTGAGATGTAGGCGGGCAAACGGAACTATGTCCATTGCCACTACCATTAGGCCAATTACTTCCATACACTGAGCCACTGACGGCCGAGAAGTGGAATGAAGAGCACGGCAGGAAGTTAGAAGCTTTGATAACCTGACCTCTGTCAGAAAAATTTTAATTTCTACTGAATCTATCAGTGTTCCTAGGAAGGAAACTCTTGTGAGAAGGGAGTGAGAACTCTTTTCTTCATTCACCTTCCACCCGTGAGACCTCAGAAAGGCCAGAACAATGTCCGTATGGGACTTGGCGATTTGAAAAGTCGATGCCTGTATCAGAATGTTGTCTAGGTAAGGAGCCACTGCTATGCCCCGTGGCCTTAGAACTGCCAGTAGGGACCCTAGAACCTTCGTAAAGATTCTTGGTGCCGTGGCTAACCCAAAGGGAAGAGCCACAAACTGGTAATGCTTGTCTAAGAAGGCGAACCTGAGGAACTGATGATGATCTCTGTGAATCGGAATGTGGAGATAAGCATCCTTTAAGTCCACGGTAGTCATATATTGACCCTCCTGGATCATAGGGAGGATGGTTCGGATAGTCTCCATCTTGAAGGATGGGACCCTGAGAAATTTGTTTAGGATCTTGAGATCCAAGATTGGTCTGAAAGTTCCCAGCTTTTTTGGGAACTATAAACAGATTTGAATAGAAGCCCTGCCCCTGTTCCTCCCTTGGAACTTGGTGGATCACTCCCATAACCAGTAGGTCTTGAACACAACTTAAGAATGCCTCTCTCTTTATCTGGTTTACAGATAATTGTGAGAGATGAAATCTCCCCTTTGGAGATGAAGCTTTGAAGTCCAGAAGATATCCCTGGGAAACAATCTCTAGTGCCCAGGGATCCTGGACGTCTCTTGCCCAAGCCTGGGCGAAGAGAGAAAGTCTGCCCCCTACTAGATCTGGTCCCGGATCGGGGGCTACTCCTTCATGCTGTCTTAGAGGCAGCCAAAGGTTTCTTGCCTGCTTCCCCTTGTTCCAAGCCTGGTTAGGTCTTCAGACTGGTTTGGACTGGGCAAAATTTCCCTCTTGTTTTGCATTAGAGGAAAACTGAAGCTGCGCCAATCTTGAAATTTCGAAAGGAACGAAAATTATTCTGTTTGGTCCTTAACTTATTGGACCTATCCTGAGGAAGGGCATGACCTTTTCCTCCAGTAATATCAGAAATGATCTCCTTCAGACCAGGCCCGAATAGGGTCTGTCCCTTGAAGGGGATGTTAAAGGGACATGAAACCCACATTTTTTCTTTCATGATTTAGAAAGAGAATGCAATTCTAAACATCTTTCTAATTTACTTCTATTATCTAATTTGTTTTATTTTCTTGATATTCTTTGCTGAAAAGCATATCTAGATATGCTCAGTAGCTGCTGATTGGTTGCTGCACATAGAAGCCTCGTGTGATTGGCTCACCATGTGCATTGCTTTTTCTTCAACTAAGGATATCTAAAAAATTAAGCAAAATAAATAATAGAAGTAAATTGTAATGTTGTTTAAATTTGTATTCTCTATCTGAATTATGAAAGAAAGATTTTGGGTTTAGTGGCCCTTTAAGAAGCTTAGACTTTGAAGTAACGTCTGCTGACCAGGACTTAAGCCATAGCGCCCTACGCGCCAAAATGGCAAAACCTGAATTCTTAGCCGTTAGCTTGGCTAAATGAAAAATGGCATCAGAAATAAAGGAGTTAGCTAACTTAAGAGCTTTAATCCTGTCTAGAATATCGTCTAGCGGGGTCTCTACCTGTAGACCCTCCTCAAGAGACTCAAACCAAAAAGCCGCTGCAGCAGTAACTGGGGAAATGCATGCAAGAGGCTGGAGAATAAAACCTTGATGTATAAAAAATTTCTTAAGGAGACTCTCCAATTTTTTATCCATAGGATCTAGGAAAGCACAACTGTCCTCGACGGGGATAGTTGTACGCTTAGCTAGGGTAGAGACTGCTCCCTCCACCTTAGGAACCGTCTGCCACGAGTCCCGTATGGCGGCATCTATGGGAAACATCGTTTTGAAAGCAGGAGGGGGAGAGAACGGCACACCTGGTCTATCCCATTCCTTCGTAATAATTTCCGAAAACCTCTTAGGGACTGGAAAAACATCAGTGTAAACAGGCACTGCAAAGTATTTGTCCATTTTACACAATTTCTCTGGAACCACAATGGGGGTCACAGTCATCCAGAGTCGCTAAAACCTTCCTAAGCAATAAGCGGAGGTGTTCAAGCTTAAATTTAAACGCTGTCATTTCAGAATCAGACTGAAGTAACGCCTTCCCTGAGTCTGAAATGTCACCCACAGATAGAAGCTCACCTGCCTCGGCTACATGTTAATCTCAGAGTAATCTTTTCTTTGAATGCATCATTCTATCTAGCATTTATTTAGTTTGTAAGGACCCTTTACGAGAAAGTGAATAACATAAAACTATTGATTTGTCAATTTATAAAATTAAAAGTGATGTAAATCTATAACAGAAACATATTGCATAACTGAAATAAAGACAACTACCTTTTACATAGACATACTGCCATTACCTTGCATAACTTAAAGGGACACTGAACCCAAAAATTTTCTTTTGTGATTCAAATAGAGAATGCAATTTTAAATTAAGCCACTTTCTAATTTACTCTTTTTATCAAATTTTATTCATTTTTTTGGTATCTTTATTTGAAAAGCAAGAATGTAAGTTCAGATGCCGGCCCATTTTTGGCGAACAACCTGGGTTGTTCTTGCTGATTGGTGGATTAATTTAACCGACCAATAAAAAAGTGCTGTCCAGGGTCTGAACCAAAAAAATAACTTAGATGTAAATAAAGTTAGCAAAAGAACGAAGAAAAATTGATAATAGGAGTAAATTAGAAAGTTGCTTAAAATTGCATGCTCTATCTGAATCATGAAAGAAAAAAATTGGGTTCAGTGTCCCTTTAAAGATGTTTGTGTAATACAAGACAAATTAGCACCTATTCCCCTTCATTGGTATTTATATCTGCAGATTATATCTGCTTTGAACAAATTTATACCGAATATGCATAAACAACTCAGCACTACATTGGAAAGACTATGTAGCACCACTACCAGACCTAAACAATCCATCTCGCAACTATATCTTGCAATACAAAATTTAAAAGACGGAACTAAGTCACCTGTCATGCTCAGATGGGAAATGGACTCAAACATAACATTAGAAATACAAGAGTGGCAGGACTTATTTTACTCTTCCTGTAAGGGTCTAATCAATGCGGATTTAAGGGAAAATAGCCTCAAGACCATCTTTCGGTGGTATTTGACTCCAGTTAAAACATCACACTACATGGAAGGTAAAAATAGAAACTGTTATTGGGGATGCAATTCAATTGGTACATATATACACATGTGGTGGGAATGCCCCGGAGTAGCCCACATCTGGACCATGCTATCAACTTATCTTAGCACACTCTTAGATGAACAAATATCACTAATCATATCTCAGAGGCTACTAAATGCTCCTTTTCCTAACAAGCATATTAACACTTTCATCAGAATACTTTGCACAGTCACAAGGGTGGGTATAGCTAGATATTGGAAGAAAGGAGTACCGACATGGCAAGAGATTTTGGAAAGATTTAAAATGATATGCTCTTTACATGAAACAGCGGTAGACATATTTCACAAAGTCTGGTTCTACTGGATAATGCATCCAACCTAACTTATTTGACTTAATTTTACATCAGGGGAGGGGAACATAAACTAAATAAGGAACAGGAAGAGGAGAGGTATCTACACAAGCTTAAATAGGAAATAGGACTGTTTATTAGAGAAGCTCAGCTAATGAGGGTTCTCCTTCATCATGGATGGGGGAGGAATAAAAGAAGAAATATTAATAAGAGACGATAATGACAAGTGATTGTTAAATCCTAAGTGACCAAATGTTATGTTTGTTTAATTATTTTTACTTGATAGTAATAAGAAAATTGTATATGTGACAGTTGTCTTTTATGAGAAATACACCAGGTAGGATAGTTTTAAGAACACACTGTGTAATGAAGATATACACAATTGAAATGAGAATTTGAAAAGCTGAATACAGTAATTATCGTGTTTAAGCACCTGATGTGATGATAATGTAACCAATGATATAAGACATGTATTATGTTTAACGATGCTATTTCAATAAAAACCATTTTAACATAAAGATGTTTGCGTAGACGATTTAAAGCTCAGATTAATTAGCACACAGTTGGCAACGGTTTTCCTTTTTAATTCTCTGTATAATATTTCCCTATTTTGGTTTTAAACTTGGAGCAAGTTATCCAGTAAATAAAAAAGAGTTATGTGTAAATAAAGACAACAAAAGCTTTTACTGTATTATATATAAGGACAAACAAATGCAACAACTATGACTAGAAAAGAAAGGAACCATTGAATTTACTTTCTTGTTTCTCTTTTTAACAAGTAGGCAGTACTTTTCTTTTTTCAGGTTGAGAATGTCAGCATGTAAACTTTGCTATTCTAAAGAGAGTTATAAAAAATATAGTGGTAAAATAACAGTCAGCATTTTCAGCATATTAACCCGTTCAATGCTGCTTCAAATCAGTTTTATTGTATGTAGAATAGTTACCTATTTACTATATGAAATGTGTAGAGATAATTTGCCTTAAAGGGACATTCCAGCCAAAATTTGAATCCACATGGATGCTTTTCATTTTTGAAAAGAACCAGTTTTTGCAATATAGCTGTTGCTCAGACAGCCTAAGGTGCTTGTACCATCTAGTGATGACTCAATTTGTTAATTGCTGACATTATACAAGCCCCACTGGCTCTCTGAGCCCCTACAGTATTTAAAATGCTGGTGCACTGAGAATATCTAATTATGCTTCACATGCACGTGCAGAGAAAAATCATTAACACTAAAACAGTGATAACTTTTACAAGAAGCCTTTTTCCCAATACATGTATATTGCAAATATGTTTCTATTTAAAGGGACATTATACACTCATTTTTTCTTAAAGGGACAGTCAACACCAGAATTTGTGTTGTTTTAAAAGATAGATAATCCCTTTATTACCAATTCCCCAGTTTTGCATAACCAACACAGTTATAATTATACATGTTTTACTTCTGTAATTACCATGTATCTAAGCCTCAGCAGACTGCCCCCTTATTTCAGTTCTTTTGACAGACTTGCATTTTAGCCAGTCAGAGCTGTCTCCATGGTAAATTCACGTGCATGAGCTCAATCTTATCTATATGTGAACTAATGCCCCCTAGTGGTGAAAAACTGTCAAAATGCATTTCGATTAGAGGCGGCCTTCAAGGTCTAAGAAATTAGCATATGAACCTCCTAGGTTTAGCTTTCAACTAAGAATACCAAGAAAACAAAGCAAAATTTGTGATAAAAGTAAACTGGAAAGTTGTTTAAAATTACATGCCCTATTTGAAACATAAGAGTTTTTTTGGACGTGACTGTCCCTTTAACGTTATCATCTGCAGCCTGTTATGCACATTAATTGTATACCTGTTGAACTTTTTTAAACCTAAAGGAAAAAGAAAATATTTGCAGCTGAACAGTGTGAATCTTTTATTACTTACCAAGCCCATCAATGTTTTCAGAATATGTTCAGCTGCTTCGTGCATGCGTACTCCTTTGCAGACTTCTTTTGCGCATGCGTGCCATTAGTTCTGACATCATTTTCTCTTCAGCATGGGATAGAGGAGCTGCTGCAATCCGATGCTTCTCATTGGTGGTGACGTCAGTTCTATTGTGAGGAGCGCAATCAAATGCTCCTCACAGTAGAACTGTCAGCAGAAAATGGAAAATGGTGACTTTTGAGGAACGGTAGCCAATGTGGGTAGTGGCGTTATAATAAAGACCAATACAAATTATTAATCTAATAGGGGACAAGCCAGATGCACAAATGCTCTCATTGAACTTTACCCATATTATGTGTGATAGCTAAATTAGATGCAAGCGTCATCACATTTTTTCTTACTGGAGGATTTCAATTAAGCGTCGTGCGTGTGCGTCTGTGTGTACTATTGAATGCGCATGCATAAAAATAATGTTGTGAACGAGTGAGCCGTACATGTTAGATATACCGCATGCGCAATTACTATAGGAAATTTTAATGCATTCATTTACATTAACGTCCTTATTGGTCAGTCGGCGTTTGAATACTCCTACTTACCTCTCCCATTCAATGAAGACGGAGCATTATGGCGACGGACAAACAGTGAGAATGTAAGTAATTTTTTAACATTTACCTTGATTGCAATTACCTATTTACATTACCTTGGGACACATTGACTAAATAACTGGCAATGTATACTTACAGTCTATATGAATATTAGTGCATAATGGTCCTTTAAAGATATAATTAATCTATATGTATTTAAATTTTCACCGGAATATCCCTTTAAGACTAGTATTTCAACCCTCTCTGGCTTCCAGTGAGCGCCGAACACGCCTAGCTAAGTGTGGTATCTAGCTGGAGAGCTCGCTAACATCCATCTCCCTGGTCTTTTTTCCGTTGCTGGTGCTGGAACGCATTCTAGGAAACCGGCCTGTTTCAACTTGAGGCCTGATTATGAAGCTTACTAGAGCCGAGTGTTGGGCTCCATTGCTAGAGCCGCAATTCAGCATCGCCACAAGTATCTACTCCTGCAGGATAATACCCGTTGTGGCACGGTAATGCTCCCTAGGGTACAGACCTGGCTTGTCAGGGGACCTCACTGTGAAGCCTGCTAGAGCTGTGAGGGGCTTCTGTCCAAAGATAAAAGTATATTTTGCTGCAGGCCAGCTCACTGCACTAAAGGATCTGGGAAATGCACCATAACTCTGGGCTAAAGGAAGAACACCAGAATTCAGAACAGAGAAGGTGGGGAGTCTGACGGCTGAGCAGCATAACAGAGAACAAAAGAGAATTCAACCACACCGGGGTATAGATACGTGAAAATCGCAAGTATCTTATACTCTCTTTGTGCATTTCTACATGAACTTGTTTATCAAGGTTGGGACTCCCTATTCTGTCTCCCTTATATGCTCCCTGGAGCAAGGAAACGTATGCTGGGTGCTACATCTGTGTAGTCTGTATATCTGTTATTACTACATTACACTACAGCAAATGTTTTATAAAACCAATAACAGTCTCTAGAGATTGCCCTGCTTTTCTTTGGATGTGACTATCTATAAAAGAGGATACCCTGCTATATGTTGTACCACTAAAAGGGAAGCAAGAGACACTGCCATATATACACCTCAACCTTGTTAAGTTGGAACATATCAACAAAATCACTGGAACTCTTGTGTGTGCGCCCAGATTGGGTTTATAACCACTCTCAATTGTTATCACCTGAAATGTGATCTGTATAAGGCTATTATTCTGTTCTCATCTTATATTGCTGCTTTGGGCTTTGAACCAGAATTAATAGCTGCTAGCTTGCTCCATTAATCTAACAGACAGGTTGTATTTCTGGTTCTTTTTTTCTTTTCTTTTTTTTTCTTGTCTGTTTTTGCCACTTGAATGCAGAACACTTCATGGCTGCCTGAATATCCCAGTGTTTAAGATACATTATTTATTTATTTCACAAAGTATGTGTTTTTTCTATATGTATTTGATTGAGTAAGTATAAGAATAATTGTTTAATGCACATGGAAAGATTTATCACTTCTTCTAAATTTAACTCACCAACCATGCCTGTTAAACAGAAGGACAGAAAGAATCGCATCTCAGATGTGCCTCCTGAAATCATTAGTGAACCCATGACATCTAGGGTAGAGTTGCCACCATTAGTCAGTCAACTATCAAAGATCTTAATACCTCAATGTGAGCTATTAAAAACACAAATGGCTAATTTAACTGTAGAGATAAGGCAATTTCCTAGTTAACTAAATGAAGTCGAAAACAGAATTTCTGAGGTAGAGGATACTCTAAACAACCAAACACAGATATCCTCTGAACAAACTAACATTATTAGAGCATTACAATCCAGACTAGCTACAAGATCGATCTAGACGAAATAATTTGAAAATGATTGGCCTCCCTGAAACTAGTGATTTCTCAGAACTACTATATTTTGCGTCTACAACTCTCCCCCAAATTCTGGGTACTCAGCAGCAAAATATCCCTCTTTGCATTGAGAGGGTTCATAGAATAGCCCCCCCAAAAAAAACATAGCAGGGAAGAATGTATATAGACCAACAATGATTAAGTTTCTAAACTACCAAGATAAAATGACCATCTTGAGATTATATAGGAAAATGGATAGTGAGCTGATAGGGGAAGCCAAAATCCCGCTCTTTCGGGATTACTCTAGTGATACAACTCAAAATAGCAAGGAGATGGAACCTTTCTGCACAAAACTAATTAATGCTGGCTACTAGGCTAGGCTCCTATACCCAGCTAAAATCCTAATAGATGATAATGATGTTACTTTCACCTTGACTAATGCTATAGAAGCTAAAAATTATTTTTAGAAGTTTAATATTCCATTACCTTGAACATTTTAAAGCTTATCTAAATATGGTATGACAGATAGATGTACTTGATGGCTTTGCTGATTGTTACATTAGGTTTTTTTGTTTTGTTTTTATGGTCATCTGCTTTGCTGATTGTTATTTTATATTTTATTTTTATTGTCAGCTTCCTTTCCCTCACATCCTCCCCTTTTTTCTTTTTTTTTCTCACCTCCTCTCTTTCTTCTTCAAACTCATATATAAATGATGTGGAGATAAAATGAAGGAAAATATTAAATTTCTTTTCTGGAATATAGGGGGTATAACATCTCTGATTAAAAGGAAACGTATCCTTAGACAGTTAGGTAACTATAATCGAGACATAGCCCTCATACAAGAAACTCATCTAAAATTAGAAGAGGCTAATAAACTTAAGACTAAATGGGTAGGTTAAGTAATTGCCTCATCTTGCTCCAAAAGAGAAAGAGGTATGGCCTTTTTATTTAATAAAAATCTTACATATAAATGACTGAAACAAGAAATAGATGCTGAATATAGATGGATACTTGTGGAAGTTGAGATAGAAGGAGTTAAATATATTTTTGTAATATATATGGCCGGAATAAAACAGATACAGACTTTTGGAATAAACTCATTACCTTTCTGTCCCAATATATAGGACAAAACCTAATCATAGCAAGCGATTTTAATTTAATTCCATCATCACAGTTAGATAAGCTTACCCCCAAAAATACTTTTTTTCTAATCAAAAATCTAAATTATTCTCTCAGATCCTTAAGAATCTAAAAGTACATGACCTGTGGCGTATTCAATCCCCATATTATAAAGCCTATACTTGAGAATCTAAAATTTACAGATCGTTATATAGGATTGACTTCTTCCTGATAACTAGCTCAATGCTTTCCATAGATGCTAAAGCTCAAATTTTTAACATAGTTATTTCTGACCACGCCATTATTTATTTGGATATTCCACATAGGGCATGTACTATGGATTCCTCCAATAATTTTTTTTTTCTCTAAATTTTTTATTCAAGATATTAAATTTACTAACTGGCTTGTGGAAAAATGGAGAGACTATCAATCTTTTAATAAGGATTAGCAGGATAAAAAAGAAACATATTGGGAAGCTGCCAAGGCCAGGGCTGGATTGGCCTACCAAGATACCAGGGGATTTCCCGATGGGCTGCATCAGCTGGGGCTGGAAAGCTGCAATTTAAAGGGGTGATTAATGGATGCTATTGGGAAGTAGGGTTGCTATATGACATTAATCTGACATTTTTATTTAATACAAAGTAATATAATTTAATTCTGAAAAAATATTGGGAAATCCCAGTAATCCCCTTTGAGAAAAATGGGGCATGTGCATTCTACCGACTCAACGGAAAATAGGGCTGGTCTTCATATTTTTCCAGGGCTGATTTTTATTCCCAGTCCAGCCCTGGCCAAGCCATATCTTAGAGGGGAGATTAAAGCCTATATGATTAAGCAAACAAAAAAAAAAGTTAAAAGCCCTTGAATTCCAGTTGTTAAATCAGGTTAGTAATGTGCACAGAAAATATATAAATAAATCCATAAGAATATTATTGTATAAATATCAAATAGCTAAGCAGGAGCGAGATATTTTTTTTTAAAAGAAAAAATGGTGCAGGAAGAAATGAGAATAAATGCGAAATTTAAAGGGCAGTTTGGTAAATCTGCTAAATTCCTGTCTAGGCTTGATAAAGCCAGAAAGAAGAACATTGCAATTGAAGCTATCATAGACGGACAGGATAGATATACAGACCTTATAAAGAAGGTTTTTCTAAAATACTATCAAAATATTTATGCAACAAAAGAAATTAATACAGAAAATAAAAATCAATTCTGGAATAGAATTCATTCTCCCAGAATCTCTAACACCTTTTTGGATACTTTAAATGTCCCTATTAACAAAGATGAAGTGCTGGAAGCAATAGACTATGTTAAATTAAATAAAGCTCCAGGACATGATCAACTTCCTTCAGAATTCTATAAAATATTGAAAGTTGATATTGCAGACACGTTAACCAGGCTGTTTAATGAGTATTTTAACGGGAAAAAAAGATATGTCT
This sequence comes from Bombina bombina, assembly GCF_027579735.1. Classification (NCBI taxonomy): domain Eukaryota; kingdom Metazoa; phylum Chordata; class Amphibia; order Anura; family Bombinatoridae; genus Bombina; species Bombina bombina. The sequence continues at coordinate 111,911,464 of NC_069500.1, forward strand.
AGATATTTCTCAGCATCGGTTGTCACCCTTATTCTAAAAAAAGATAAGAATCCACTGGATCCAGGGTCTTACAGACCTATTTCACTACTAAACATAGATTATAAATTACTTACCATCAATAGACTTAAGTCTGGTATAAATCAAGTCATACACGAGGACCAAACGGGCTTTATGGCAGGTAGATCCTCAATCAAAAATATTTGCAGAGTGTCTACATTGCTAGAACACCTATGGAATAAGTTACATAGAAATAAATCCCCAAATAAAACAAGATTTTGCTCTTTTGACAGCCAATGCTGAGAAAGCTTTTGACTCAGTAATATGGGACCAATATGGGACCACCTATACACTTCTCTTGACAAATTTGGCTTTTCCGGGAACTTTGTCATTTTTGTTAAATCAAATTTACAATTACCCTATATCATCCATCCTAGTGAATGGTAGCTTAACATTGTGGTTTTCCCTACAGAAAGGAACAAGTCAGGGATGTACATTGTCCCCCCTCTTGTTCAACGTTGCTATAGAACCCTTAGCTATACTACTCAGGGAAGAATTAAAAGGAAAAGATCTCGGGGGCCAAAGTATAGTTCTATCTCTGTTCGCGGACGATCTGCTTCTCTTCCTCAAAAATACTAGTAAAAATATCCCCATTGCCTTAAACATATTTGAAGTTTTTAGCTCCTTCTCTGGATACAGACTCAATATAAAAAAGTCTGAAGTTCTTTGGATTCACCAAAAAAAAAAACTGTTTAAATTCACATCCTTTTAAGGAAGTAGAGATTATCAATAATTTTGGGATTTTCTTGGCATAACTTTTAATTTGCTACCATGCATGGCAAAATATTATCAATAAAAACGGCGATATCATAGGCCTTCACCTATCTAGATCATTTCAAATAATTATTCATTTTTAAATGAAAAATATATACAGATCACTGGGAAGTGGCAGTCAAAATAAATAAAAAACAGTGCTTCATCCATTCATCTCGCTAAGGGGCGTATACTGCATTTTCATATGGGAAAGAGATGCATACATTATAAAAGTGCACAATAAAACTCGTAATTTAAAAATATTACAAAACGAATAATTGAACCATTCACACAAAAATCTGCAGGGTAAAATTGTATTGTTAACCCTTTCCTGCTGGGACTTATTTCTCTACATCGGAAAAAAGTTCTGATGTAAACAAATAAATAAAAAATCACGATTGTTCATGCGTGATTTCAATGATGGGATTGGATCTGGCAATCCCATTTAGGAAGCTTCTATGGCTTCAGTACAGCCAAAAGGCTAGGACTTTCCATGCTCACCTAACGGCACTAAAGCCCAGCACAGTTAGGACAGCATGGAACGTCCTAACGGTGGGAAGGGGTTAAGGTGCATCAAAATTCGTAACAAAATTGTTCACCAAAAATCGTATTTTATCAATAACTTAAAATTTGTAGGTAAATTACACAGGAATAAATCGTATTAACTATGCACAGCGTAAAACTTAATTTAAGTACACTGAAGGTATAAAAAAGCAAAATCAAAAAATTCATACATAAAAGTACAAAACTGTAATTTTTTTATAAAATGGGCTAAACATAAATATTTTCACACTACAGTTCTCACCGTTTTTTCTCTCCAGTTTAAAAGTGGGGAGGTTTCACCGAAATACTCAAACCACTAATTACTCTGAAAGGAAAACCTATGCATTTGTAAATTACAGCAAATTTAAGGTACAGTGCACCGAAAACAGCGTAATTTTATTTGAATTCAGTGTGATTTTCAAGTTTTAAAACATGTCAGTTTCCCCCTCTGTACTTCACCCCTATTGTAAACTTTTACCTAACAAAGAGCTCTCATTATTTGTATGGGAGACAACTCGCCACTCACAGGGACAAGCCCTTTTTTTTTATAGAATTCCATTAGGTCTGCCCCTGTGAGTGTTGGAGTGGAAAACAAAGCACTGACCAGCAAATTTTTTAAATTTGTGTGCCTAGGTGCAGATTAGTATTTAACTAGCTTAAAGGGTCATTAAACATTAAATGACCCTTTATGTATTCAAATCCACGATTAGCCTGTGAATAATATGCAGAGGTGAAATTATAAGTGTACAGTTTTAGTGTCCTTAAACAATAGGCGCTTCCATGTTATCTATATTTACTTATCTGCTGAGACCAATTAAAGACAGTTATAAATGGGTCACTAGAGTGTGCAATCAATGGTTGTGTAGAATATAGAAGTGTTAAAGGTAAAGTAAACACCTTCTAATTACAAGACATTTCTGTTATGTTGCTATAAAAACATATGAATCAAGTTTAAGCATTTTAGTATAAATTAACATTCAGTTTGTTGTATTGTTTTTCAATAGCCAAATTCCTCCCACCACATGCCTTATTTGGAGGAACCAATCTGAGCTTGAGTCTGCAGACAACAAGGCTAACTGTAGTCATAATGTTAGTATAAAAAGTATTGTGCAGGTGCTATTAGTTAAAGCCAATAAGGACATGTATATAACAGTCCTTCTCCACGCTGTACTTTTGTCAAGTCGGGTCCTGGAGCATGGTGGACGGTGCAAAGATTTGACTGCCTGGACTTCTTGAGGAAGTCTGAAGATGTGAGGACCCAGGGCTGTTTACCACAGCTGGCAGTGCTGTGTTGCCTGTCCCTTTTCTGCATATCCTTGGAACAGTTTGTGTGCTAAGATAGAGCTATTTATACTTCTTCTGTTGCCAATACTGAATGGGGAGACAGGTGTTAAAAGTTAATCTCTGTCTATTCATTGCTTGATTATTTTCTCATGAAGACCATAGCAATCATGTTCCTGGTCTGCTCTCCAGTTACTGACACTGTCAATGTCAGGGTTTTTTCCCTGCTTTGTTTGCCATGTGCTGCTGGCAGCCATTTTACTCACCTCTCTTGCTGACTCTGGTGCATACTGTGTGATGCTGCTCATTTCCTGCACTTCCTTTTATGGCCAGACTGGTGCACATCATCCGTGTGAGACAGGATGCAGTCTCAGAATTGTGATATCATCACTTATTATTTAAAGGGCCTCTGTTCAGTATGCTTTGCCTTTGCGTTGTCTCAGACCTGTTTGTGAGAGCTCCTGTGTATTACCTGGCTGCCTGACGTCCTTCCTGGTTCCTGATCCCTGGCTTGTTCCTGACTCTGCTGTTCTCTTTGTTCCTGATTCCAGCTCGTCTGACTACTCGCTTTGGCTCCTGACTCGGCTCGTCTGACTACCAGCTCTGGTTTTGATTCCTGGTTTGTTATTTGACTTGTGGACTTTTTATTATTTTTTGCTATTAATAAAGGTGTGATTATTTTTGCACTTCTTGTCTCAGTCTGATTCCTGACAGTCAAGTTATTTGCACTCTGTTGTGCACCTGCTTTGTCACCTAAGGAGTGATTATCTGGTTAAGGATTTTTGGAACTGTGACCTGGTTTATGAGCTTGTCTTCCCCTTGTTTTAAAGGAATAGTCTCTGATAGATACCCTGGTTCTGATATTTGGCCTTCCCTCTGACTACTCTTCTGCTCTGCCCAAGTACATGTGTGTTTTCAGCTACTCATCTAAAGAGATTTGCTGCTTGACCCTACTCAACTCCTGCAACACATCAGCTGCTTTCGTGGATCCAGTCTTTAAGTAACAACCTTATTATTGTATACCCTTTTACACAGATGTGTTCATGTGATATTTTGAATCAGTTTTTTAGTGATATACTGCATCACTTTGTAGTGATTTAGCATTGAAATATTGTGTCCCTTTAATGAACAATTTTAACATGATCATTTATATTTTTTTGAAGACTAGAGGGTACTATTTGCTAGCGCATTACGAACTTCCCATGTGACAAAATCATAAGTATCCAAAATGGTCAATGGTCCCTGACAACATTGAATAAATGCATATACAAGGCATAAATCTTCTTATTACCAAACACTTGTATAGCATTTTTATAACTTCTTTATATCTAGGGAACAATTAGTTAATTATTAATAGGTGCTCCACTTATAATTAAAATAACAATTAAGCAAAATGCTTGGATTCTAAAACTCTACAGAAGTCATAATAATACTTATAAATGTTGCTAACAAAAGGCCAGATGGTTTGTGCATATTTGCACCAGACCCACTCAGTAGCTGCCTTCATAACTGGATAAACTGCGCACAGTATTCCCATTTCAAAGGAAAGCAGATACTTAGATCATTTAAAATGGAATCTTATAGCATCAGAATCTAACCAAATAGAGGCCTAGATTTGGAGTTTGGCGGTAGATGGGCTGTTAACGCTACGCAGGCTTTTTTCTGGCCGCACCATAAAATTAACTCTGGTATCGAGAGTCCCAAAAAATGCTGCGTTAGGCTCCAAAAAAGGAGCGTAGAGCATTTTTACCGCAAATGCAACTCTCGATACCAGAGTTGCTTACGGACGCGGCCAGCCTCAAAAACGTGCTCGTGCACGATTCTCCCATAGGAAATAATGGGGCTGTTTGAGCTGAAAAAAAACCTAACACCTGCAAAAAAGCAGCGTTCAGCTCCTAACGCAGCCCCATTGTTTCCTATGGGCAAACACTTCCTACGTCTGCACCTAACACTCTAACATGTACCCCGAGTCTAAACACCCCTAACCTTACACTTATTAACCCCTAATCTGCCGCCCCCGCTATCGCTGACCCCTGCATATTATTATTAACCCCTAATCTGCCGCTCCGTAAACCGCCGCAACTTACATTATCCCTATGTACCCCTAATCTGCTGCCCCTAACACCGCCGACCCCTATATTATATTTATTAACCCCTAACCTGCCCCCCACAACGTCGCCGCCAGCTACTTACAATAATTAACCCCTAATCTGCCGACCGCAAAGCGCCGCCACCTACGTTATCCTTATGTACCCCTAATCTGCTGCCCCTAACACCGCCGACCCCTATATTATATTTATTAACCCCTAATCTGCCCCCCTCAACGTCGCCGACACCTGCCTACACTTATTAACCCCTAATCCGCCTCACTAACCCTATCATAAATAGTATTAACCCCTAATCTGCCCTCCCTAACATCGCCAACACCTAACTTCAATTATTAACCCCTAATCTGACGACCGGAGCTCACCGCTATTCTAATAAATGTATTAACCCCTAAAGCTAAGTCTAACCCTAACACTAACACCCCCCTAACTTAAATATAATTTTAATCTAACGAAATTAATTAACTCTTATTAAATAAATTATTCCTATTTAAAGCTAAATACTTACCTGTAAAAATAAATCCTAATATAGCTACAATATAAATAATAATTACATTGTAGCTATTTTAGGATTAATATTTATTTTACAGGCAACTTGGTAATTATTTTAACTAGGTACAATAGCTATTAAATAGTTAAGAACTATTTAATAGTTACCTAGTTAAAATAATAACAAAATTACCTGTAAAATAAGTCCTAACCTAAGTTATAATTAAACCTAACACTACCCTATCAATAAATTAATTAAATACAATACCTACAATTACCTACAATAAAACCTAACACTACACTATCAATAAATAAATTAAATACAATTTCTACAAATAACTACAATTACATAAACTAACTAAAGTACAAAAAATAAAAAAGATCTAAGTTACAAAAAATAAAAAAATATTTACAAACATAAGAAAAATATTACAACAATTTTAAACTAATTACACCTACTCTAAGCCCCCTAATAAAATAACAAAGACCCCCAAAATAAAAAAATGCCCTACCCTATTCTAAATTAATAAATTTAAAAGCTCTTTTACCTTACCAGCCCTGAACAGGGCCCTTTGCGGGGCATGCCCCAAGAAAATCAGCTCTTTTGCCTGTAAAAAAAAACATACAATACCCCCCCCCAACATTACAACCCACCACCCACATACCCCTAATCTAACCCAAACCCCCCTTAAATAAACCTAACACTAAGCCCCTGAAGATCTTCCTACCTTGTCTTCACCTCACCGGGTATCACCGATCGGTCCTGGCTCCGATATCTTCATCCAACCCAAGCGGGGGCTAGACATCCACTGAAGAAGTCCAGAAGAGGGTCCAAAGTCTTCCTCCTATCCGGCAAGAAGAGGACATCCGGACCGGCAAACATCTTCATCCAAGCGGCATCTTCGATCTTCTTCCATCTGGTGCGGAGCGGGTCCATGTTGAAGCAGCCGACGCGGATCCATCCTCTTCTTCCGGCGTCTCCCGACGAATGACGGTTCCTTTAAGGGACGTCATCCAAGATGGCGTCCCTCGAATTCCGATTGGCTGATAGGATTCTATCAGCCAATCGGAATTAAGGTAGGAATATTCTGATTGGCTGATGGAATCAGCCAATCAGAATCAAGTTCAATCCGATTGGCTGATCCAATCAGCCAATCAGATTGAGCTCACATTCTATTGGCTGATCGGAACAGCCAATAGAATGCGAGCTCAATCTGATTGGCTGATTGGATCAGCCAATCGGATTGAACTTGATTCTGATTGGCTGATTCCATCAGCCAATCAGAATATTCCTACCTTAATTCTGATTGGCTGATAGAATCCTATCAGCCAATCGGAATTCAAGGGACGCCATCTTGGATGACGTCCCTTAAAGGAACCGTCATTCGTCGGGAGACGCCGGAAGAAGAGGATGGATCCACGTCGGCTGCTTCAACATGGACCCGCTCCGCACCAGATGGAAGAAGATCGAAGATGCCGCTTGGATGAAGATGTTTGCCGGTCGGGATGTCCTCTTCTTGCCGGATAGGAAGAAGACTTTGGACCCTCTTCTGGACTTCTTCAGTGGATGTCTAGCCCCCGCTTGGGTTGGATGAAGATATCGGAGCCAGGACCGATCGGTGATACCCGGTGAGGTGAAGACAAGGTAGGAAGATCTTCAGGGGCTTAGTGTTAGGTTTATTTAAGGGGGGTTTGGGTTAGATTAGGGGTATGTGGGTGGTGGGTTGTAATGTTGGGGGGGGGTATTGTATGTTTTTTTTTACAGGCAAAAGAGCTGATTTTCTTGGGGCATGCCCCGCAAAGGGCCCTGTTCAGGGCTGGTAAGGTAAAAGAGCTTTTAAATTTATTAATTTAGAATAGGGTAGGGCATTTTTTTATTTTGGGGGTCTTTGTTATTTTATTAGGGGGCTTAGAGTAGGTGTAATTAGTTTAAAATTGTTGTAATATTTTTCTTATGTTTGTAAATATTTTTTTATTTTTTGTAACTTAGTTCTTTTTTATTTTTTGTACTTTAGTTAGTTTATGTAATTGTAGTTATTTGTAGAAATTGTATTTAATTTATTTATTGATAGTGTAGTGTTAGGTTTTATTGTAGGTAATTGTAGGTATTTTATTTAATTAATTTATTGATAGGGTAGTGTTAGGTTTAATTATAACTTAGGTTAGGACTTATTTTACAGGTAATTTTGTTATTATTTTAACTAGGTAACTATTAAATAGTTCTTAACTATTTAATAGCTATTGTACCTAGTTAAAATAATTACCAAGTTGCCTGTAAAATAAATATTAATCCTAAAATAGCTACAATGTAATTATTATTTATATTGTAGCTATATTAGGATTTATTTTACAGGTAAGTATTTAGCTTTAAATAGGAATAATTTATTTAATAAGAGTTAATTAATTTCGTTAGATTAAAATTATATTTAATTTAGGGGGGTGTTAGTGTTAGGGTTAGACTTAGCTTTAGGGGTTAATACATTTAATAGAATAGCGGTGAGCTCCAGTCGTCAGATTAGGGGTTAATAATTGAAGTTAGGTGTCGGCGATGTTAGGGAGGGCAGATTAGGGGTTAATACTATTTATGATAGGGTTAGTGAGGCGGATTAGGGGTTAATAACTTTATTATAGTAGCGCTCAGGCCCGCTCGGCAGATTAGGGGTTAATAAGTGTAGGCAGGTGTCGGCGACGTTGTGGGGGGCAGGTTAGGGGTTAATAAATATAATATAGGGGTCGGCGGTGTTAGGGGCAGCAGATTAGGGGTACATAAGGATAACGTAGGTGGCGGCGCTTTGCGGTCGGCAGATTAGGGGTTAATTATTGTAAGTAGCTGGCGGCGACGTTGAGGGGGGCAGGTTAGGGGTTAATAAATATAATACAGGGGTCGGCGGTGTTAGGGGCAGCAGATTAGGGGTACATAAGTATAACGTAGGTGGCGGTCGGCAGATTAGGGGTTAAAAAAATGTAATCGAGTTGCGGCGATGTGGGGGGACCTCGGTTTAGGGGTACATAGGTAGTTTATGGGTGTTAGTGTACTTTAGGGTACAGTAGTTAAGAGCTTTATGAACCGGCATTAGCCCAGAAAGCTCTTAACTCCTGCTATTTTTCTGCGGCTGGAGTTTTGTCGTTAGAGCTCTAACGCTCACTTCAGAAACGACTCTAAATACCGGCGTTAGGAAGAAAAGATAGGATACGCAATTGACGTAAGGGGATCTGCGGTATGGAAAAGTTGCGGCTGAAAAGTGAGCGTTAGACCCTTTAATCACTGACTCCAAATACCGGCGGTAGCCTAAAACCAGTGTTAGGAGCCTCTAACGCTGGTTTTCACGGCTAACGCCAAACTCCAAATCTAGGCCTAAGTTTCTGAGTTTATTAAAAATGTATGAAGATTTAATTTTTTCTAGTTATAAAAGTACCTACATAAAATCCTGTTCACCCACAAAGTCTATAATAATTTATATCTGGCCAACCCTTGTTCTAAATGATAAACATTTTACTTATATACACAAAAGTTGTCCTAGACTGCTAGTCAATAAATAGAGGGTGTTCCATAAAACAGGCTGAAGAAAAAAGAATCTTTTATAATATACATATTTTATAATATACATTGTAGTGATTGTCAAATATAGAGATTGCTTGGTGTAAAGCTATTTGCTGAATAATTATGCTACTTTTGTGGTTTTATGTATACTTTGCAATTCTGCTGGGTATGAAGCTTCCATAACAAGTGACAGATTGTAAGCCCAGTAATGAAGATAATATAGGCACTTACTCTTACTTTAACCATTACATTTACCATCACAAAAACAAAAAGAATTTGAAAATGTTATATAAACTTGGAATGTCATAGGGATAAGGCTCAGCTTGTATTTACAGAATACAATCACCTAATTTGTCTAATTGACTTCAATAAACCCAATGACCTGCTAGTGGTTTACTGACTAATCACATTTTGGAACTGTAGTAATGGGACTGTTATGTCTCCTCTAATTTCACAGCTCATACACGTTAATGAGTGGTTCTTTTATGCGGGAGTGTGTGGTTACTTTTATGTGAATGTTTGGCTATTTTATATGACCTTTACATACCAGTCACTATATACTGTTCTATTCACATTAGCATGACTCAATAAAAGCCAGAGGTTATGTTTATAAGCTCTTGACTTATTTGGCAATTAGTAAGCATGTTTTGAAATGGGAAGAATACTTTTTATTTTCAGCAATTGTTATTACAAATAGAGTAGTAAAATTATGTTTCTAACTACATTTTCAGTTTCTGAAAATAACTGCACGGGGAGACATTTGATGACCCTTATAGTGCTATAAAATGTTAAGGGCCAGATGATTAATGGTGCGTTAACAGTCACGTGCAAGCGATTTGTGGTTTATCGCAGCTGTTTACACTTGTTTTTTTTTGCTTGTATTACAAGTTGAAAGTAATTGCGATCCCTTGAGCACGATTAAAGTTAATGCATGTCAGGTTAGTGCGACCTCAGCGCTCTGGTTAACTGTTTCACAAAACAAATACTCAAACTCTCATAATAACACAATCTAATAAAAGTTATTAAAAAACAATATTGCACAAAAAAGATTATAAGGGTTTAAAGATATGAGGTCTCAGTTAGAAACAAAATGCTGCAAAGGGCTTTAACATTGAGATACATACATATACATCTCTAAAGATATATATGTGTATATACTGTATATATATACAGGGAGTGCAGAATTATTAAGCAAATGAGTATTTTGACCACATCATCCTCTTTATGCATGTTGTCTTACTCCAAGCTGTATAGGCTCAAAAGCCTACTACCAATTAAGCATATTAGGTGATGTGCATCTCTGTAATGAGAAGGGGTGTGGTCTAATGACATCAACACCCTATATCAGGTGTGCATAATTATTAGGCAACTTCCTTTCCTTTGGCAAAATGGGTCAAAAGAAGGACTTGACAGGCTCAGAAAAGTCAAAAATAGTGAGATATCTTGTAGAGGGGTGCAGCACTCTTAAAATTGCAAAGCTTCTGAAGCGTGATCATCGAACAATCAAGCGTTTCATTCAAAATAGTCAACAGGGTCGCAAGAAGCGTGTGGAAAAACCAAGGCGCAAAATAACTGCCCATGAACTGAGAAAAGTCAAGCGTGCAGCTGCCAAGATGCCACTTGCCACCAGTTTGGCCATATTTCAGAGCTGCAACATCACTGGAGTGCCCAACAGCATAAGGTGTGCAATACTCAGAGACATGGCCAAGGTAAGAAAGGCTGAAAGACGACCACCACTGAACAAGACACACAAGCTAAAACGTCAAGACTGGGCCAAGAAATATCTCAAGACTGATTTTCTAAGGTTTTATGGACTGATGAAATGAGAGTGAGTCTTGATGGGCCAGATGGATGGGCCCGTGACTGGATTGGTAAAGGGCAGAGAGCTCCAGTCCGACTCAGACGCCAGCAAGGTGGAGGTGGAGTACTGGTTTGGGCTGGTATCATCAAAGATGAGCTTGTGGGGCCTTTTCGGGTTGAGGATGGAGTCAAGCTCAACTCCCAGTCCTACTGCCAGTTTCTGGAAGACACCTTCTTCGAGCAGTGGTACAGGAAGAAGTCTGCATCCTTCAAGAAAAACATGATTTTCATGCAGCACAATGCTCCATCACACGCGTCCAAGTACTCCACAGCGTGGCTGGCAAGAAAGGGTATAAAAGAAGAAAATCTAATGACATGGCCTCCTTGTTCACCTGATCTGAACCCCATTGAGAACCTGTAGTCCATCATCAAATGTGAGATTTACAAGGAGGGAAAACAGTACACCTCTCTGAACAGTGTCTGGGAGGCTGTGGTTGCTGCTGCACGCAATGTTGATGGTGAACAGATCAAAACACTGACAGAATCCATGGATGGCAGGCTTTTGAGTGTCCTTGCAAAGAAAGGTGGCTATATTGGTCACTGATTTGTTTTTGTTTTGTTTTTGAATGTCAGAAATGTATATTTGTGAATGTTGAGATGTTATATTGGTTTCACTGGTAAAAATAAATAATTGAAATGGGTATATATTTGTTTTTTGTTAAGTTGCCTAATAATTATGCACAGTAATAGTCACCTGCACACACAGATATCCCCCTAAAATAGCTATAACTAAAAACAAACTAAAAACTACTTCCAAAACTATTCAGCTTTGATATTAATGAGTTTTTTGGGTTCATTGAGAACATGGTTGTTGTTCAATAATAAAATTAATCCTCAAAAATACAACTTGCCTAATAATTCTGCACTCCCTGTATATATATATATATATATATATATATATATATATATATATATATATATGTGTGTGTGTACATATGTATTTATGTTTGTATTTTTGTGTTTACAGACATACAAACACATATAAACACATAAATACATATGCACACACATATATAGACATACTGTGTATATATATATATATATATATATATATATATATATATATGTGTGTTAGAAAAAAGGAGGGGCACCTGCGCTAAAAACACTAACACTTGTGTGAGAAATGGCTATTTTGCAACAATAGTAGTGATAGTGATATATATGCGTGCTGCCACTGATACAGTGTACCCGTGTCACTGTTAGGAATGTGGATGGAAAAGAGGAAATCAAAAGGGCGCACAGCTAGGCACTAGAATAACAATTAACTATTTGTAAAGTTAGTATGTTATTTTGTTATTTTCAGACCAATGTGGTTATAGTAACAGGAAGAGAGCATAATATTAAATAATAATAATAATAATAATGTCCTTGGATTGTTATTGTATTCTAAAAAGTTCAGTATTGTACTTTAGAATATTCAACACTTCTTTGTCTGAGGTAAATGGATTTGTGCTTACCGGAGTTAACCCCAATCATATGAGGTAAGTTGTAGACTTGTTTGGGATAGAGATGTTTCTTTGGCTCTTGTCCAGTCGATTTTGCTTTGTTCTTTGCTGTAGGAATCTTTCTTTTGGTGAAACCTTTGGGCAATCTTTGCGCTACAGCCAACCAGAGCACTGACCAGGAGATCGAAATACTTATTCCATGTCTATTACTTACCTCATACTCTGATTGAGGGCATTTGATGTAAGCACATTTACTTAGTTCTAATTAAAAAGAGCTTTTTTTAAACGTTATCACACTATGTTCTTGTTTTCTTTTCTCATTCCATCTCATTCCATCTCAACCGATATGAACACCTGAGACAACCCAGATTCTCATCACCAAGAGGAAAAAGAGAGTCCAGGATTTTCCATTGCCCTTCAACAAACGATACAAGAGAGTCCAAGATTTTCATTCAAAACAACTGCTGCCAGGAGCCACCTGGAAACAAAGATCCCAAAGGTTTCACCAAAAGAAAGATTCCTACAGCAAAGAACAAAGCAAAATCGACTGGACAAGAGCCAAAGAAACATCTCTATCCCAAACAAGTCTACAACTTACCTCATATGATTGGGGTTACCTCCGGTAAGCACAAATCCATTTACCTCAGACAAAGAAGTGTCGAATATTCTAAAGTACAATACTGAACTTTTTAGAATACAATAACAATCCAAGGACATTATTATTATTATTATTATTTAATATTATGCTCTCTTCCTGTTACTATAACCACATTGGTCTGAAAATAACAAAATAACATACTAACTTTACAAATAGTTAATTGTTATTCTAGTGCCTAGCTGTGCGCCCTTTTGATTTCCTCTTTTCCATCCACATATATATATATATATATATATATATATATATTTATATATATATATGCAGTTAATAGATGAAAACTCATATTTATGCAATATTCATATTTAATAAAGATGTTAACTGTGTACATACTGTAAATATTTCACATCCCAATGTTCTGCACATAGCAGAATATATTCTAAGTATTTATAAATATATATTCTTATATATATCTGTATATAGCTATACCTATATATAATAATGTATATATATGGGTATATATATATATATATATATATATATTTGACCAAAATACCACAAGATATATATAGAAATAAGTATTTCTGAATAAATAGAACATATTCTTCTATGTGAAGAACATTGGAATGTAAATTATTCATATTTTCATGTTGGGTTAGCGCACTTGAGAATATGTGATTGTGTTTGCACATGAGTAGGGTGTTAATTATTTTTTTTCCACTTGTTTTGCTCCATTGACTTTTACAGGGAATAGGTTATCGAGCGCAGTATTCTAAGTTCGGCTTTTTACATATGTCGGGTTAGCGCACAAAAGCAATTTACTTTCAACTTGTAACCCGACTCGCACAAAAAGCGGACTTCTACGCAGTTAGCGCTCGAGCGAGAGCGTTAAATAATGATCCACTTGTAATCTGTAGTGATAAAAGCAGATTAAAAAAAAGATTCTTGATGAGTTGTCCTACTTTGTCCACAACTGCAGAGCCTTTCTCCATAATTGCTGGTTAAGAAGTCATAGACTGTCTAGGGGGTTCTGTTGGTAACCACTGGTAATCATTATTGTAGGTTAACCAATTATCTATCAAAAATGTGCACTTATCTATCAAAAATGTGCACTTATCTATCAAAAACGTGCAAGTCAGATCCTTTTTATCATGCTGGACAGTTGCGTATATATATATATATATATATATATATATATATATATATATATAAAAATATATATATATAAGAAGAAATCAAGAGAAAAAGAAGCGTTAACCCTTAATCCAGCACTGACTCGTAAGCCTAAATCAAAAGCAACTGTGTGTGTGTGTGGGGGGGGGGGGGGACCCGTGGGAGGCACAAAACAGCAGTCAAAAAGTTATAGGCATATATTTATTAATGTTAAACTAAATCAGTTGTAGTAGTGGTAACCATAATGTGGAGTATAGGTTGTGCCAGTCTAGGCACACAGAATATATTTACAAAGTAAGACACCAAAAAATAAAGTTCTAACAGAACTGATTTTCTATTACAACAATCGTTCTGAGTTGTTACACCACTTCTTCCGTTGCAGAGGTGGTTATCACTGACTTACTCGGCTTAATCGGACAGACTAGCGGTACCTCATCAGTAGGTGGGGGCTGATTCCACTCGGTGGGTTAACCATTAGGCTATAGAAATACGACACTGTATCCAGGAAAGAGATTCCATCCAGGAGGAAAACCAAATTGAACCAAACAAAACGCCACACTCACGGAGCTCCTGTGGGTGTGGTCAATTAGCACTAGCTACACGTGTTTCATCCATTCAATATTCCTATTGGGCTTCATCATGCATGTGATACATCCATGTCACAGTAGAGATACTTATATCATGACGGGTGAAATAGTTAACTCATTAGGTGTCAATTATTTGATACATTCAAATAGGTACAAATACAAATGTGACAAATAACATGGCTGGTTTCACAAAAGCAATTATTGATAGTTGCAGCTTGGGAAAGCGAGAATATTAAATAACTAGTGGGCTTATCCTTCCCTAATGTGTTTCTATATTATGAAGCGGCTAGATTGTCCCATATAACAAGTTGGGGTCAGAAGGAGGATAGACCTGGTTTGTATAGACTTGAAGAGTTAGCTGTGCCGGACGATATAACCTTGGACCAGGTCATATGGGTCCCTAAACATAAATCCCTTATCAAACTAGTGGACAATCCTATTGTACAACAGAACTTGGCTGTATGGCATGACCTTAGACATCACAGAGAAATTGCACCTCATCCCTCCTCAATTCAGCATCTGAATGGTCTGTTGTGGGGATTTCCAAATATTCATACAGACTATTGGATGAAACTAGGGATTACCCGAGTACAAGACTTTTATGCAAATAAAAGGCTATATACAGTATCACAAATTTCTCAACTGCAAGAGAAAAGCCCACCCTGGTTAAACTTTGAAGCAGGTAGAATCATGTCTACTCAAATCATGGAAGTTCCCAAGGACCGGTCTGAGAGACCCTTCTAAATGGGAGGAGCGGTGGATCAGCGAAGGAGGGTTGAAATGGCCTCTTTCGTACCATTATAGAGCACTCTTAAATGAACATTCTACAGGTGTCCCGTGGCAGATTAAAGCTTGGGCACAGGAACTAGGAATCATAATACCCGAAAAGGATATCTCTAGGGCACTTGTGCTCACTAAAAAAACGCTACATTGAGTTACTGTTTTTGAAGTATGTATCAAAGTCTTATTGAAATGGCACAGGACAACAGTGAGACTCTCTAGAATGTTCAATACAGTCTCCCCGCAATACTGGAGACAGTGTAGCCAACAAGGTACAGACCCCACATTTGGTGGTCATGCTCGAAACTAATTCCGATGTGGAGAGAGATAGAATCTCTTTTGCAATCGATTAATATAAACCTGTCACTCTCTCCTCAGATTGTCTTATTTCACATGCTCGAGGAGCACCTACCTGTTCCCACAGAGTAAATGGTAATCTATGTGATGGCAGCAGCTAAACTATGCATAGCCAGAGCATGGAAACAAATTGAACCCCCCTCCATCAATGCAATCCGGGATTTAATCAACCACTTTGCTATCATGGAGCATCACGTACATAGACTCCAAGACTCCATGGACCTCTATTGGGTGGTATGGAGTGACTGGATGCAGCTGTAGTCTGAGAATCCTTACCCACATATCCTTACCCACCCCCTTCTGTATATGTGCCCCCCCCCTTCCTTCCTTACTTTTTGTTTTGTCCTTCCCCTATATGGAGCCCAGCCCCTCATGAGATTTTTTACCGATCTAGAAGATCTGAAATACATAGCACTAAACAGTTATTTGGTATATAGTCCGTAGTACTTACACTAAGTCAACCTGAATTAAACTTGATCTCAGACAGACGACTCCCTACCCAGTCTTTAAAAAACAGACAAAAGGTTATTTGAGGTTTGAATAAATTGTTGAAAACAGGGAAATGCTTACGAGATGGTTGTTCCAATGTTCATGCATTTCATTTTTCTGGTACAGCTTTATATGATCTTTTTAGATACATTTCTGTAACATAAGCATTGTCTTCTATTGATATATGTTGTTACCTTTTTGTGTCAATAAAAAATTATTTAAAAAAAATAAAAAAAATAACTAGTGAGCAATTCAAATGAATAATACACATCCCCTATATATATTATGAACTCCATAATACACATAGCTATACAATTTACCACATAATGTGAATTTTATATTAATTAATATATATCCCAGATTACATCTTAGACCCTCGCTCATTAAATGTGAGCGTGATTCTGCTTGTTTACAGGAAGGGGGCATAGTTGAGTTGCTCATTTAAACCCCCCGGTTGTACAGTATCTAAATTAAATATCCATTTACATTCCTCCCTTAAAAGGTCTTTGTCCCAGTCTCCACCTCTTTCACTAGTACTCACTTTTTCAACACCCATGAAGTGTAGGTTTTTGACATCACTGTTGTCAAAAAAGTGGTGTTCTATGGCACTTGTTTTAATCTTTTTTTTCAGGATATCTCGTCTATATTCTTTCATCCTCTCTTTGAAATCACAATAGGTTTTCCCAACATATTGTCTGAGGCAGGGGCATGAGAGGACATAGACCACACCTACACTTTTGCATGTGATGTATTGCTTGACTTTATGTGGGATACCCCTTATATCTTCAAGTCTTCCCCCTTTTAAGAGATATTTACACATTTTACATTTATTGCATGGAAAACATCCATTTTTGGCCTTAGAACTCTGTAACCAGTTCTTAGGTTCATTGCTAACATAATGACTGTATACAATTTTATCTTTTAAAGACGGTGCTTTTTTTGCCGTTAGAAGGGGAAAATCACCAACAAATGGATAAATATCCTTTTCTAGGGTCAATAAATGCCAGTGTGTAGAGAGTATGGCTTTAATCTCTTGACAACTTTCATTGTAAGTAGTGATTATTCTAACTTTGCCATCTTGTGGCTTATCTCAAGTATTGTACAAGAGTGACTGCCTAGTAGTATTAAGGGCTCTCATATAACCTGTTTTTAGAGATTTCATATTATATCCACGTTTACAGAAGCAATCTTTAAGGTCATCAGCATGTTCCTTGAACAATGACTCTGTAGAACAATTGAGAACGGGATGCCATTTATCTGGGCTTTTGGATGATGACTTGATGCTTCAAGGAGGGAATTTATGGCAACTGGTTTGCGGTAACTCTGAGTAGATTAGGTATTATTGAAATCTTTCGTAAGTAACAGATCTAAGAAGGAAATTTATTTGTTACTGTATTCATATGTAAATTTAAATTGAAAGTTTTAACATTTAAATAAGCCACAAATTCTTGCAAAGATTCAACCGATCCATCCCAAAGCAACAAGACATCATTGATGAAACGGATCCATAACAGGACCATTCCATCAAATTCATTTGGTACATCCAATACTGAATCCATCTCCCATTTGGCTAAATAAAGACAGGCATATGTGGGTGCACAGCAGGCCCCCATGGCAGTCCCCATAATTTGTTTGTAAAATTTACCATTACATTTAAAATAGTTACATTCCAAGACAAAGCGCAATAAATCAATAACAAATTCAGTATGGGTATCAAATCTATTTCCTCTTTGTTTCAAATAGAAATGGGCAGCATCAATCCCTAAGTGGTGAGGGATAGAGGAATATAGAGCCTCTACATCTATTGTAACTAACAGTGTTTTGTCTGATAGAACACTATCATCCAATTTACATAACACTTCAGTGGTGTCTTTTACAAATGAGGGGATAGATGTCAGGAAAGGCCTTAGATTCCAATCCACATATTTGGCAATGTTTTCAAGTAAACCTCCCTGTCCCAACACTATAGACTGACCAGGGGGAGGGTTTTTATTTTTGTGTAACTTAGGTATTGTGTAAAACGTTGGAAATCTGGGAAACTTAACTCTCAAAAAGTAATTTTCACTAGAATTAATTACACCATTAGACAACGCCTCAGTTAGAATAATATCTAAATCAGTCATATATTCAGTGGTTGGATCATAAGGTAGTTTCTCATAATTGTCTTTGCAGGAAACTTGGCTCTGACATTCCTTTATATAGTCCGTGGTATTTAATACCACCACATTTCTGCCTTTATCAGATGGTTTAATCGTCAAAGATGGGTCACTGGCTAATTCCTGCATAGCCAATCTTTATTTAGCTGTTAAGTTATCATTAACCATATAGTCTACTTTTAATGCCTTCAAATCCTGTTCTACTAATTTTACAAAATTTGAAACAGTGGAAACAGTAGATAATGCAGGCATATAGGTAGATTTAGGTTTAAATGGACTAAAACCGATATGTGACTGGGATACAGAATCACTATTATTAGTGCCTTCACTGAAGAGAATTTCTAAATCTTCCAGTGATTGTCTTTCTTGCATATCCAAATTTTGAGAAGGTGTTTGATGTGAAAATGACCTTTTGAGAATTACTTTACGGGCAAACAGATTTAAATCTTTCATAATTGTAAATTTGTCAATTTTATTGGTGGGGCAAAAAGTTAACCCTTTTGAGAGAACTTCAAAGTGAGTGTCACTCAATATTTTTGTTGACAAATTTACAACTTTAAGATCAGGAACAGTAGTTGGTTTAATTAAAGATTTTTGTTCTTCTGACTCCTCAATGTGTACCCTTTCTTCATTGTTTCTCCCTTTTCTATGTTTCCTTCCCCCCCTTCTTTTTCTCCTTTTATTTTTTCTTTGGCTTCTAGTCTCCTCCTCCCTAAAAAAAGCCCTCTTCTTCTAAATCTAGAGCCTCTCGATTCATTATTACCATCTCTGTCAGTATATGATCAATCAGAGTCAGAAGTCGTAAAGTTATCCTTGTTAACAAAATCATATAATTTATCTTCCATATAATCTAATCTGTCCCTAAGGAATTCTCTTCTTTTCCTATATTTGGTTTCATCTTGCAGTTTTCTTAGTTCTAATTTACATTCCTCATTTAGACGATTAAAGTCATTATTACTCTCCCATTTTTTCAAATTATTTGCAGATTCATCTAAATCATTTTGGACTTTGGATAACCTTAGTTTATTATCTTTTATGATCAATCTCATTATGTTACATCAACAATCAGTTAAACTCTTTTCCCATTCACTTTTTAAATCAGGCAATAATGGGTTAACAAGGTGTGTTCCAGTTTTTTTTCCGTAATCTAAGTCCTCTAGGGATCATTTTATTGTCCAAATATCTATTTAAACTACTGATTTCCCATTTAAATCTTCATTGCTTTGGGAGGGATCAGTTGAATCTTTACAAGAATTTGTGGCTTATTTCAATGTTAACACTTTGAATTTGAAGTTTACATATGAATACAGTAACAAAGACATTTCATTCTTAGATCTGTTTCTTACCTTATCTAGAAACAAAAAATGTGTGTTACACTTTTTTTTTACAATAAATAGCCAATTTTGTAGTTTTCAATGAGGACATATTTAACTTTTGAATATTTTTTTTATATGTTCAGTACTGAATATGAAATTGTAATGTTTAGCATGCTAGATCATATTAATGAATTTAAAGGGACACTCAGGTTAAATTAAATTTCCATGATTCAGATACAGCATGTAATTTTAAACAACTTTCCAATTTACTTCCATTAAAAATAATGTGCACAGTCTTATATTTACAATTTTTGAGTCACCAGATCCTACTGAGCATGTGCAAGAATTCACAGACTATACGTATATGCATTTGTGATTGGCTGATTGCTATCACATGGTACAAGGGGAGTGGAAATATACATAACTTTGAAATTTGTTATAAAAAAATCTACTACTCATTTGAAGTTCAGACTAAGTGATATTGCATTGTCTTGTTATCTTGCATTTGTTGATTATGCAAATCTAATGTGTTGACTGGTCCTTTAAGTCTTTATTTTTCTTATGTGATTAGAATTGTATTATATTGAACATGAATATGGATTTTGATACTTTCATGTTGGATGGAGAATATTGATTCATCTTTGACTATAAACACCATATCACTAAATGTAATTTGGTTAGTTTTTACATTTTTTATACATTTTTTAATATTTAATTTTTACATATGTATTTATATCTTCTCATGCTTAAAGTGACATTCCTGCCAAAATTGGAATCCACATGGATGCATTTCAGTTTTGAATAAAAGCATTTTTGTAATATATGTGTAGTAACAAGATGCTTGTAATGAAAGCTATAGCTGTTTCAAAAGTGTATTTAAGTATGCACCGTGCACCAGCATTATAAACACAACACTTTGTCAGAAATCCTAAGGTGCTTGTAGCTTATGGTAATGACTCAATTTGTTAATTGCTGGCTTGTTACAAGCCCCACTGGCACTCTAAGCAGCTGTAGTATTTAAAATGCTGGTGCACTGCGAATATCTAGCTATGCTTTACATGCACAGGCAGAGGAAATTGTTAACAGTAAAACACTGATAACTTTTACTAGAATTTTTTTGGCCAATACATGTATATTGTAAATATATTTCAATTCAACAATGTAATTCAACTATACTTAAGAGAAACAATGAACAATGGCACTATTCAAGGCAATCCCCACAAGTTTATATCTATTAGGTGCAATCTGCACTAAGCAATTTTACTGCATACTATAGTTTAGATTAATGTGGGGTGGTGCTTTGCATTGGTTTATATACAGAAAAGTCTTGGACAAAGAAAAGAATATCCACTAAAAAGAATGCAATTACAGCACTCTATGCCCAGACTAGGAGTATAGGAAAGGCTACACAAGTGTACATAAAACATAACCTTTAAAGGGACAGTCTAGGCCAAAATAAACTTTCATGATTCAGATAGAGCATGTAATTTTAAACAATTTTCAAATTTACTTTTATCACCAATTTTGCTTTGTTCTCTTGGTATTCTTAGTTGAAAGCTTAACCTAGGAGGTTCATATGCTAATTTCTTAGACCTTGAATCCCACCTCTTTCAGATTGCATTTTAACAGTTTTTCACCACTAGAGGGTGTTAGTTCACATATTTCATATAGATAACACTGTGCTCGTGTACGTGAAGTAATCTGGGAGCAGGCACTGATTGGCTAGACTGCAAGTCTGTCAAAAGAACTGAAAAAAGGGGCAGTTTGCAGAGGCTTGGATACAAGATAATCACAGAGGTTAAAAGTATATTATTATAACTGTGTTGGTTATGCAAAACTGGGAAATGGGTAATAAAGGGATTATCTATCTTTTAAAACAATAAAAATTCTGGTGTAGACTGTCCCTTTAATTCACATAGTATAAAAATGGGTAAACAAACAGTAAAAACAATTAAAAGGGATGAGACTAAATTATACACACTATGTTCCTGTGGGAGATGATATTAAATTCCAGCCTACATATACAGTATATACTGTATATATAGATTACAATACAACAGGGTATGTGTACTATTAAAGTAATCTTGCCACTTGGAATACCTCCCTAGAAAAATCAATGATTACTAGGGTAATTAAATAACTCAGGGTATATAGGGTTTATGTGTGCGAGTAACTGGTAAATATCAGGTGGTTAAAATGCGCATAATGGAGAGTGCTGTAATGTTGCAACCAATACTGGGCTATTGGTAATGAAATATAATCCGTAAAGAATTATCCAAATGTATGACACCTAGCACGAATGATGCATGGTAATGATATGTGGTTTAGCAAATTCTATTCCTAGGTTGCAATATTGTTGTTGCTAGATATTTAGCCAGTACAGGTCTCTCAACAATAATCCAGTAGTGAATTTATATTAGATGAATTAACTGCTAGATGAAGCAGATCACACCAGCATAATTACTGTTCACTGTGGTCTTGGTAAATGCTCGCTTATATAATGTATTAGTTACTCCACTATAGCAATCATGCCTATATAGGGTTATGCCAGGAATACCTTGAATATGTCTTTACCTTGTTATTTGGCAAGAATGAATTCAGTATCGGTCATTTAATACATCTAGCGTTTTACTTTCACTCATATGTATCACATATACACTGTGTTCAGTATTGTGTTATGCATAAACATGTGGGTTAATTGTTATCCGTGTTCTTCAGCATATTTTTGAGCTGAAACACTGTTGCAGTTTCATACGTCAACTCGTCAAATCTGACCCACATGTATAGATTAGTAGTACAAATATTGTTACAATGTTCTGTATCACGATAGTTTCTCAGTTGTTTACCCAATGTGAAAAGCTCTACCTTAAATGACTGTTGCACTTATCATCAAAAGTTCTTGCAGTTAATATTATCACTTGATCCCACTATTTGCATACGTAAATGTCTATACTGGGGACTTCCGGTGGGTGGGGCGACTGGAGAGCAGCACGATAACGGAGCTCCGTGTTTTTGAGCTCAGCATCTGTTCTAACTGTGCTCTCCCGGTCGCCCCCGCAATATCCTCTTGCCAGGCAGGCAGCGGAGTATAGCACGGACCTTTCCTGGCCGAAAACGGCACCAGCGCAGGACCCTGACATCAGTCCTGGCCCACGGAAGGCAGAGGCGCAAGCAGAGGCGCGAACAGGCGCCATTTTGGACAGCGCTTCGGATCGCTCATAAGAACCCCTGCAGGGCAGCATCAGTCTCTGGGCTTTCCCGCTTTCTGAAGCTGCTGGCCAGAATGTAACCTGGGTGTCGATCCTCTCGCCCCCCACGGGCTGCATACATCGGCTGCCCTCTCAACGATACCGCCCAACTGTGAGTTTTTCTATAACTTTGACTTTTCTTTCCAGGATGTGTTGTTGTGTGGTGCCCGTTCTCTCCTTTCTCACTCAGGGGAATTACATGTTTACCCTCCTACTTGTCAGACCTCGTATACTTTTCACACTCAGAGCTCCATGACTACACAACTTAAGGTGATCTCATGGAATGTGGGGGGTATTACTTCACCCGCAAAAAGAAGCATGATTATTCAACACCTACAAACACTACATGCAGATATAGCTTTACTGCAGGAGACTAAACTATCCACAGAGGAACATGAAAAACTAAAAATACGCTGGGTGGGGCAGATTCTCTTCTCCCCTACAGAGGGCAGGAAAAGAGGAGTGGCCATTCTGGTCAGGAAAGGCCTTCCAGTTTCATTCTCAAAGATAGAGATAGATCAGAAGGGCAGGTTTATAATAGCTTTACTACGAATTAACTCGACCAACTACACCATCTGTAATGTTTATGGTCCCAACGAGCATAGTCCTGTTTTCTGGACGACACTATCAGCTAAAATAATTGCTAATAATGCTCCCATAATTTTGGGATAACTTGGTGCAGGCGTTGCCCCTGGACAGGTTCAAAGATCCCGCCACAGCACCCACATCCAAAATGGGTACGTCCAGATATAAAAGAGAAGTGAAACTGATTAAATCCTTTAAAGACACACTAGATCTGGTAGACATATGGAGGATACAAAACCCAATAAGCAGAGATTACACTTGTTTATCTAGAACACATAACACTCTCTCACGAATTGATTATTTCTTAACTTCATCCACCCTATCACCTCAAATCCACCATGCTAATATAGGTCCAATTACAATCTCGGATCATGCCCCGATTAGTCTAATATTTCAAACATTGCCCACCAAACCCCCCAAGAAGACATGGAGATTCCCAACTTATTTGTATAACAATATTGACTTCCGCCAGCACCTTAAATCATCTTGGATCCACTATGCTTCAGACAATGCCCAGCATAGTGCCGATCCAAACTTATTCTGGCATGCCTCAAAGGCGGTGATACGAGGACACATCACCTCCTTCACAGCCCATCACAACAAAACTCTTAAAAGGATAGATAATGAATTCCTCTCCAAACTAACCGAGGCATATAATACATACTTGAATAACCCCACACCAATATCTCAGCAAAATTATTATGATCTTAAGCAATCACGAGATACCTTCTTGGCCCAACAGAACAACACCTTCCACATACATAGACAGGGCAGGTACTTCAGACATGGCAATAGATCAGGTAAACTTCTAGCAGACTTGGTCAGGCTATATAGACCGAAATCCTACATCACAGCTATTAAATCTCACTCTCGCATAACTTCGACACCCACGGACATTATGACAGAATTTGTAAACTATTACACTAATCTGTATGCTAGCCAACCAGTTAATTTGGAGGCAAAAGGGCATTTCTGGGGTTCCGTAAAAATCCCCAAGATAACGACTGAGCAAAAATCCCTACTTAACGCCAAAATACAAACATGCGAGGTGATTAAAGCCATACGTAATGCCAAACTTGGGAAGGCAGCTGGCCCTGATGGGCTACCATCAGAGTTTTACAAAATCCTAAGCGAAGAAATAGCGCCTACTTTATCATCCCTATACTCGGCATACCTAGAGGGTACCACAGGCATAGATAGTAGATTCACTGATGCAAATATTTGCCTCCTACTCAAACCAGATAGAGAGCCTACCCTTACATCATCATACCGACCAATCTCACTTCTGAATGGGGATTATAAAATATTAACAAAAATTCTAGCAGATAGGCTAACGATGGCTTTACCCTCAATTGTCCACCCAGATCAGACTGGATTTGTTAAGGGCCGCTCCTCAGTAACAAATATAAGGAAAACATTAGCAATCATATCCCATTACTGGTATAACACTCATTCTCCTAAACCTCCTACACTGCCGGATGCATGCCTCTTAGCGCTAGACGCTGAGAAGGCATTTGATAGGGTTGAATGGGACCATCTACACACTTCTTTAGCACAATTTGACATTACTGGTAACTTCCCGGGCCTCCTTCATAGAATATACAATGCTCCTAGGGCCTCCCTGATCATTAATGGTGAGCTTTCCCCCTTATTTGAACTACAAAGAGGCACGAGACAGGGGTGCCCCCTCTCCCCCTTATTATTCGACCTGGCCATAGAGCCCTTAGCATGTTACATCAGGCAAAACTGTGAGGGATTAAAGTTACTAGACCATACACAACATTTATCACTGTATGCGGATGACCTACTACTATTTATAGGAAATCCCAATGCCAACCTACAATCAGTTCTACACATAATCGAGAGATTCGGCACATTCACCGGATACAAAATTAACATCGACAAATCGGAGGTTGTATGGCTACAAAACAAACAGAATCTCCCACTACAGCACACAGGACTCAAAATTACGGAGGGCTCACTTAAATACTTAGGCATACAGCTACATGTTAATCCTAATAAATTATATCACCTCAACCTCAAAGAAACGATTCAAAACATCAAAATCTTACTTTTGGGTTGGGCAAGGCTACCAATATCCCTCTCAGGCAGGATACACCTCTTTAAGATGGTTGCATTGCCCAAACTTTTATATCCCCTACAGATGTTGCCACTGCTTCTCACAAGACAGGATGCCAACACACTACAAACTGCTCTGGGACAGTTTATCTGGAGAGGGAAAAAACACAGGATAGGGAAGAATTACCTAATGATGCCAACGAATAGGGGTGGTCTTCGTCTCCCTAACATTGTGTGGTACAATTGGGCTACCTTGGCAAAACTAATCCTCGATTGGCTAATTGGTGATAATCATTTCACTGTCCCTGTCCTGGAGCAACGTCTTACTGCCCCGATACATCTTGCATTTCTCCCCCATGCGGACATGTCCTCATTGCCACCACACATACAAAACCATATTCTTTACAGGGACCCTTTGAGAGCCTGGGCCAAAATTTGTAGATTCTGGGGGGTGGACAAGTCGGTTAGTAAATATTTGCCAATCCAGGGGAATCTATGGTTCCTTCCTGGTTATACTACAGAAGCCTTTCGGTTGTGGCAGGAAAAACGCCTCACTACACTTAGGCAGTTGTATAACCCTGTTACCTTAGAATTCTTATCCTTTCAGGAATTACAAAACACATACGCCCTCCCCGGTACTCACAAATTTGCATATTTTCAGTGTAGACATTATGTAAATAAATTGAAGTCAGACGGCTTACTTACCAGGGATTCATCCAATATAGATAAGCTTTGCATATTGGCAAGACAAGGGTCCTATAAACTCACGCACACATATAACCTCTTGCTCCTCCATCTAGAAGACACTGCTATGCAAAAGATATTATCTAAATGGTCAGGATATGATCTCCTAACGGTGGACAAGCCTCTGATCGAAGATAGTCTAAATAAAATACAGGCCATAACTATTTCCTCCACCCTAAGAGAATCTCATTTAAAAATATTACAGCAGGCTTACATAACACCCGGTCTTCGTTCTAAATGGGTACCAGGGGCGAGAAATATGTGCACCAAGTGTAGCTTTGGGGCACCAGATTGGATACATCTACTGTGGAACTGCCCTAAATTGAAAAGTTACTGGCAGAAAATATCCTACTGGTTGACCAAGGTTACCAAAATGAGGGTCGAACTTTCTGCACAACATATAATATTCTTAGTATCCACTAATGAGAGACTTAATTCAAACACCCTTATCTCCACAGTTATCACACTGGCAAAGCAGCACATCTTGGCAGGTTGGGCCAGCAATAAGTCCCCTCCATTCCAAAAACTAATCAGGAACATACATACTCAGATGTTAGTTGAGCAAGCAGATACAAAGGGAGACCCTGAGAAAAGAATTAAACGTTTTCTCCATAAATGGGAAACATATCTACGGTATTTGCCAGATGCAGTTACAGAAAGGGTTATCTTCCCATTTCGGAATAGTTTATATATCCTAAATGAAAATCTGAAGGGTAATTGGTGCTTCCAAAACAGAGAACCCTAGACTAGCAATACCTGTGTGTGAATGCTCTGCTGACTGAACTTCTATCTATCCTAAGATGTTTCCGATGCTGGCCTGTGGGGGGCGATCTGGACGCACTCTGGGTAAGTTAAGTTAAATTGAATAGTTTTTACTGGTTTCTTTTGTTGTCCTTTTTCTCTGTGTTCTTTCCTGTCCATCCTTTTTTTTTTCTTTTTTTTTCCTCCTTCCTTCTATAAATGTTGTAAAAAAGAGATCCAGGCCACTTCATAAAGAACATTTCAACTAAAAGCTGACAGAACTCAGGGTCATGGTATCTTATTATAATACAGCTTGGGAAGTATTACTGCTGATAAATTTGCATTTTGTGTTTAAATACTGTGAACTACTGTATTCCCGGATATCTATTGCCACCCTTATTGCTGCTGTAACTCATCACTAAGTAACTGCGTTACTTGAGATAACTGTATTGTAAGTGAAATGGATCTTTATATTATAAATAAAGTTATTAAAAATAAAAAAATAAAAAAATGTCTATACTGAGTGCAGCAGTCGCTATAGATTATATATCTGCCACCGATGAATAAGGTGCTTTGAACGGATTCGACCGAGCTAGGCCCAATTCAACTTATAAATAGGTTATTCCCATTGTCCCCCATGTTACTGCCAGTAGTAGCCAACAATTTAATTTTAAACTAAACTCAATACTAGTAAGGCAAGGTTAGAGGTCTCAACAAGTTATTAAAAGCGTCCCCACACTCTGATGCGTTTCGCCCATTACGGGCTTTCTCAAAGGCTTTCCCAAAGCCTGTAACAGGCAAAACGCGTGTTTCAGTTCAAAAATATGCTGAAGAACATGGATAACAATTAACCCACAAGTTTATGCATAACACAATACTGAACACAGTGTATATGTGATACATATGAGTGAAAGTAAAACGCTAGATGTATTAAATGACCGATACTGAATTCATGCTTGCCAAATAACAAGGTAAAGACATATTTAAGGTATTCCTGGCATAAATCTATATAGGCATGATATGATTGCTATAGAGGAGTAACTAATACATTATATAAGCGAGCATTTACCAAGACCACAGTGAACAGTAATTACGCTGATGTGATCTGCTTCATCTAGCAGTTAATTCATCTCATATAAATTCACTACTGTATTATTGTTGAGAGACCTGTACTGGCTAAATATCTAGCAACAACAATATTGCAACCTAGGAATAGAATTTGCTAAACCACATATCATTACCATGCATTGTTCGTGCTAGGTGTCATAGATCTGGAAACATTTTTTATGGATTATATCTGATTACCAATAGCCCAGTATTGGTTGCAACATTACAGCACTCACCTTTATGCGCATTTTAACCACCTGAGATTTACCAGTTACTCGCACACATTAACCCCATATATCTCATCCCCTTTTAATTGTTTTTACTGTTTGTCTACCCATTTTTATACTATGTGAATTAAAGGTTATGTTTTATGTACACTTGTGTACCCTTTCCTATTCTCCAAGTCTGGGCATAGAGTGCTAGAATTGCATTCTTTTTAGTGGATATTCTTTTCTTTGTCCACATACTTTGTTGTATGTAATTCAACTATGTCCATTTAAATTTTGACCGGAATGTCCCTTTAAAATTTTGACCGGAATGTCCCTTTTAAATTTTGACCGGAATGTCCCTTTTAAATTTTGACCGGAATGACCCTTTGATGTTTTTAGTTTTCACTGCAAAAAGGAGTTTCTGCTTGATTGTTATGCTTGTTCTTTCTGCATAGGATGAAATAAATGTTCTGTTGAGTTCTGAAGTATGAATGAGTTCATTTCTCATATCCTTGTTAGAACTTGTACATTCAGTGTCTGTTGTGATCATAAACTGTACTATTTCTCAGTAAAATATTAAAATATGCTGAGTTTATAATCTCTTAATCATATAGCATTCACTTTGGGATTTATATCTTAAATGGAGAGTCAACACCAGAATTTTTTTTGTTACGATAGATACTGCCTTTATTACCCATTGCCCAGTTTTGCATAACCAACACATTTATAATAATAATACACATTTTACCTCAGTAATTACCTTGTATCTTTGCCTCTGCAAATTGCCCCTTATTCAGTTCTTTTGACAGACTTGTATTTTAGCCAATCAGCGCTTACTCCTAGGTAACTTCACGTGTGTGAGCTCAACGTTATCTATAGGACACACCTAAACTAATGCCCTCTAGTGGTGAAAAACTGTCAAAATGCATTCAGATTAGAGGCGGCCTTCAAGGTCTAAGAAATTAGCATATGAGCCTACCTAGGTTTAGCTTTCAACTAAGAATACCAAAAGAACAAAGCAAAATGGGTGATAAAAGTAAATTGGAAAGTTGTTTAAAATTGCAGGCCCTATTTGAATCATGAACATTTATTTTGGACTTGACTGTCCCTTTAATATACTCCTTTTCATTAATATATTTTGATATTAAAATATTTTTCTAATAAAAAAAAAAACCCAAAGGATTCAAAGAAAAAACTTTGCATGTATTTTATGCACTATTATAAGATGACAGATCAATACTAGTAGAGTGCTGTAGCAAATTAAATCACAGGTGAGTAGGGATAGGCGAATGTGCTGAAAGTGTAATTGGTTTGGTAGAACGAATAGTCCTGTGGAAATTCGTTTTGGACAATCGAATGTTGATAAGTATAAAAACCCATTAAAATTTGGCAATCGAATGTTACTTTCATTTTTGAATGTTCAGAATGAAATTGAATATCCACATTCAAAATTTCAAATGTAACATTCGATTTGACAAATACTATTCAGAAGTTCAATAGTTTGTGTGGTAGGGAATTTAGTAAATTGATACATAATAGATACAAATATATCAATTTGAATGCTTCTATTTCAAATATTGCATAATTTGAATATTACATTTAAAGAGAGCATTAAAATACTATTACAAATATATAGATTAAAATTCTTCAAATCCGAATATTGCATAATTCAAATTGAATATTACATTTATAGAAAGCATTAGAAATACTATTACATTAAACTAATGTTGCACAAAGATTAGAAAATTTGAAACGAACGAATGTGTTAAAATTTGTTTAATTTTTCGAATGTTGCAAAACATTCGCCCATCCCAACAGGTGAGCTTGAACCACATTTGAGTCTGAAATGTATGTTCATTGCTCATATGGTAACTGTATTAAACCTTTTTTTTGTTTTTACATGGGACTTCCACAACATATCATTTTATATACTTTTAAGAAGACTACTGGAATAAACTTAGATGTGCTCAGTTTAACCAGTAGTAAGGAGTTATTTAGTGAGACTAGGGCTGCCATATTGCCACTTTAAGGGAGGACACTTATGAAAAATATGCATGTCAGGGGCTGTCTAAAGAAATGTTTTGAGTAATGTTCCATTATAAAAACATGGACATATCTATTTTTCATATGTGTCCTCTTTAAAGGAGGCAATATGGCAACCTTAAAGGTATAGTCTACTCCAGAATTTAAATTGTTTAAAAAGATAAATGATAATGTTTTTACCCATTCCCCTGTTTTGCATAACCAACATGCTTATATTCTATAACAATGTTTACCAGCCCTTCTATTTACCTGGTGGGATTATATAAAGCCACAGTTTTTTCTGAAAATAGAGTGTCTCGCTAAGGGTTATATACTGCATTTTGGTATGGGGAGGAGATGCATACATTACAATGTGCACAATAAAATTCATAATTTTAAAATCTTACAAAACGAATAATTGAAGATCAAGAAAATAGAGAGACGCACTCACTGAGACAGAACAATAGCTAGAAAAACTTCTGTGCTTGTCCACAAGGCCAGTGCCACTCAGGGTGCAGTCTCTTTTTGCACACTATGCCTTTTCACAGAGAAAAAATATCCGGTAGCATATCAGTCTGATCCTGCCCAATGACAGTCCAGCACCAAAATACCAGGCAATTCTTCTCTGAACAAGACAAACAACAAACCCCAGACGTACATTTTGGCCTCTGTAAGGCCTTGTCAGTGAGGTGCAGTTGCATATCTTTAGGGTATGTGTGCAAGGAGTCCATATCTGGTTCCCCCCTTTTACTAAGAGCAATTTATATAAAATCAAGATAAATAGAGAGACGCACTCACTGAGACAGAACAATAGCTAGAAAAACTTCCGTGCTTGTCCACAAGGCCAGTGCCACTCAGGGTGCAGTCTCTGAGTGGAAACCGGATATGGAATCCTTACACACATGCCCTAGAGATATGCAACTGCACCTCACTGACGAGGCCCAAGAGAGGCCGAAACGTGCGTCTGGGGTTTGTTGTTTGTCTTGTCCAGAGAAGAATTGCCTGGTATTTCGTTGCTGGACTGTCATTGGGCAGGATCAGACTGATATGCTACAGGACATTTTTTCTCTGTGAAAAGGCATAATGTGCAAAAAAAAAATGCACCCTGAGTGGCACTGGCCTTGTGGACAAGCACGGAAGTTTTTCTAGCTATTGTTGTGTCTCAGTGAGCACGTCTCTCTATTTTCTTCTTAAAACAAATAATTGAACATAAAAAATGCAGGGAAAAAGTTATATTGTTAAGGTGAATCAAAATCTGTAACGAAATTGTTCATAAAAAATCGTATTTTATAAAAAACATAAAATTTGTATGTAAATTACGCAGGAATAAATCTTATTAACCACGCACAGTATATATCATACTTTAAGTAGACTGGATGTGCAAAAAAAGCAAGAAATTTGTACTTAAAAGTACAAAATACAAAAAATATTTTTTGGTTGTAAAATATGCGTTCCAGCGTAATTCTATAAACATTTCTCCCTACAATTCTCACTATTATTGCTCACAAATTAATAAGTGGCAATTTGATTTGTATTAAGCATAATATTCATGTTTCAAAACACGCCGGATTCCCCCTTTGTACTTTGTCCTCCATTGCAAACTTTTACCTAGCAAAGAGCTCTCATTATTTGTATAGGAGACATCCCCCAACTCGCAGGGACAGACCCTTTTTTTTATAGAATTCCGTGAGGGCTGCCCCTGCGAGTATTGGAGTGAAAAACTATGTCTTGAACGGGGCCTAAGTGAGACACAAAAAGTATGCTATTGCTAGAAAACCACTAAAAACTGCAAACAATATATCTGTAGCAGATTTTTTATACTGCCTCCTTATTGTTTCTGCATTGTGACCTAAGTCTACGCCAATAATGATCACTGCTTGATTGTAACCAAGCTGACTATATTAACCCTTTAACAACCAGGCACATCCATGCACATCCTACAAAAGCCGGTCGTTAACAACCAAGGACATGCCAGGCAAGGGTTTCAAGCGGTGGAAGCGTTTGTGATCGCCTCCAGATGCTTTCAAGGTATTGCAGTGATGCAATACCCTTTTTTACCCACAGATGCAGAGAGAGCCACTCTGTGGCCCTCTCTGCATCGGCCAGCAATGGTGCAGGTCGTTGGTGGGTGGGAGCCATAGCAGGGAGGTGGGTGGGCAGCCCATCGCTGGTCGGTTCTGGTTTCTGTGTCCCTCAAGTGCGCGCAATTGTGCGGGAGCGCGTGCACACACTACATTTATATTCAATCAAATGTATGGGAAGGGGGGAGAGGGAGGGGGGGAATAAATGTTGAAAGGGAAAGGGATCGGGGAGGGGGGAGGGGATTGAGGGGGAAGGCAGCTACACAGATAAAAAAATAATAAAAAATAAAAAAAATCAGCAAACTGGGTATTGGCAGACAGCTGCCAGTACCCAAGATGGGGGTACATAGGTAGAGGGGGGGAGGGTTAGAGAGCTGTTTGGGGGGGTCAGGGAGGATAGGGGCTATGGGGGTCCAACATTGCAGAATAAATATTAAAAAAAAAAATTATTAAAAAAAGCCTTTTATTTCAGTACTGGCAGACTTTCTGCCAGTACTTAAGATGGCGGTGACAATTGTGAGGTGGGGGAGGGAAAAGAGCTGTTTGAGAGGGGTGAGGGAGGGATCCGGGGGTGGGATGTGTCAGGTGGGAGGCTGATCCCTACACTAAAGCTAAAATTTGGGTTCTGGCAGCTGTCTGTAAGTACTCACTCAAATTTGCCATTTTTGTTTAAATCACACTTTTTCTGTAGTGTAGCTGCCCCCCTCAATACCCTCCCGTCCCAGATCCCTTTCCCAATATTATTCCCCCCTCCTTCTTCCACCTTCCTCTCCCACCACTTCTTGGTTAGTGATCGTGCGCTATCCGTTGTTGCACATATCCTTCACTAGTGGGAGCTAGCTGGTGATTGGTGCCTGCACCCACCCACTTGTCTCTTGTGATTGGCTAACTAGATGTGTTCAGCTAGTTGCCAGTAGTGCAATGCAAAGGATAACAAGATAATGCAGGAAATTTGATAATAGAAATAAATTGGAAAGTTGTTTAAAAGTAAATGTTCTATCGAAATCATAAAAAATAAAAATGTGGGGTTTCCTATACCTTTAATGCCTATTTAATTATTTTCAAATGACCCTGTAATATAATGTATTATTCTGTATTCAGTAGATTCACTTAGAATATCACACATTCTTACATTGTTAATCATTAGTGTGCAAT
The DNA here is from genome assembly GCF_027579735.1 of Bombina bombina. Classification (NCBI taxonomy): domain Eukaryota; kingdom Metazoa; phylum Chordata; class Amphibia; order Anura; family Bombinatoridae; genus Bombina; species Bombina bombina. The sequence goes on from NC_069500.1 coordinate 111,944,962, forward strand.
GCTGCAGGTTAAGAAGTAAAGAAAAAAAGCAGGAGAACTTTCTCTTAAGTGAAGTATAACAACAGTGAAATTTGCAGAGCATGAAGGGCTTGTTAATAAATAGTCTGACCTTAGGAGTTATTCTTGGTTAATGTTTAAATATGTTGTTAAGAAATACAGCAACAATGATATTATTTGAAATATTTACAACGAAAAACATTTTACAGGTGTCTAGTTCTAAAAAATGATTTAAAGTGAAGGTAAATCTTAGCGTTTTTTATAATGCTGAAAGTTCCTTTATTTGTCTGTTTTTATTCATCAGGCCCAGCATTTTTAAAATATGTCATTATTAGTGATGTCGCGAACCTAAAACTTCCGCAACTGTTCGCGAACGGGCGAACCGGGCGAACCGCCATAGACTTCAATAGGCAGGCGAATTTTAAAACCCACAGGGACTCTTTCTGGCCACAATAGTGATGGAAAAGTTGTTTCAAGGGTACTAACACCTGGACTGTGGCATGCCGGAGGGGGATCCATGGCAAAACTCCCATGGAAAATTACATAGTTGATGCAGAGTCTGGTTTTAATCCACAAAGGGCATAAATCACCTAACATTCCTAAATTGTTTAGAATAACGTGCTTTAAAACATCAGGTATGATGTTTTATCGATCAGGTAGTGTAAGGGTTACGCCCGCTTCACAGTGACAGACAAAACTCCCCGTTTAAAGGGACAGTCTACACCAGAATTTTTATTGTTTTAAAAGATAGATAATCCCTTTATTATTATTAGTGTGAAGGAAACTGACTGCTATTATTTAACACAGTCAAAAAAGTGTTTTTTTGTTTTTTTTTAAATCTACACTACTGTTACACCATATATGAGTTGCACTGGGGTGACACTGTGCCCTGGCAGGCACGCACTGAAACGCACACGTGTGAAGGAAACTGACTGCTATTATTTAACACAGTCAAAAAAGTGTTGTATTTTTTAAATCTACACTACTGTTACACAAGATATGAGTTGCACTGGGGTGACACTGTGCCCTGGCAGGCAGGCACTGAAACGCACACGTGTGAAGGAAACTGACTGCACAGTCAAAAAAGTGTTGTTTTTTTAAATCTACACTACTGTTACACCAGATATGAGTTGCACTTGGGTGACACTGTGCCCTGGCAGGCAGGCACTGAAACGCACACGTGTGAAGGAAACTGACTGCTATTATTTAACACAGTCAAAAAAGTGTTGTTTTTTACACTACTGTTACACCAGATATGAGTGGTGGCACTGGGCAAGTGGGCACAGTATACGCTGTGAGCCTGACACACACGCTGGCAGGCAGGCAACTGCAATTAGATTACACATGGAAAAAAAAAAAAGCAGACTGATGTTCTAGCCCTAAAAAGGGCTTTTTGGGTTGCTGTCCTTACAGCAGAGATCAGATGAGTCCTTCAGGACTGTAGTGGACACTGAATACACTAGCCTAGCTATCGATTTCCCTATTAAATCAGCAGCAGCTACACTGTCCCTCCTCTCACTAAGAATGCAGCTTCCAAATCTAAAATGGATGCTGTCCAGGAGGTAGGAGGGTCTGGGAGGGAGGGTCTGCTGCTGATTGGCTGGAATGTGTCTTCTGACTGTGAGGTACAGGGTCAAAGTATTACTCAATGATGATGAATAGGGGGCGGATCGAACATCGCATATGTTCGCCCGCCGCGGCGAACGCGAACAAGCTATGTTCGCCGTGAACTATTCGCGACATCACTAGTCATTATTATATTTATATTTCATAGCACGCAAGAAGGCTGTGACAAAAACTGTAAAAAAATATGTATAATTTTTGCATAGGCTTTAGTAAATAAATAGTGACCTCTGCTGTTATCGTGATCATCTTACTTAATTTTCATCAAGGGTAGCCACATGTGAAATAGGGGCCCGAACAGACTTTTTGGGGTTAAAAAAAAGATTAGAGAGGCCCCTTTGTTCAGAACAAAAATAAAAGTACTTTTTTCTTGCAAGGTGTTTACTGTTACTACAGTGATCACCTGACTATACAGACAACATTAATATATTTTTTTAAGAGAGGAACTTGTAGAAGAAAAAAAAGTTATTAGGGTCTCTCGACATTACATTTCACAGGTGATTCTCTTAAATGAAGGGTCTTTGAGGTTTTTAGCTGCAATGGGAGCTTTGTTCGAGGGGTTTGAAGAAACCCCCCCTTCCTGGCTCAGCCCCTATGTGACGTTACCACTTTGGTAAGTGGTGATATAACCAGAAATCCAATGAAGCCTATGAGTGCCGCCCACTAGGCCACCAACGGATCCCCAGCCTGTAGTTCGGGGGATCTCTGAAAACAGTGTTTTAACGGCGATCCCCCTGCATGATGAAGAGGCATCGTCATGCACCTGCAGGCTGCGAACATAACTCGTCATGCACATTGGACAGTTGTAAGTTGCTTTAGAATAACATTTTAGCCAAGCCTTATCATTTTTAACTCAAAATAACATCTTTTTTACTGCAGTTATTTAATAACAGCCAAACTCCATCCACCATTTGCCTTGTTTGGAGAAGCCAATCTGGGTTTTAGTTTGCAGACAACAAGGCTAGCCCCACCAGGGCCGCCACTAGAAATTTTGGGGCCCATTACTTAAACATTGATCAGCCCCCCCCCCCCCCCTTGACATGTGCAATTTTTGACCAAGTGATTAAAACGTATATGCACTTTTTTCTTAAGTGTAGTTAAACTTGGAAATGTTGTAAAGGTAGTAGCACACAAACACAGAAACACACAGACACACATAAGGATTCATTTATGTGTGTCTACAGACACCCACACAAACACTCAGCACTTGTTTAAATTGACCTGACAAGTAATGAGGTAGACTACAGTTTGTCAAAAAGGAGATTTACAAAACAAAATATGGAGTTCTGATTATCTTTTTGTCAAGAAAGATGACAACTATATGATGACAACAGCATGCAGTGGCTGAAAGGAAGGTCCCTGAACTGCCTAAACAATAAATTAAAGCTTAAGTGGTGGATTGGTGACTTCTGGAAAGGTCTCATTAGTCTCAAAGTCTGTAGAAAGATGTGAATAATCAGTAGTATGGTTAAAATGTCCTAAAAAGGAACAGACAATGGACACACACACACAAACTCAAACACAAACTTGCACATACACCCAAGGAAACACCGACAGAGACAGCCTCAGAAAACACACAAAGACATACACACTCACAGAAAATACACAAAGACATACATACACACACACTCACAGAGAAATCCACAGAAAATGCACAGACACACAAACCCTCACAGAGAGACCCACAAAAAGAAAATACATACACACTCATAGAGACACCAACAAAAGCACAAAGACATAAACACAGACACCCACAGAAATACTCACAGGAAGTAACATTTCTGCACATTACCATCCCCTAAATCAACAGTGTGTGACATGCATGATAAAAAATATAGTAGCAATTAAGAGATCAATTTTTAAAGAATCATATTTGTAAATGTGCAAACAAAAATACTTCTGTGAATTCAAAATTGTACATTATTGATCTGTCAGAATGGGTAGATGAAGAAACATACTTTTGAAAGGTTGACATATGTTTGCGTCCCCCCCCCCCATTTTCCCCAACCAAGAGCACCACTTCTGGTGTACAAATGTTCCCATCTCTCAGCTGTACTTATGGATTTTGAAAATGCTGTACTCTGTATGGTCTTGGTGGAACCATAAGCTGTGGTAAGCAGTCTCATACCATTAGATCTGGTTAAATGCAGGATTTAGGCTTGTTTGTAGGTATTTCAAAATTAAGTCAGCTGTAGTGTAAACTGAACAGTGTTAAGTTAACCTGTCTCATTTCAAACACTTCGCAATCTTAGCCTGAGATTATAACATTTTATGCAGATGTACAAATCTTAGATAAAATGCATCCTGGCATCTGGAAAGTCCTTGCATTAAAAAAAAATCATATCTGCCAAAAGGCCACATACCATTTATGTATTGAGTAGGAAACATTTCTGCATGGTTTTAAATATAGAATTTATACAGCATTGTCAAATAATCATAAATACACTGCTACATATTGTATTTTTATGGGCACCCTGGCCTCACCATACAACTACCACACTGAAGTTACAATCCAAAATTGCACAAATAAATAAAAAACATTTAGCAAGTAAATCCTACCTACTTTGCAAATGAAAGTGATCTGCAGTCTGACTCAGGCACACACTGTACAAACTGAAGTGCCAAGTCTGTCTCACACTGTACATAGTGGTTTAGTGCAGAAATCCTCTCAAATGATAACGCTTTACTCCTTGTAATGACATTTCCCACGCTCAATATCACTCTGCTGTAGCGCCCTCTAGTGGCTGCCAACATTTTTTTTAAATAAATGTTGAGCTTGCCTCATGGGCCCCTGACAGGAGTCACCCTATTCACCCCCTGATGGCGGCCCACTATAATGTTCACTATAATGTTAGTATAGAGTACATTGTTTAGCAGTTGTTATCTGAGTCCAATTGGGGCAAGCATGTAGCAGAGTTAGCCTTGAGAAGTATACAGGATGCAGAGTTAGCCTTGATGAGTCTGCAGGGTGTAGTTTAAGTTCTGGGAATTAGAAACTGCTTAACCCTTTTTTTTTTTAAAAGGAAATAGGGGATGGTGGAAAAGCTGGAACGAAACTGGTTGGAATAGCCATATTAAGACATAAAAAAAAAAAAAAAAAAAGTGAAAAACTTCAGATAATATAATTGTATTTACTCTATTCTAACATGGATGAATACAGAACAAAACTGAGCACTTTGTGCTAAAAAAAAAAGCCATACTAACCAAGTCCACATATTCTGTTAAAATCTGACGGCGCTCAACCTTGTGTCTGTAGCTCCTAGTATTGCGGGTACCAGCGCCCCCAAAAAGGTGAATGTAGTGCTAAAAATAAATACACAGAGTGCCTCCTAAAAGCCTAAGACACTAGTAGTGACAAGATTATTTAAATAAAAAATATATTGAAATTCTATAGGGGTATATAAAATATTTTATAAGCTACTTATAGCTAAAATATACAAACAAGATACAAAAGTGGATCCACTTAAAATTAACAATAAAATATGCATGTATCTATATAAAAAACAATACAATTGTGGTTAAAAACCACAACAATATACAATCTTAATCACAAAATAAATTACAATAAAACAGCTGTTGATGGTTGGATAAAAAATATAAATATATAAAAACATCAATTTACTGAGTAGGTGTCCATAAATATGTAGGTCCCAAACTTTAAATTCTTTCCAGAGAGTGAATGTCCAATATGAAGATTCTATTTTAAAACAGTTATCCTTATATATCCCTCGATAAACGGTGAAATGATGAAGTGTGTAAAAAAGAAAAACGTAGTGGTTTTCAAATCAAATTTCAAAAATTATTGTGAATATCCAAAAAATCCTGAAAAGATGATGTGATGAAGTGGGCGTGAATAATCAAAAATGTGTGTACACAAAAATGAAAAAAGAAAAAGGAAAAAATGTGAAAAAATAATCCAAATGAATATTTAGGATGTGTTAAAGTGAATAACACACTTATAAAGTGACCCTTATGTGAATACAAGATGTGAAGAGATGCTCCTAAAAAGTTATTCCTGTGTGTAAACGATGAAAAAATACAGAAATGGATCCTATGTCTCAGGGATCAATTCATTCAAAGATATACCTGTAATAAAACAAATATAACATAGTGCAAAACTGCTATTCAAACTTAGTCAGTAATTGAAAAGAAGCTTACCATATATGTCAACGCGTTTCGGCCCTAAGAACTGGGCCTTTATCAAGACTATAGATGGATTAGCATGGTAGCTCCTTTTATAGCTATTACTGGCCAATAAGTGCCAGTGTTGTTTTGGCGCCAAAAAATAACCTCTACTTCCTGTTCCTGTTGACCTGGAAGTAAAAAAATAACCTCTACTTCCTGTTCCTGTTGACCTGGAAGTAAAAAAATAACCTCTACTTCCTGTTCCTGATGACCTGGAAGTACTATTGAGTTTATTCTATTTTTGTATATATGTTCCTAGTTTCATGGTAAATTCATGCTATGTTTCAAATAAAGTTCATGTTAATATTTATTTGTTTCATTAATATTTGAAAGATAATATTTGCCTAAAATCGGCAAACCGGAAGTGTGTGTTCAGTCATTTATCACCATGGAAACCAATATAAGAGTGAATGAATAGAACAATTTTCAGTCATATATTTAGATTTACCATGCCTGATCTGAAAATAGGCTTAATCTATCCTAAGGTAACTAGCTATTTTTGAAAATTGTAAGGCTGCTTGTTAGGCCCTTCTTTGACAGAAAAGACGAGTGAATGAAAAATGTATTCTACTTAGGGAAGACATCAAAGTAATAAATATTATAGTGGATATGACACTATTAAGGAATACAATAAAATAAAATAGAAGATTCTTATTTAAAAAATATAACAATCTAAAAGGGTCCTAAAATGTAAGCAATAATATCACTGTCCCTATAGAGATATCTATTTAGGAAAAGCGTATAGAATGTCTTCTGGAATGTCATAAAAAATCATATATTTTTTGATATATAGAAATATCAAGAAACCTGTTAAGATAAACATTGTCATATAGCCTCCTATGTGGAGACGACCCAGGGCTAAAAAACATTGGAATGATAAATATGATAAAAACATTGGGATAATGAACATCGATTGTAAACATAATTAAATTATAATTAAATTGTTCGAATGATAAACATGATAAAAACATTAGGATAATGAACATCGATTGTAAACATAATTAAAATATGTAAAAATTAGAATATTAAAATATTTCAATATTTGAAACTCTCCATCAGTAATAGTAATGCAAAGTGGCAGGCGAAGAGGGGGGTGCATGGTTATATTAACAGAAGTACTTGAAATCACAATTACAATAAGACCTATCTCTTTCAAATGCCTACATATACTCTATGTGGGGGTGTGCCTAATCTATGCTAGTATGAAAATACATGCACCTATTTAAGCTACACCTATAGGATAGAATAATAACAGCGGCTATAATCTTAAGTTAAGAAGATGAGATAGATCTTCTTTGTTATTAAGACCCTTAGGGTAAAGGCAATCTAAATTGAAAATCCATTTTGATTCAGCAGTTAATAGTTTCTTTTCATAGTTCCCCCCTCTCCAATTGGCTGTAACCAATTGGATACCTATGTAGCTAAGATCTTTTAGTCTTCCCTGATGTTGCTGCGTGAAATGCCGATATAGTGGTGTGTCTACATTTTTATGCTTGATTTTTAACAGGTGTTCTTTGATTCTGTCTTTCAAAAGTCTGGAGGTCTGGCCTACATATTGTAGACCACAGTTACATTGTATCATATAGATGACCCCCTTACTTGTACATCTTATTGTATCTTTAATTTCATACTTCACTTTAGAATTGTGTGAAATAAAGTTTTGTGTTTTTATTCCCCTTTCACACGCTTTACAGTTTATACAAGGAAAGAAACCCCTTAGGTTTCTACCAAAAACATCTTTGCTAGTTGTTTTCGGAGTCCTGGGAACACTAGGGTACAATATGTTCTTGAGATTATTGGCTTTCCTGTAAATAAATGTGTAAGTTTTTCTCCTATAATTTCATCGTCTTTCAGGAGTGGCCAATGTTTTCGGATTATTCTTTCTATTAGATATCTATTTTCGCTATAACCTGTAATGAATGGGACAATAAGTGTATCTTCGCTATTGGTTGACAAGCCCATCTTATTTTTGTTTTTATTTTTATATTTCAATAAGTCTCTTCTATCTTTATTCCGGACTTCTTCCATATTTTGGTTTAGGCTATCCTCTTCGTAGCCTCTCTCTAAGAATTTCCCTTTAAGAATTGTTGCTTGTTCTTCCCACTTTTCTGGGTTTGAACAATTTTTCTTAAGGCGAAGAAATTGTCCCTTAGGAATATTGGATTTCCACTTGAAATGATGGCAACTCTCCTGGTGGATATAATTATTACAGTCCACTTCTTTGAAGAACGTGGATGTTTCCAATATTCAATTTTTCACCTCAATTTTCAGGTCTAGAAATGTAATTTCCTTGGCACTGATTTCAAAAGTGAATCTAAAGTTTTTGGTATTATTGTTCATAACCTGTATTGTGTGTAATAGGTCCTCCTTTGTGCCTTTCCATATCATTAAAATGTCGTCAATATAGCGTGCATAGAGGACCAGGTCCGCGCTAGCTGGGCAGGATTCCCAAAATATGTGTTCCCACTGCCCCATATATAAATTAGCGTAGCTCGGCGCGAACCTGGTCCCCATCGCTGTGCCACACGTCTGTCTGTAAAAAATACCCTTATGATTAAAATAGTTATGTGTTAAAATATATTTTATCGCATCAAGAATAAAATTTCTCTGTAATTCTGGTACTTCTTCATCTTTTTTCAGGAAAAGTTCCACCGCCTCTATACCTCCCTCATGGGGTATGCTAGTATAGAGGGATGTGACGTCGCATGTAGCTAATATGTAATTGTCATTCCATTCTATATTATTCAATATGTTCAGAACCTGGGTTGAATCTTTAAGGTAGGATGGTAGTCCCATAACATATCTCTGAAGGTTTCTGTCAACATATTCCGACAGATTGCTTGTCAATGATCCGATGCCTGAAATTATTGGTCTACCCGGTGGGTTCACCAAGGACTTATGTATCTTAGGGAGGTAGTATATTACCGGAGTTATTGGGTCTTTTGTCCCTATATACTTGAACTCCTTATCGTTCAGTATTCCATTGTTTTTGGCTTCTCCTAAGAATCTGTCTAACTCCCTTTTGTAACCCTCAACCGGGTTCTGTTTCAATACTTCATAAGTTTGGTCATCAGATAAAATTCTAGGACATTCTTGATCATAGTCTTCTTTATTCAGGACAACAATCCCCCCACCCTTGTCCGCTGGTTTGATGACCACATTGTGTTTTTTTTTCCAATTTCCTAATGGTGTGCAGTTGTTCTTTAGACAAATTATGTTTGTATTTGTTCAATTCATTCCGATCATTATTAAATTGATGCCTTGTACGAGATGGATCTGGATAGTGTCTATAATTTTGATATGATCTATAATTGTTTGTATTATAGGTTCGATCTCTGTAATTTTCTTCCCACGTATTATTCTGTCTGAGAGGTGTCTGTGGCAGTGGGTTATCTGTGAATACAGGTCTTCTATTATATGATCTCTCCCATCTCTCATTATGATTAAAATTACGTGTAGAGTCATCAAAAGAGTATGGGTTAGAATCGTATCTGTTTCTTCTGTGTGGCGGTCTAAATGTTCGCCTCCCTCTCTTATGTGATACTTCTTCCCATTCTGCTCTCTCATTAGATTGTGTAGTGACCCCATCATTAGTTCCAGTCTCATTGGTATTGTTAGGTGTATATATTTCAGTCTCATTCTGTTCATTCTGTTTCATCTGTTGTAATTCTTTGTTTAATTTCCTTGATTTCTTGTTAGTGATATCTTCCCTTATTTTGTTGATCTTCTTCGTGAGGTTTTCTTTTCTATCTAAAAGGTCTTTGGTCTCAAAGATTACTCCTTCTGGGCCTATGAGATTGTCTTCATTGGTTTTAATCTCTATATCTACACCAATAAGTATAGATTCCCTGTGATCAATTATGACCTGCATTAATTTCCGTGAAGTCTCAATCAGAATTTCTGACCATTTGCTTATAGATTCTGTTTTCTCTAATGGAAAGGCACATTCTTTCTTAATAAGTAGCCCTTTAGGTATTATATTGAGTTCTAGGCATTTCTTAAGGAATGTGATTTCTGCTTTGTATTTAACCTCCTGAATCAATAATTTCTCTAAATTTTTAAAAATAGATTGGTAATCTATAGGAGTTGTACCGTTAGGATCTGGATTAGGTACAATATGGTCAATCTCAAGGGTTATTTCCTGTCATATGGATTTTGTAAAATCCATATTATAATAGTATGCGTGTGACTACCAGGGATGGCTGCTGTAAGATGGCTGGATAAGGGGATGATAAAAATCTGTTAAAATCTGACAGCGCTCAACCTTGTGTCTGTAGCTCCTAGTATTGTGGGTACCAGCGCCCCCAAAAAGGTGAATGTAGTGCTAAAAATAAATACACAGAGCGCCTCCTAAAAGGCTAAGACACTAGTAGGGACAAGATTATTTAAATAAAAAATATATTCGACAAGGCTATAAGGGAATGACTCACATTTACTATGAAATTTAGATTATGATCAAAAATTAATGTTGCACAAAAAAGACGCAGAACTCCAATTTCCCAAGTAATTACACCAACCATATTCAGCCATTCCACAAGGCTAAGAGGGGGAAAAATGAGGAGCCACAGATCAGCCATGGAATCCATGTCCAAGTCTCCATTTTGGTAAAAAAAAAAAAACAACAACAAAAAACATTTAGCACATGCAAAATGCTTTTTTGACTGGAATGAACACTTGGACGTGGATTCCATGAAAGAGCTGTGGCTCCTTAATTCTCTCCCTATAAGCCTTATGTAATAGGTGAATTTGGTACGTATGGTTACATGGGAATTAAAGAGACACTGAACCCAATTTTTTTCTTTCGTGATTCAGATAGAGCATGCAATTTTAAGAAACTTTCTAATTTACTCCTATTATCAATTTTTCTTCGTTCTCTTGCTATCTTTATTTGAAAAAGAAGGCATCTAAGCTAAAGAGCCAGCCAATTTTTGGTTCAGGAGCTTGGACAGCGCTTGTTTATTGGTGGGTGAATTTATCCACCAGTCAGCAAGAACAACCCAGGTTGTTCTCCAAAAATGGGCCGGCATCTAAACTTACATTCTTGCTTTTCAAATAAAGATACCAAGAGAATGAAGAAAATTAGATAATAGGAGTAAATTAAAAAGTTACTTAAAATTGCATGCTCTATCTGAATTATGAAAGAAAAAAAATGGGTTCAGTGTCCCTGTAAGTGTTCTGGGTAAAACCTAAAATTTTTCCTTCATAAATCAGGTAAAGCATGCAATTGTAAACAACTTTCCAATTTACTTCTATTACCTTATTTGCTTAGTTCTCTTGGTATCCTTTGTTGCAAATCATGCCTAGGTAGGCTCAGGAGCTGAGAGCTAGCTGCTGATTGGTGGCTGCACATATATGACTTTTTGTTATTGGCTTACTAATGTATTCAACTAGCTCTTAGAAGTGCAACTGTATTTTTGACAGGAACAGACACTTGGATGTGGATTGTGTGTCAGATCTATTGCTCCTTGCCTCTCTTCCACCTAGATTTATGGAATGGGGGAATTTTGCTGCTGTTGCTACTTAGGATGTGGGAGTTATGGGCCCTTATTATTCCAAAAAATGTTTTGACCACAATAAACACTTGTACAAATAAGCGGATATAAGCCCATAGACTTGTCCTCTACACGCTCCTATTTAAACCAACCTTCCCAAGGCGGGTTTAAATTAATAAAAAACCTCAATATGTATAAATAAGGAGCGCTCCACAAAGAAGCAATAGAGGACTGGAGAATGATAAACACTACCAATATTTTTAAATGTACAATAGTAATTTATTCTTAAAACAAACAGATATAATTTTAGATTTATATAAAGACACTGGGACGTCTCCCTTGCAAATGAAATACAAAATTCAAGGTAAATACTCTAGATTTACTTAACCCAGCTCATGTGCTGAGTTTAAAATAGAGTAAAGAGAAGTGACTACTGATAATAAAGTGCTGGCATAAGCTCAATAAAGTGCTTTAGTGATATGTGGTATAAAGTGCATAGGTGATAAATAGCGTCTTTAAGCTTAGTGTTAGCCTAATAATAATTGCACAAAATACAGGTTAATAACAAGTGAATCAATCTATCTCTAAAGAATAAATACAATAATGCAATATAGTTACTAAAATAAAATTGCTTAAAATTGAGTGTCTGGACATAAAGTGGCCTATCTATTAAGCTCTGAAAGGTGTTTTGGTGATGCTGGTATCACCAGTTCACAGCTGAGCTTGTTCTTTGCAAGGCCAATACTGCTCCATTGATTTTAATACTTTAATAAAACGTTAACCATAATAATAACTCATGCTTATTATGTGAAACACTATTTGTTTCCAACAACTCAGAAGAGATAAGTATAAAGACACATAGCTGGTTACAGACTGGGAGCATTATGTAGTGAAGAGTTAGGGATCCCACACGCAGAGAAATTACACAGTCCACTTTGTTTTTGTCTATACTGAGCATCTGCTATAGGATGAATGATCTCCTGTGGTTTGCATTAGTTATTATTGCAATCACTCACCTGTCGTACCTTGAATGCTGATTTTACAACCAAAGCTATGTATCTTATTGTTCATGAGTATTTTATTGTTCTTTATTAGCTGATCTATTTTAAACTGTTTAATTTCCATTGCATAATATAAGTAGCTCATTGTATTATTATTATTTATTTATTTGATTAGAGTAACCATATACCACTACTTGTTTGTCAAAGGGATTTTCTGCATTGTAGATGTTAGTAAAAACACCCTTACTTTAAAATAAAGACCCCTATTTCTTATCTGTCCTTAAGTCTTTAGCCTAATTTTTCCACAGAATTGGTCTGTTTGTATAAGTTCCACTATGTTGTCTAATTTATTGTGGTTTATCTATATATAGAAAACTAGGCAACTGTGATCAGTTTAACCAATCAGGATCATTGTTATGAAAATGATCCTTTACTATTTCAGTAGTTTACTCACAAAATGTATTTTGTGTTGGGACACAATAAATATTATGAAACCTCTATGTATGCAATTTAATACATGAAACAATGCTTATATAACAAGGGTTATATAAGAAACTCAAATAACACTCTGAATTATATTATTTTCAAAGGAAAATATATGTAAAACCTGAATTAATTTAGTTATGATATATATCCATTAAAATGAGGCCAGATCAATAAAAAAAACATACGGCTATATTATGAGTTTTGTGGTAAGGTGAAATAGCAGCAATAACAGGTCCTAACGCTGCTTTTTTACGCCCGCTGGTATTACGAGTCTTGCAGGCTTAGGGGCACCGCACACTTTTTTGGCCTTACCGCAAACCAACTTACGTAAATTTCATAAAGGCTTTTTTCAATGGGACTTGCATAGCGCCGGTGTTACGAGTTTGTCCTGGGAGGCCAAAAAGTGAACGGTACACCCTCTACCGCCAAGATTCCTAACGCATTTTAAAGTCAGTAGTAATGAGTTTTAAACTACAAAGCTGCTAAAAGTACACTAACACCCATAAAATACCTATTAACCCTTAAACCGAGGCCCTCCCACATCGCAAACACTAAAATTAAAATATTAACCCCTAATCTGCCACTCCGGACATCACCGCCACTAGAATAAACATATTAACCCCTAAACCGCTGCACCCCCGCCTCACAAACACTAGTTAAATATTATTAACCCCTAATCTGCCGCCCCTAACATCGCCGCCACCTACATTATACCTATTAACCCCTAATCTGCTGCCCCAACATCGCTGCCACATACATTATACTTATTAACCCCTAATCTGCCGTCCCCAACGTCGCCGCCACTATTCTAAATTTATTAACCCTTTAAACCTAAGTCTAACCCTAACACCCCCTAACTTAAATATAATTTAAATAAATCTAAATAAAATTACTATCATTACCTAAATTATTCCTATTTAAAACTAAATACCTATAAAATAAACCCTAAGCTAGCTACAATATATAGTTACATTGTATCTAGCTTAGGGTTTATTTTTATTTTACAGGCAAGTTTGTATTTATTTTAACTAGGTAGAATAGTTACTAAATAGTTATTAACTATTTAATAACTACCTAGCTAAAATAAATACAAATTTACCTGTAAAATAAAACCTAACCTAAGTTACACTGACACCTAACACTACACTACAATTAAATAACTTACCTAAATGAAATACAATTAAATAAATTAAATACAATTAGCTTAATTACAAAAAATTACAAAATATTATTAACCCCTAATCTGCCGCCCCTAACATTGCCGCCACCTACATTATACTTATTAACCCCTAATCTGCCGCTCCGGACATCGCTGCCACCAACATTATACCTATTAACCCCTAATCTGCTGCCCCCAACATCGCCACCACTTACATTATACTTATTAACCCCTAATCTGCAGTTCCCAACATCGCCACCACTATTCTAAATTCATTAACCCTTTAAACCTGTCTAACCCTAACCCTACCACCCCCTAACTTAAATATAACTTAAATAAATCTAAATAAAATTACTATCATTACCTAAATTATTCCTATTTAAAACTAAATACTTACCTATAAAATAAACCCTAAGGTAGCTACAATATATAGTTACATTGTATCTAGTTTAGGGTTTTTATTTTACAGGCAAGTTTGTATTTATTTTAACTAGGTAGAATAGTTACTAAATAGTTATTAACTATTTAATAACTACCTAGCTAAAATAAATACAAATTTACCTGTAAAATAAAACCTAACCTAAGTTACACTAACACCTAACACTACACTACAATTAAATAACTTACCTAAATGAAATACAATTAAATAAATTAAATACAATTAGCTAGATTACAAAAAAAACACTAAATTACAGAAAATAAAAGAACAAATTACAAGATATTTAAATTAATTACACCTAATCTAAGAGCCCTATCAAAATAAAAAAGCCCCCCCAAAATAAAATAAAACCCTAGCCTTAACTAAACTATCAATAGCCCTTAAAAGGGCCTTTTGCGGGGCATTGCCCCAAAGAAATCAGCTCTTTTACCTGAAAAAGAAAATACAAACAACCCCCACAATAGTAAAACCCACCACACACACACAACCAACCCCCCAAATAAAATCCTAACTAAAAAAACCTAAGCTCCCCATTGCCCTGAAAAGGGCATTTGGATGGGCATTGCCCTTAAAAGGGGATTTAGCTCTATTGCTGCCCAAAGCCCTAACCTAAAAATAAAACCCACCCAATACACCCTTAAAAAATCCTTACACTAACCCCCGAAGATTCACTTACTGGGAGAAGTCTTCATCCAAGCGGCAAGATGTCCTCAACGAAGCCGGCAGAAGTGGTCCTCCAGATGGGCAGAAGTGGTTCTCCAGACGAGCAGAAGTCTTCACCCAGACAGCATCTTCTATCTTCATCCTTCCAACATGGAGCGGCTCCATCTTCAAGACATCCGGCGCGGAGCATCCTCTTCAATTGACGTCTTCTTGATGAATGAAGGTACCTTTAAATGACGTCATCCAAGATGGCGTCCCTTAGATTCAGATTGGCTGATAGAATTCTATCAGCCAATCGGAATTAAGGTTAAAAAATCCAATTGGCTGATCCATTGCATCAGCCAATAGGATTTTTTCAACCTTAATTCCGATTGGCCTATCGGAATCTAAGGGACGCCATCTTGGATGACGTCATTTAAAGGAACCTTCATTCATCAAGAAGACGTCGATTGAAGAGGATGCTCCGTGGTGCCCGGCTGGGTGAAGACGGCTCAAGGTAGGGTGATCTTCAATGGGGTAGTGTTAGTTTTTTTTAAGGGGGGATTGGGTGGGTTTTAGAGTAGGGGTGTGTGGGTGGTGGGTTGTAATGTTGGGGGGGTATTGTATTTTATTTAACAGGTAAAAGAGCTGATTACTTTGGGGCAATGCCCAGCAAAAAGCCCTTTTAAGGGCTGGTAAAAGAGTTGATTACTTTTGTAATTTAGTTTAGGGTAGGGAATTTTATTTTTTTGGGGGGCTTTTTTATTTTATTAGGGGGCTTAAATTAGGTGTAATTAGATTAAAATTCTTGTAATATTTTTTTATTTTTTGTAATTTAGTGTTTGTTTTTTTTGTAATATAGTTTAGTTTATTTAATTGTATTTTATTTTAGATCATTGTAGTTTATTAAATTAATTTATTGATAGTGTAGTGTTCTGTGTATTTGCAACTTAGGTTAGGATTTATTTTACAGGTAATTTTGTAATTATTTTAACTAGGTAGCTATTAAATAGTTATTAACTATTTAATAGCTATTGTACCTAGTTAAAATAAATACAAAGTTGCCTGTAAAATAAAAATAAACCCTAAAATAGCTACAATGTAATTATTAATTATATTGTAGCTATCTTAGGGTTTATTTTATAGGTAAGTATTTATTTTTAAATAGGAATAATGTAGTTAATTCTAGGAATATTTATTTAGATTAATTTAAATAATATTTAAGTTAGGGGGGTGTTAGGGTTAGGGTTAGGTTTTGGGGTTAATTCATTTAATATAGTGACGGCGGTGTAGGGGGGGTAGATTAGGGGTTAATAAATGTACTGTAGGTGGCGGCGGTGTAGGGGGGGGTAGGATAGGGGTTAATAAATGTAATGTAGGTGGCGGAGGGCTCCGGGTGCGGCGGTTTAGGGGTTAAACAATTAATTTATTTGCGGCAGGGGCCGGGATCGGCAGGATAGGGGTTAATAACTTTATGTAGGTGGCGGCGGTAAAGGGGGCGGCAGATTAGGGGTTAATAGGTATAATGTAGGTGGCGGCAGGGTCCGGGAGTGGCGATTTAGGGGTTCATATATTTATTATAGTGGCGGCGGGGTCCTGGAGCGGCGGTTTAGGGGTTAATAACTTTATTATAGTTGCGGCGGGGTCCGGGAGTGGCGGTTTAGGGGGTAATAAGTTTATTTAGGTGCGGGGGGCTGCGGGAGCGGCGGTTTAGGGGGAAAAACAGTATAGTATAGTGTGGGTGCTTAGTGACAGGCTAGCAAGAAAGCTGTGAAGAAGCCGATGAGCAGCGAGATCGATGACTGTCAGTTAACAACAGTCCGCTGCTCATCGCTCCATACTTGGTGCGTGGCTTCTTGACAGCTTTCTTGATAACTTTGGCGAACGTATTCAGGTCCGCGACGGGGATGTAAGGCGAGCTTAGGCGAGTGTATTGGGCTGGCGAATGCAGGTAAGTAGACAGCTTGATAACTAGAGGCCAAACGCTCACAATAGTCCCCTAACTAGTTTCGCCCGTCCAGGCTTTATCAAAGGCAGCGAACCGCCATTTCTTGGGGGATATAAACCTTTCTTACCGGAAGTCCCGCCCTGTCTCATCCGTGATAGGTTGAGAATGAAAAACTCTGACTGATTGACAGATTCAATTCCGGCTGAATGTTCTAATGTGAAGAACTCCTTTGTGTTATATACTTCGATTCTGATGCTACCATTAACCATTATGATGTATATTTCTTCACAGTTAGAATCCTTATTTACAAGTTTCGTTAACCTTATTGAATAATGATATACTGTTCAGATCTATTACGGGACATCTCAAATTCCTTATATGTGCACATTACTTTTGAACCATTAAGGGCTATTAAAGTGTATTCTTAAACCTTACAATCTTATATGTAAAGTTTCTCAATGATCTGGATATGAGAATAAATTAGTGCATTGCGAAGCAATGAAGTGAAATTCAAGTGCTTTAATTTTTAAATAAAACTAGTTGTGACTAAATCATTCTACTGTATATAATATTACAATTCTAGAAATTGATATTTTGGTAAAACTAATGAGGATTGTGAGTGATACTCCCGGTAAGCAAACCTCTAGGGTTGTGAGTTGTAATAAGATATTTCCAAAAAAAAAATGTTTTATCCTGAATATGGGAATTATACTGTGTGTATGTGAATGACTGAATCTGTGTGAAACTCATGTGTATGTATATTTAATCTTTGTGGTAAAGCAAGGGAAAAAGAAAAAAGAGTGAATTTGATTGTGTTGTGAATTCCATTCTTAAGTGAAATACAATAATGGTGAAGTGTTGTTTTTATTGTGGAAAATAATTGATTAAAATTAAATAAACTTATAAAATACCAAAATTGCAAAGAAATAATTTTAGTTTAATAGATTAAAAAAATTATATAATGAAAAATAAGAAAATTGTGTGTTCGTGCTATGCACTTTAACTTAATATAGTTATGTTAAGGATTTTATAAAACTATATTGTGATGTATCATCCTATTCATTGAGTTCTTATACATTTGTGGTTCTAATTCTGTATTTTGTGCTAAACCTTATTAGTCATCATATGTTGACTAGTATCTTTTATGTGGTCCTCATGTGTTGGGATAAGGATGTCCAAATCAGAGAATTTGAGATCTAAAAATAATAATAATTCTTAACGATCTGGTAGTGTGTACATTGAATTCTTATCTCATTATTTATAGAAAAACATAATAATTATTATGTTCATTCAGCCCATATGGTTGAACTGCATTTAATAAATAAATCCAGCGGCTCTCTGATTTTAATAAGGCTGTCTCTAAGTTGCCTCCTCTCTTGCCCAGGCTGACTTTCTCAATGCCCAAGCATTGCAGATCATTTTGATTGGAGTTATGGCATTTTAAAAAATGTGCCGCTACACTTGTTAAAGGTTTAAGTTCTTCTTTGTCTTTGACTGCATTTTTTTATATTTCTCAGATGTTCCATGAGTCTCAAACATAGTTTCCTTGATGTCATACCAACATAGAATAAATTGCATGTACAGTATAGTACATATATAACGCTTTCAGTATTGCAACTGATGAAACGTTTGATTTTATGACTGTTCCCAAATTTATCAATGATGGTTTCTGTATTGCGCATATATTTGCATGTACTGCAATTCCCACATTTATGTGCTCCTGGGTTGAATGCTGACACTGTTCTTTTCTTCTGAAAGTGACTACTGGTTACCAGGTCTTTAACATTTCTGGCTCTCCTGTATCCTATTGAGGGTCTTTCCCCTAGGGTAGTTTTTAGTGTTGGATCTATCATCAAGATGTGCCAATGTTTTTTTATGATATTTAAGATCTGAGGAGTTTGACTATTATAAGTCATAATCAATCTAGGTATATTTAGGTTACTTTTAGTCTTTTTGCAGATCGTTATATCCAAAAAATTTATTTTGGATAAACTCTCTTAATGCGTCAATTTTATGTTTAGTTGGTTCTGATTTAAATCTATGAAAAACTTTTGTAATTCTGTATGTGAACCCTCCCAAATGAAGAAGATATCATCGATTAAACAAATCCAAAGGGGGATATGGTCTGTATATTTTTGATTGTCTTCTGTGAACACACATTCAGTCTCCCACCAGCCAAGAAATAAGTTGGCATATGTAGGAGCACAAGTACCTGCCTTCGCCGGCCCAATACGCCCGCCTAAGCTCGCCAACCATCGCCGCCGCGGACCTGAATACGTTCGCCAAAGTTATCAAAAAAGCTGTAAAAAAGCCTTGCACCAAGTACGGGGCAATGAGCAGCGGACTGTGATAGTTATCACTCATCTGATCTCGCTGCTTTTCGGCTTTTTGACAGCTTTATTGACAAGCTGTCACTAAGCACCCACACTAACTACACTGTTCTACCCCCTATACCGGAGCCCCCCGCAACTAAATAAAGTTATTAACCCCTAAACCGCCGCTCCTAGACCCCGCCGCAACTATAATAAATGTATTAACCCCTAAACCGCCGCTCCCGGAGCCCACCGCCACCTACATTATACCTAGTAGCCCCTATCCTGACCCCCCTATACCGCCACCACCTATAATAAAGTTATTAACCCCTATCCTACCGATCCCGGACCCCGTCGCAACTAAATAAATAGTTTAACCCCTAAACCGCCGCTCCCGGACCCCGCCGCAACCTGTATTAAATTTATTAACCCCTAATCTGCCCCCCCTACACCGTCTCCACCTATAATAAATTTATTAACCCCTATCCTGCCCCTCCCCTATACCGCCGCAACCTATAATAAATTTATTAACCCCTATCCTGCTCCCCCCTGCACCGCCGCCACTATAATAAAATTATTAACCCCTAAACCTAAGTCTAACACTAACCCTAACACCCCACTAACTTAAATATTAATTAAATAAATGTAAATAATATTTCTCTTATTAACTAAATTAATCCTATTTAAAACTAAATACTTACCTTTAAAATAAACCCTAATATAGCGACAATATAAATAATAATTATATTGTAGCTATCTTAGGATTTATTTTTATTTTACAGGCAACTTTCAATTTATTTTAACTAGGTACAAAAGCTATAAAATAGTTATTAACTATTTAATAGCTATCTAGTTAAAATAAAGAGAAATTTACCTGTAAAATAAAAACTAACCTAAGTTACAATTAAACCTACACTATCATTAAATTAATGAAATAAATTAGCTACAAATAACTACAATTAAATTCAATTAAATAAACTAACTAAAGTACAAAAAATAAAAAAAGCTGTTACAAAAAATAAAAAAAATCATTTACAAACATTTCAAAAATATTACAACAATTTTAAGCTACTTAAACCTAATCTAAGCCTCCTAATAAAATAACAAAGCCCCACAAAATAAAAAAAATTCCCTACCCTATTCTACATAAAAAAGTTACCAGCTCTATTACCTTACCAGCCCTTAAAAGGACCTTTTGTGGAGAATGCCCCAAAGAATTGTAGTTATTTGTAGCTAATTTATT
The DNA here is from genome assembly GCF_027579735.1 of Bombina bombina. Taxonomy (NCBI): domain Eukaryota; kingdom Metazoa; phylum Chordata; class Amphibia; order Anura; family Bombinatoridae; genus Bombina; species Bombina bombina. Next base: position 111,965,489 of record NC_069500.1, read on the forward strand.
TAATTAATTTAATGATAGTGTAGTGTTAGGTTTAATTGTAACTTAGGTTAGTTTTTATTTTACAGGTAAATTTCTCTTTATTTTAACTAGATAGCTATAAAATAGTTAATAACTATTTAATAGCTATTGTACCTAGTTAAAATAAATTGAAAGTTGTCTGTAAAATAAAAATAAATGCTAAGATAGCTACAATATTATTATTATTTATATTGTAGCTATATTAAGGTTTATTTTAAAGGTAAGTATTTAGTTTTAAATAGAATTAATTTAGTTAATAGAAATATTATTTAGATTTATTTAATTAATATTTAAGTTAGGGGGGTGTTAGGGTTAGTGTTAGACTTAGGTTTAGGGGTTAATAATTTTATTATATTTGTGGAGGTGTACGGGGCAGGATAGGGGTTAATAAATTTATTATAGGTTGCGGCGGTATAGGGGGGCAGGATAGGGGTTAATAAATTTATTATAGGTTGCGGCGGTATAGGGGGGCAGGATAGGGGTTAATAAATGTATTATAGGTTGCGGCGGTATAGGGGGGGCAGGATAGGGGTTAATAAATTTATTATATGTTGCGGCGGTATAGGTGGGGCAGGATAGGGGTTACTAGGTATAATGTAGGTTGCGGCGGTGTCCGGGAGCGGCGGTTTAGGGGTTAATAACTTTATTATAGTTGCGGCGGGGTCTAGGAGCGGCGGTTTAGGGGTTAATAACTTTATTATAGTTGCGGCTAGGTCTAGGAGCGGCGGTTTAGGGGTTAATAACTTTATTTAGTTGCGGGGGGCTCCGGGGGCGCCGGTATAGGGGGTAATACATTTATTTAGTTGCGGCGGTGTAGGGGGGGGCAGATTAGGGGTGTTTAGACTCGGGGTACATGGTTGGGTGTTAGGTGCAGACAATTCCCATAGGAATCAATGGGATGTCGGGCAGCAGCGAACATGAACTTTCGCTATGGTCAGACTCCCATTAATTCCTATGGGATCCGCTGCCTCCAATGCGGCGGTTTGAAAACCAGGTACGCTGGGCCGGAAAAGTGCCGAGCGTACCTGCTAGTTTTTGATAACTAGCAAAAGTAGTCAGATTGTGCCGCACTTGTGTGCGGAACATCTGGAATGACGTAAGAATCGATCTGTGTCGGACTGAGTCCGGCGGATCAAAGCTTACGTCACTATATTCTACTTTTGCCGGGATCTAGGGCTTGATAACTAAGGCGAATCAGCCTCGCCACAAATACGCTGCGGAATATTAGAGGTTGACGGCTTGATAACTAGAGGCCACTGACTCATGTGATGTTGCAATATATGTGTTGCTGGGGGATTAATTATGTATCTACGCCTCTCGGTGAATTTATATATGATTCCCCAAAATCACTTTGACTGACATGTCGTTCTGTATATTGTAGATTATTTATTAATTTTGTCAGCAAATTGCTTGTCACAATATTATTTTATTATCATCTGGATCCAAATATACAGTTTGATTCGCTCTGGTCTGGGTTTAAATAAATCCTCATGGGTGCTGAGTCATAGTATGTACTATTTGTTATATTGCCCACACTAGTATTGTGAGGTTACGTCTTATTATTGAGTCATATAGATCCTCTCCTGCATCATATTATATAGCTACATATACGGCTACTGCATAACCTAAAACAACCATTGTGGCCTTTATAATTAGGTGGTACTCGTTATTTGATCTAAATACAGTAATAAACAATAAAATGCTGATGCTGAATAGTACTCAGATATTAATAGCATTTATTTGTCTATTCCTTGCTCATAACGTTAATATTTAATTATTCACTTGTATATTGTTTGAATTCCTATATGAGTTATAATCCATTATTTATACATTCCATGTGAAGATAAGCAAGAGATAAAGTATTAAGCATAACAATTGCCAAAAATAAGGCTGCTAATCTACCTGTGTGATCAGCGATATATACCAGCTAAAAGCTGTATTTATAGGTGCAGGATCAATTGGCCACGTATTGGATTTTGAATTTAAAGTGAAAACACCATAACTTAGGTAGTTGTGAGTATCTTCTCTATGTGATGTGTAATATATTCACTTATACTGTACAGAGTTGAATCAAATTTCTTCTGCGCTACCCTAACTTGGTTAGTGATATATTATTATTGTATCAACAGGTTCAATTTAGGTCAAATGAATCATTTCAAGTCGCTTAGTTACAATGTAGCATATATTGAAAAGTCTAGCAGTTAGTTCTTAGAGAGATCTATATTGCTCTGTGACTCTAGCTAAGTCTGGCATAACCCAGGCATTACAACAAATTAACTGTTTTGAGCGAAAAATATTAGGCTGTATCACAAACTAGTCTGTGTCTGGCAAGTTAAAATTTGAGCGCCCAAACACTCACGATAGTCCCCTTACTAGTTTCGCCGTCCGGGCTTTATCAATGGCAGCAAACCGCCATTTCTTGGGGGATATAAAACTTTCTTACCGGAAGTCCTGCCCTGTCTCATCCGTGATAGGTTAGGAATAAAAAACTCTGACTGATTGACAGATTCAATTCCGTCTGAATGTTCTAATGTGAAGAATTCCTTTGTGTTATATACTTCGATTCTGATGCTACCATTAACCATTATGCATATGTTGTGTGTTTTTTGTTGTGTAGTGGGGTTAATTTGTTGTGTGATTATTATTGTGTAGTTAAGTTTTTTGTATGTTTTTTGTTGTGTAGTAGTTAGGTTAATTTGTTATTTGATTATTGTTGTGTAGCTGGATTAATTTGTTCTGTAATTATTATCGTGTAGATAGGTTAATTTTTTTGCAGCAAAACAAGAGAACAAGGCGCAACCCCACATCAAGGTAGAATGACACTTTATTGGAGCTAAAATACGGTTAAAAACACTCACAAGAGGTTAGGTTAAAATCTGCAGTAACATAGAAGAGAACTCAGTCTGTGTCTGTGACAGCTACTTCCACTGGCTCCAACACCAGACTGCCAGGGTTCACCACAGCCAAGGTCGATTTGTATGGTTCTGTTCTGCAACAATCCACCACAGCTCCGTCCTCAACGCGTTTCGTCTGCTCCTTAGCAAACTTTCTCAAGAGGAGCATTCCAGTGTTGGAGCCAGTGGAAGTAGCTGTCACAGACACAGACTGAGTTCTCTTCTACGCTACTGCAGATTTGTACCTGACCTCTTGTGAGTGTTTTTAACCGTATTTTAGCTCCAATACAGTGTAATTCTACCTTGATGTGGGGTTGCGCCTTGTTCTCTTGTTTTGCCGTAGATTCCCTAAGAAGAGAGTGTATGTGACACACCTCTGAGTTTGGCAGCACCTGACAGAGAGTGAAATTTGGAGGACGGCTTTGATTTATTGTCTCATACCAACAGAATTATTCTTGGAACTGATTTGTAACATTTGTCCTCATAAGGAGCCGGTAACATACTGTTTGTATGCACAAGACGCATTTTAACAAAGAACCTATTGATTATTATTGGTATATAAGTATTTGAACCGTTACTGTATTGCTTGTGCTTGTTTATCATATCATATTGTCTCTTTATGCATGTTGAAGGTGGGGATTAATATTATATTATTATTTTATTCTCAAGATCCACACCATTTTTTTAGCCCTTTATTTAACAACTACAGCCATTAGTTGTGCTGTGAATATTTTTTGAATATAGGTTAATTTTTTGTGTAATTTTTGTTGTGTAGTTGGGTTACGTTGCTGTGCGATTATTATTGTGTAGAAAGGTTAATTTGTTGTGTGATTATTATTGTGTAGTTATGATTTTTTGTGTGATTTTTATTGTGTAGTTAGGTTAATTTGTTTTATGATGTTTGTTGTGTAGTTGGATACATTTGTTCTGTAATTATTATTGTGTAGTTAGGTTAATTTGTTGGATGATTATTATTGTGTAGGTTAATTTTTTTGTGTACTTTTGGTTAATAATTTATTTACTTTTTTATTATTTGTTTACTGTAGTGTTGTTAAGTTGCATTGGGGTTAGGTTGCTTAAAGGGACAGTCTAGGCCAAAATAAACTTTCATGATTCAGATAGAGCATGTAATTTTAAACAATTTTCCAATTTACTTTTATCACCAATTTGCTTTGTTCTCTTGGTATTCTTATTTGAAAGCTTAACCTAGGAGGTTCATATGCTAATTCCTTAGACCTTAAAGGCCACCTCTTTTCAGAATGCATTTTAACAGTTTTTCACCACTAGAGGGTGTTAGTTCATGTATTTCATGTAGATAACACTATGCTCGTGCACGTGAAGTTATCTGGGAGCAGGCACTGATTGGCTAAACTGCAAGTTTGTCAAAAGAACTGAAATAAAGAGGCAGTTTGCAGAGGCTTAGATACAAGATAATCACAGAGGTTAAAAGTATCTTAATATAACTGTGCTAGTTATGCAAAACTAGGGAATGGGTAATAAAGGGATTATCTATCTTTTAAAACAATAAAATTTCTGGTGTAGACTGTCCCTTTAAAGGGGTTAATAGCAATCTATTATTGCTTTACATTAATATATTGTTTCTTTATTTTTTTAATTCTTGTAGGCGGCTGTTCGTTTAGGTGGTGATGCTACTTTCAATATATCGCCAGCCTCGCCACCCACTGAGTTGATCCCTTTATTAAACTCCTCTCGGCGAGACTGCCTATGAATACTGATTTCAGAGGTTTTGAATATTTCACCATCAATCTCGTTCCTGCAATGAATCTCTTTTGAATGTATTGCCACATTGCGGCCTATAAGCAAAAATGTCAGGAGAAACACTAAACCCACAGATCACAACAATGTATTAGAATTAAAGCTAATTGCACACTTACAGAAGTAAATATTTTAAAAGCTTTTAACAACTAATCAAATTATGAACAGTCACCGGCTCAAACAATTGTTCACATTGTCATCATTAAAGGGACAGTAAATTCAAAATTAATCTTTCATGATTCAGATAGAGCATTCAATTTTGAACTACTTTCCAATTTAATTATATTATTTAATTTGCTACATTCTCTTTAAACATTTTTTTTTCATTAATAAATCAGTGTCATGTCAATGTGAACAAAAGATAGGCTTGGTAATTTAGTGAATTATAGTTAGATACACTTGTGATGTCAAGCAAGGCATTGGGCTCCATTTATCAAGCAGTGTATGCAGATTTGGAGTGTCATTGGTGAAAGCTTGCATTACACCACAGGGTGTCTGATCCCCTATTGGAAAAGCACTTCAAAAGACAAAATACTGTAGATAAAAATGAACTGGGTGAAATCTAAAGGTATTTATCTTTTTAAGAAATATTGGTTAAAATTAAATGTATTTCTAAATATTTATTATTAGTATTATTATTATACTGTACGCCAAAATGAATATATGTTCCATTAAAGGGACAGTTTACTCCAGATTTTTTGTTTTGTTTAAAAAGATAGATAATCCCTTTATTACCCATTCCCAAGCATAACCAACACTGTTTTATTAATACAATTTCTATCTCTGTGATTACCTTGTTTCTAAGTCTCTGCAGACTGCACCCTTATCTCAGATCATTTGACAGATATGCATTTTAGCCAATCAGTGCTAACTCCTAACTACACAGGAGTGAGCACAATTGTGTCTATATGACACACATGAACTAGCAGTGTCTAACTGTCATAATCGACTAAGATAAGAGGCAATTCAATGGCTTAAAAATTAGCATATGAACCTACAAGGTTTAGCTTCCTACAAAGAATACTAAGAGAGAAAAGCAAATTTAATGAGTAAAGTAAATTGGAAAGTTGTTTAAAATTGCATGCCGTATTGGAATCATGAAACTTTAATTTTGACTAGACTGTCCCTTTAACAACACTCTACATTTTACTTTATTTATTTATGTATTTGATAAATGAGTATGGATGCTTGATCTAAATCAAAGAATAATTAACATACTAACTAAATTTTAAGGAAAATAAAATCAAAGCTACCTTCTAGTTGAGCAAACATTTTTTTTCCACTTTTTAAATCTTGGGTTGACAAATGCATATGAAACCTAGGGACCGGAATATTGAAGAGCCAGCCATGCATTTTTTAGGAGGCATCAAAGCCTTTTATGTAACAAGTAAAATAATCTAAAAAATAGTCAGAAAGAAACCTATAAACTCTATGGCTCCTGGCATTTGTGTAGCCATGTTCTAAAAAGAGAATTAATAGAGACAATGGCAATTGACTGCGCCCGGATTAGCAAACAGACTCACTATTCAAGGATCTCCTAACACAAGATCCCAGCTAGATACAAACTAAGGAAAAGAATAAATAGGAGCGCCAAAGGCTAAAGTTTGCTGTAAGGGATGGGATATAAAAGGAAAGAAATAACTATAACAGCTGTGTGTTACAAGTGGCCACTTATGGCTAAATACAGACCATACTAAGATAAGTTCTATACAGTCTAAAAATAAATTGAATTAAACACAGCTTTAAAACCAAATATAAAAACAAGTTATTTAATACAGTTAAACAATTAGCAAAAGTAAAGCTTAAAAAATATATAAACATAAGCAGATATGATAAATGTCTTGAGAAAGGCCCTTTATGGGCTGAAACGCGTTGACCACATAAGGAGGCTTGTATTCTTCCCTGGTGAGTTGACTTACAAGTGGCCACTTATGGCTAAATACAGACCATACTAAGATAAGTGCTATACAGTCTAAAAATAAATTTAATTAAACACAGCTTTAAAAACAAATATAAAAACAAGTTATTTAATACAGTTAAACAATTAGCAAAAATAAAGCTTAAAAAATATATAAACATAAGCAGATAGGATAAATGTCTTGAGAAAGGCCCTTTATGGGCTGAAACGCGTTGACCGCATAAGGAGGCTTGTATTCTTCCCTGGTGAGTTGACTTACAAGTGGCCACTTATGGCTAAATACAGACCATACTAAGATAAGTGCTATACAGTCTAAAAATAAATTTAATTAAACACAGCTTTAAAAACAAACATAAAAACAAGTTATTTAATACAGTTAAACAATTAGCAAAAATAAAGCTTAAAAAATATATAATCATAAGCAGATATGATAAATGTCTTGAGAAAGGCCCTTTATGGGCTGAAACGCGTTGACCACATAAGGAGGCTTGTATTCTTCCCTGGTGAGTTGATTTTCAATATTACTAATTTTTTCATATTTTTTTGCATTTGTGGCCTTGTTTTATTTTAGTAGGCAGAGTGATTCCAGGTTCATTCACTTTCATACACCATCCCGTTCTTACACTATCCCACTATTTCAAACCACCTGGTTGTTGCGGCACCTCTAAGGACTTGACTTTCAGGATCTCATCACCAGGATTATCCTTGCAGGACCACATTGTACACTGTCACTCTGGAGACACATAGCATAATTTTTGTACACGTGTACACATTTTTTCATCTTCCCCGCAATTTGTTTTTTGGCCCCAGGTGGGGTAGGACACTAATTAGGATCAACAGAACATTAGTTTTCCAATGATCAATTGTGTTATATTGTACTTGCAGGCGGTGATCACCTAGTACACTCACACATATGTTTATGTTTATGATTTATCATATCTGCTTATGTTAATATATATTTTACGCTTTACTTTAACTAATTGTATATCTCATCTGTATTAAATAACTTGTTTTTTTTATTTATTTTTAAAGCTGTGTTTAATTTAATTTATTTTTAGACTGTATAGCATGTATGGTCTGTATTTAGCCATAAGAGGCCACTTGTAACACATAGCTGTTATAGTTATTTCTTTCCATTTATATCCCATCCCTGACAGCAAACTTAAGCCTTTGGCGCTCCTATTTATTCTTTTTCTAAAAAGAGAATTAGTCCTTCTATAGTTCCTCACTGATATTCATAATGGAAACACTACTGTTACAGATATGCTGTATTTGGAAAGTGAGCTACAGTATGTATCTAATATGATTAATGGAGGAACTCACTAATCTTTTTGATTATAGGATCAAACTTTTAAGGGACAGTCTATTCCAGAATTGTTATTGTTTAAAAAGATAGATAATCCCTTTAACAACCATTCCCTAGTTTTGCATAACCAACGCGGTTATATTTATTTACTCTTTACCTTTACGTTTACCTTTTATCTAAACCTCAGCAGACTACCCCCTTATTCCAGTTCTTTTGACAGACTTGCATTTTAGCCAATCAGTGCTGAATCATAAATAACTCCATGGAAGTGAACACAACGTTATCTATATGGCACACATGAACTAGCACTGTCTAGCTATAAAAACTGTCAAAATGTACTGAGATAAGAGGTGGACTTTCAAGGGTAAATAAATTAGCATATGAGCCTACCTAGGTTTAGCTTTCAACACAAATACAAAGAGAACCAAGCAAATTTGATGATAAAAGTAAATTGGAAAGTTGTTTAAAATTGCATGCCCTATCTGAATCATGAAAGTTAATGTTTGACTAGACTGTCTCTTTAAAGAAAAAGGGTAGTTTTTAGAGTTAAACATGAATATTTAAATTGTTTTGATGCCCTTTTAAATAGTGCCGGAGGTACTTTGCTTGGATAGTGTTAACTTACATTTCTCTGATATTACAATTATAAAATTACAGATAGCAAAGAGCAAGAATAGATGTTCAAAAACAAAGTACAAAAATAAATAATATAAAAATACCCAGAGCATTATTAAAACTTAAGTAAAAACGTGAATTATATTAATACTTGAGACATATTAATTTATTTGCTGTTGTCTGCACTAAAGTCTGGTTTGTATGTTTAGTTAATAGACTAAATTAAAAAAAGAACATAAACACTTGAAAACACTTAAAATTCCTATGGAATGAGAAAAAAATGGCTGAATGGGAAAAGGTAAACTTTTTGTTAGGTAAGTCAATAAAATAAAAGTATAGTAACATAAGAAACTACTTGACAATTAAAACAATTGAAAACATAATCTTCAGAAAAGTAAATAGATCAGGTCACTTATTATTATGGATGTAGTGGTACAGCCATAGTTTAAATGGACATCCTACTTACAGGGACAGTCTACTCAAAATTAAACTTTCATGATTCAGATAGGGCATGCAACTTTCCAATTTACTTTTATCATCAAATCAGCTTTGTTATCTTGGTATTCTTTGTTGGAAGCTAAACCTAAGTAGGCTCATATGCTATTGTCTAAGCCCTTGAAGGCAGCCTCTTATCTCAGTGCATTTTGACAGTTTTTCACATCTAGACAGCGCTAGTTCATGTGTGCCATATAAACAACATTGTGCTCACTCCCGTGGAGTTATTTATGAGTCAGCACTGATTAGCTAAAATACAAGTCTGTCAAAATAACTGATATAAGGGGGCAGTTTGCACAAGTGGAAAACCTGTTTTTTTCAATGTTGGAGAGATCACTATATGATGACGACTTGCTTCAATACGTTAAGCCAAATACAGATCTGCAAATCTGCACAGAGATAATGTATACAGCATTGTTAAATGATGTTGTGGATGAGGAATCAGTTTTGACATGTTCTTGGTGCTGTTGTGGGAACCATTGCTTCATGCATAAATTCCTTATGTATGGCCTGCAGCTGATATATGGAGGTACCATTGCATTCCTATTGGCTGACAAATTCAAATCAGCAAATAGGATGAAAGTTGCTTAAATCCTATTGGCTGATTTGACTTTGATTCTTCATATAAAAGAGGTACCTTGCATTCAATCTTCAGTGTGCAGTGGGAGATCACATGAAGAGGACCATCCGTGTCGCGCGGATGAAGGATCGCCGAGGACTTTTCAGCCACCACCGGGATGAAGATAGAAGAAGGACCTGCGGCTTTGATGAAGATTGAAGAAGATGGTCCCATAATGGATGAAGATGGAGCCACCTGGATGAAGATATTTCGCTGCTGGGATGAAGATGTTTCGCCTGCCTATAGTAATGGTGAGTACCAATTTTGGGGGTAGTGTTAGTTTTTTTTTTTTTTTAAGGTGGTTTTTAAAAAAATTAGATTTAGTTTTAATGGGCTGAAAAAAAGCTGAATGCCCTTTTAAGGGCAATGCCCATTCAAATGCCCTTTTTGGGGCAATGGGTAGATTAGATTTTTTTCAGTTAGGTGTATTTTATTTTTGGGGGCTGGGGGTTGTAATGTTACGGGGTAAATTGTAAATTTTTTGGCAAAAGAGCTGTTAACTTTAGGGCAATGCGCTACAAAAGGCCCTTTTAAGGGCCAATGGTAGATTATTTATAGATTAGGTTTTTCTTATTTTGGGGTGTTTTTAAAAAAAAAAATGGGGGTATAAGAAAAGGAATAATTTTTTTATTTTGGATAATTTCGTTTGTTATTTTTTGTAATGTTAGCTTTTTTTAATTTTTTGTAATTGTAGTATTTTGTTTTTTTTGTAATGGTAGATTTTTTATTTTATTTGTAATGTTAGGATTTATTATTTTTAGTAATGTTAGTTTTTTTATTTTGTGTAATGTTAAAGTGTATTTGTAATTTAGATTTTTATTATTTTTTATAATTTATTTTTTATTTTTAACGTAGTTAGTATCTTTTTAATTGTATTTAAGTGTATTTTATTGGTGTTAACTTAGGGGATGATAGGTTAGGGGGCTTAGTTTTTAGTTTAATACTTTTTATTGTGGGGGATGGCAGATTAGGGGTTAATAGGTTTATTAAGGCACTTTGCATTGAAGGGGGATGGTGGTTTAGGGGTTAATAGTTTAATTAGATACTTTGGGTTGTGAGTGTTTAGGTGTTAATAGGTTAATTAGGTGTTTTGCCTGCATGTTTAATTTCTACCTGCAGGTGTCACTGTTCCGTTCTCAGTGTAAATATTTACTGTTCCTCTCTTTTTAATTTCCTCTCCCTTCCTGAACTCCAGTGTGGTACAGGGTAACAGCACATTGCAGAAAAGGTAAGTCAGGGCTTAACAAATTTATTCTAGGAGTCTAGGAGCCAACTAATATACTTAGGAGCCAGATTTAGTTTTTTAATAAATGTGTGTTAATATGTATATGTCTGTGTGTGTGTTTATATGTGTATATGTGTGTGTGTTTATATGTGTGTGTGTGTGTATTAATATGTTTATGTGTGTTAATATGTGTTGTTAATATGTGTGTGTATGTTAATATGTGTGTATGTATGTGTGTGTGTGTGTTAATGTGTGTGTGTGTGTGTTATGTCTGTGTATGTGTGTGTTAGTGTGTGTGTGAATGTGTGTGTTAGTGTGTGTTTATGTGTGTTTGTATATTTACGTGTGTTTGTATGTGTATATGTGTGTATGTGTTACTATTTGTGTGTATGTATATATCTGTGTGTATGTGTGTGTGTGTATATGTGTGTGTATATATATATATATATATATATATATATATATATATATGTGTGTGTGTGTGTGTATATATGTGTGTGTGTATATATGTGTTAACGTGTGTGTGTGTGTATATATATATATATATATATATATATATATATATATATATATATATATATATATATAAAATTTGAGACTCATTTCTAAGTGCCATCCTTTAGGAAGAATATAGTATACATCAGCAGTATAAGCATGGAGCAGCAGCCCCTCCAAAATAAGCATATAGACCCCAGCAGTACAGTAGAGCAAGTTCCCAGGCAGATTGACACTGTGGGAATGTACAGCAGACATCAACGAGGCTGTACATGAACCTGTCTTCATGCACACTAAATAAGGGCAAATAGCCCAGCAACACTGTCTCCTCAGAGACACTGCAGAAAAATTGACAAAAAAAAATCTCATTGCAGAAAATGAAAAAAGTTCTGCCTCTGTGAGGTTCGTGGTTTAGGTGTTAATAAATTAGGTGTTTGCGTTGTTGGGGGTTGGCTGATTAGGGGTTAATAGATTAATTAGGTGTTTGGGATGTGGGGGCAATGGCGGTTTTGGTGTTAATACATTTAATTAGACATTGCAATGTGGGGGGATGGCGGTTTAGGGGTTAATACATTTTATTAGTCATTGAGATGTGGGGAGATGGTGGTTTAGGGGTTGATATTGCAAATGCATTAGGTGTTTGATAAGGCTCCCAGGGAGTTACAGTGCTTTTTTACTGTGCACAAGGGTTGCAGCGCCTGTCTATGTGTGGCAAGATGAAAATGGAGTAAAATATCTCCATTTTGCGTGCGTAAGTCCTTGCGCTGCATATGTGATACCGACTGGTGACGCCAGTTCTATGTTAGTTTATGGGAGTAAAAAATGCTCACAACGTGTAAAATATATGTGCGTAACTTGTCTGCTGTGCTGGGTATGTGATTGCTTGATTAGACTTAAAGTTGATAACGCTCATTTTTGTGCACGTCGCCAAGTATGTGATTGCTCCCCGGGTTTGTATGTGTGTGTGTAAGAGCAAGAGTGTGTTTGTTTCTTTGTGTCTGTCTGTTATTGTGAGCAGGAATGAGTTTATTCTTGTGTGTGTGTGTGTGTAAGAGCAAGAGTGTGAGTTTGATCCTGTATGTATGCGTAAACAAGAGTGTGGGTTTATTCCTGTTTGTGTGTGTGAGCAAGCAGTTGTGTGAGTTTGTTCCTGTTTGTTTGTGTGTGAGCGAGAGTGTGAGTTTATTTCTGTGGTTGTGTGAGTGAGCAAGAGTGTGAGTATGTTCCTGTGTGTTTTTGTGTGAGAGAGAGTGTGAGTTTATTTCTGTGCATGTGTGTGTGTGAGCAAGAGTTGGAGAATGTTCCTGTGTGTGTGTGAGCGAGAGTGTGAGCTTATTTCTGTGCGAGTGAGCAAGAGTATGAGTATGTTCAGTGACTGGCAAATTGTTCATATTTATTTTTACCTAACATTGCTGCTGTTCTCCAGCTTTTGCCGGCACAGCTGTTTTACTGTCATTTCGAGTGGTCTTTCAGCATATTTTGCTCATTCCCTCATTCCAAAGTTACTGCACAGCCCATAACTCACAAAATTGGGAGTGACTGTCGGTGTGAGTTATAATTTCCAAGGCTAAAATTCTCCTCTCCCAGATTGTGATGCTAAATGCTGCAGAGGGAGGGGAGGTGCAGAATGGATGTGGGAGTTAGCTAGTGCTCAGGTGCAGAATGGGTGCAGAAGCTAGCTAGTGTTCAGGTGCAGAATGGGTGTGGGAGCTAGCTAGTGCTATAGGTGCAGAATGGGTGTGGGAGCTAGCTAGTGCTCAGGTGCAGAATGGGTGTGGGTGTCAGCTGGTGCTTAGGTGCAGAATGGATGTGGGTGCTAGCTAGTATTTAGGTGCAGAATTGGTTTGGGATATAGCTAGTGATCAGATGCAGAACCAGTGTGAGAGCCAGCTGATGCACAAAATGAAGTTCAAACACTGGAGTTGTGCAAAAGGAGGTAATGATCAGCATAGCTACTAGTATGTGAATAGTGTCTCTCTATTTTTGTTAAAGTGGGCTTGTATGTATGTGTGTGTCTGTGAATAAGTGTGTAAGTTTGTTCCTGTGTGTGTGTTTGTATGAGAGCGAGAGTGTGTTTGTTCCTCTGTGTGTGTGTGTTTGTGTGTGTGTGTGTGTGTGTGTGAAAGAGAGAGAGAGGGCAAGAGTGTGAGTTTGTTTATCCGTGTGAGAGAGAGAGAGAGAGTAAGAGTTTGAGTTTATTCCTGTGTGTGTGAGCAAGAGTGTGAGTTTGTTCCTCTGTGTGTGTTTTAGAAATAATGTACATTTCTTCTTGTGTGTATGAGCAAAAGTGTGTTTGTTCCTGTGTGTGTGAGCAAGAGTGTGAGTTTGTTCCTGAGTGTATGTCTGTAATTGTCAGCAAGAGTTTGTTTTTCCTGTGTTTCTGTGTGTGAGCAAGAGTTGTTCCTGTGTGTGTGTGTTGGAGCAGGAGTGTGAGTTTGTAGTTTGTTCCTGTGTTTGTGAGCAAGGGCGTGAGTTTGTTCCTGTATGTGTGTGTCATTGTGAGCAAGAGTGTGAGTTATTTACTGTGTGTTTGTGTGTGAGCAAAAGTGTGAGTTTATTTCTGTTCGTGTGTGTGTGAGCAAAAGTGTGAGTATGTTCTTGTGTGTTTGTGTGTGAGCGAGAGTGTGAGTTTATTTCTGTGTGTATTTGTGTGTGAGCAAGAGTATGAATATGTTCCTGTGTGTGTGTGTGTGTGTGTGTATGTGTGAGCAAGCGTGTGTTGTGTGTGTATGTGTGTGAGCAAGAGTGTGTTTGTTCCTGTGTGTGTGTGAGCAAGATTGCGTGTTTGTTCCTGTGTGTGTGTCTGTCATTGTGAGCAAGAGTGTGAGTTTGTTCCTGTGTGTGTCTGTCTATCATTGTGAGCAAGAGTGTGAGTTTGTTCCTGTGTCTGTCACTGTGTGCAATTGTGTGTGTTTCTTTTATGTGTGATCAATTGTGTGTGTTGTGGGTGCTGTAAGAAAAATATATTGCAGAAATGCGTTGCAGGATTTTGATTTTGATTTTGATTTATTTATTTTTTAAAGGTGCCATTCCGTTTACCTTTGTGCCTAAGCCTTCTGAGGCTTGGCTGATAGAGTAGAGTAAGAGAAGGTTTGGTTTATTATGATAGGGCTAAATGGGCTGTGTACATGATCTAAAAGGTTTGGGCATATATTGGTTATGAAGAATATTTAGGGGTTATGCCTGTGATCTGGGCTCTAATTTGAATATATAGCTGGCATGATGCGTACTCAAAATGACTATGGCCTCTAGTTATCAACGTGTCTACTTACCTGCCTTCACCGGCCCCAATACGCCCGCCTAAGCTCGCCTCACATCGCCGCCGCGGACCTGAATACGCTTGCCAAAGTTATCAAAAAATCTGTCAAAAAGCCATGCACCAAGTACGGGGCGATGAGCAGCAGACTGTGATAGTTATCACTCATCCGATCTCGCTGCTCTTCGGCTTTTTCCCAGCTTTATTGATAAGCTGTCACTAAGCACCCACACTATACTATACTGTTCTACCCCCTATACCGCCGCCCCCCCGCAACTAAATAAAGTTATTAACCCCTGAACCGCCGCTCCTAGACCCCGCCGCAACTATAATAAATATATTAACCCCTAAACCGCCGCTCACGGACCCCTCCGTCACCTACATAATACCTATTAACCCCTATCCTGCCCCCCTATACCGCCGCCACCTATAATAAATTTATTAACCCCTATCCTGCCGATCCCGGACCCCGCCGCCACCTATATTAAACTTATTAACCCCTAATCTGCCCCCCCTACACCGTCGCCACCTATAATAAATATATTAACCCCTATCCTGCCCCCCTACACCGCCGCAACCTATATTAACATTATCAACCCCTAAACCTAAGTCTAACACTAACCCTAACACCCCCCCTAACTTAAATATTAATTAAATAAATCTAAATAAATATTACTCTTATTAAATTAATTATTCCTATTTAAAACTAAATACTTACCTGTAAAATAAACCCTAAGATAGCTACAATGTAATTAATAATTACATTGTAGCTATTTTAGGATTTATATTTATTTTACAGGTAACTTTGTATTTATTTTAACTAGGTACAATAGCTATTAAATAGTTATTAACTATTTAATAACGACCTAGCTAAAAGAAATACAAAATTAGCTGTGAAATAAATCCTAACCTAAGTTACAATTAAACCTAACACTACAATATCATTAAATAAATTAAATTAATTAACTACAATTAAATACAATTAAACTAACTAAAGTACAAAAAATAAAAAAACTAAGTTACAAAAAATAAAAAAAGATTACAAGATTTTTAAGCTAATTACACCTAATCTAAGCCCCCTAATAAAATAACAAAGCCCCCAAAATAAAAAAATGCCCTACCCTATTTATAAATTACAAAAGTTAACAGCTCTTTTACCAGCCCTTAAAAGGGCCTTTTGCTGGGCATGCCCCAAAGTAAACAGCTCTTTTGCATGTAAAGAAAAATACACCCCCCCCCAACATTAAAACCCACCACCCAAATACCCCTACTCTAACCCAAACCCCCCTTAAATAAACCTAACACTACCCCCCTGAAGATCTCCCTACCTTGAGACGTCTTCACCCGGGCACCAGTGGTCATCCGATCCGTCCAGTAGTCTTCATCCGATGGGCCAGAAGAGGACATCCAGACCAGCAGAAGTCTTCATCCTATCCGGGCAGAAGAGGACATCCGGACCGGCAGACATTTTCATCCAAGCGGCATCTTCTATCTTCATCCATCCGACAAGGAGAGGCTTCATCTTCAAGACCTCCGGCACGGAGCATCCTTCCAGACCGACGACTAACGACGAATGAAGGTTCCTTTAAGGGACGTCATCCAAGATGGCGTCCCTCGAATTCTGATTGGCTGATAGGATTCTATCAGCCAATCGGAATTAAGGTAGGAAAAATCTGATTGGCTGATTGAATCAGCCAATCAGATTCAAGTTCAATCGGATTGGCTGATCCAATCAGCCAATCAGATTGATCTCGCATTCTATTGGCTGATTGGAACAGCCAATAGAATGCGAGCTCAATCTGATTGGCGGTTTAGGGGTTAAACAATTTATTTAGTTGCGGCGGGGTACGGGATCCGCAGGATAGGGGTTAATAACTTTATTATAGGTGGCGGCGGTGTAGGGGGGGCAGGATAGGGGTTAATAACTTTATTATAGGTGGCGGCGGTATAGGGGGGGCAGGATAGGGGTTAATCAGTTTATTATAGTTGTGGCGGGGTCCGGGAGCGGCGGTTTAGGGGTTAATCAGTTTATTATAGTTGCGGCGGGGTCCGGGAGCGGCGGTTTAGAGGGTAATACATTTATTTAGTTGCGGCGGTGTAGGGGGGGCAGATTTGGGGTGTTTAGACTCGGGGTACATGTTAGGGTGTTAGGTGCAGACGTTTCCCATAGGAATCAATGGGATGTCGGGCAGCAGCGAACATGAACTTTCGCTATGGTCAGACTCCCATTGATTCCTATGGGATCCGCCGCCTCCATCTGGAGTTACGTAAGAATCGATCTGTGTCGGACTGAGTCCGGCGGATCGCAGCTTACGTCACTAAATTCTACTTTTGCCGGTGTGTAGGGCTTGATAACTTAGGCGAATCATCCTCGCAACAAAAATACGCTGCGGAATTCCAGCGTATTTGAGGTTGACGGCTTGATAACTAGAGGCCTATGTATCTGATCTTGATGTCTTATTTTGGCATTTAACAGCAATAAAGGGGGCTGCTGAGTCATTTTGGCTATAGGGGCATGAACATGGATGCAATAGCATGTAGATGATCTAAGCTTTTACTTGCACTTATAGCTAGAAAAACATTCCTACTACTACTAGTTCTACTAGAGTAAAACTGCTGTACCTGGGGGCTGGGCCACTGGATTATAATTAACACCTGGGCTAAAAGCTGCCAGTCCTCCCCTGGTCATGAGGATTGAGGATATGCAGCAGTAACCAGGCAGGGAGGCACAAAGACCATCTGTCACTATGGACAGGCACACAGGGTATGCTGGGTATGCCTGGGCACACCGTATACACCCCTGTGCACATGCATATCCTTCTTAGTGAACGTGTCCGCCCTTATTCTTCTCACTCGAAGGTATTGGTACGTGTTTCTGCAAATCCATAAAATATAATAACTGCTGGAGACTAAAGCCAAGATCGACTCCTCTAAATAAGTAAAATTGTAGTAAAAGAATGTTAATTTGTTTTAAAAATATTTAGACATGATTCATATGTTAAAGGGCCATGATACCCAAATGTTGAAACACTTGAAAGTGATGCAGCATAGATGTAAAAAGCTGACTAAAAAATATCACCTGAACATCTCTATGTAAAAAAGGAAGATATTTTACCTCAAAAGTTCCTCAGTAGCCACATCCCATTGTAAAGGACTTCTAAGCAGCAGCTCAGTATGTCTGTCCCGGGACAGCTAAGGGAGTGAGCCTCGTGCATGTTATTTCACTATTAAGGAAGTTTACTATGAAATCTCATGAGAGTTAAGTCAAATCTCATGAGATCACAGTAAAAGAGTTCATGACCTCAGCACTTTTAATGCTGATTGGCTGCTGTTCATTTCTTCCTTTTTTTTTTTTTTACCTACAGCTGGGCAGCAGCTGAATTATAACTTTTTACACAGAACTTACTCTACTGAGCTGAGGAGATTGTGAGATAAAATATCTTCCTTTTTTACATAGAGATGCTCAGGTGATATTTTCCTGTCAGCTTTTTACAGTTATACTGCATCAGTTTCAAGTGATTTAGCATATGAGTATTATGTCCCTTTAATTTACAGAATTACACAGAAATGTCTGTAATTAGAAGGTGTTTACTGTCCCTTTAAATATATTACTCATATCATATGCTCTATAAACTGATGAATTGCTGTTAGATATTTTAGATTTAATTTGTTATTTTAAGCAAATCATATATTTGTGCTTACTCTCTAATAAAGTTCAGGAATACATTATAAGGTACAATGCACAATTGCGGTTACCAACTAAAACCTGAATAAATACATATTGAATTAATTTTCTTTCCAGGTTCCTATTTATAAGTGTTTACATTTTTATATTTCTATTTGACCTGCAGATTGTAAGAATACTTGAGTTACCCATTAAACAAATATATTTAGTGACACTGTAAAGTCTGAATCTAAAAAATGATTTGTTTACTGTATCTAAAAACTCTGCAGTGCAAAACATTACTTAGTTTGCATCCTCTTTGTGTAATTTAAAGGAAAATTGCAATGGCAAAAATATGTACTAATGTATTTAATAATATAAATTAAAGGGCATTTTTCTTTTTCTTAGACAACCAGAGAAAAATTCAGTGAAACATTCTCTTCTTGATTTGCCAACCCAAGTTCAGAGATTGTACTTTTTTCCTCTACACCAGAAATGTCCCACTCAAGGGTAATGTTAATGCTTGACTGAAAACCTTACTCTCATCCATTCAAACTTTATCAGACACTTCTTTGGGCGAGATTACATATGCGGCGTCGCCCACAAAAGCTGGGGACGCCAGTTTTTAGTCCGGTATTGCTATTACATATACGGCGCCGCATATAAATGCGGCACGTATATTTCTTCATGTAAGTGGCAAGAGTCTATGAGCTAGTGACGTATGGGATATACATTCCTACCAGGAGGGGGCAAAGTTTCCCAAACCTCAAAATGCCTATAACCACACCTCCCACCTCACTCATACCTTAGTTTTACAAACTTTGCCTTCCTTGGAGGATGGTAAAGCATGTTGTGCTTGATTTCTTCTGTGAAAGGCGCTTCTAAGCATTTTGAAGCCCAATTCCTCTCAAAGTACAGTGTTTGTCTTAGGGATGTGAAGGGAGTATTGCCTGATGATGCCATGTTTTTCACCTATGGGAAATCTATTCTAAGGCTCTCTGTAAATTCGGTCGTGGGGATTCATCTGCCACCTCCCTTTACCGATCGACATTATACTCCTCTACCATTACCTCTGCTGATATGTTTCAGTACTGGTTTGGCTGTCTGCTATATGTGGATGGGTGTCTTCAGGTAAGTATATATAATTTTTTTAAGACACTCTCAGCTATGTTTGGCACTTTATATTTTAAAGTTTTAATATATATTGCATATAATTGCCATGAGTCAGGTCTATGTTTATTTCCCTTTGCAGTCTAACAGTTTCAGTATGGAATTTAGGTTTTGGGGAGTAATTCAGTAATTTTTTTCTTACGTGGGGTTCCAACTAGTTGTAACTCCTGACTCATTTTTCAAATTTTTGCGGGTAAATTAGGCTCGCGATGACGCAAAATGCTTCTATTTATTGCATAATTCTTGGCGCGAATATGGGCACGGAGGTCGCACCTGTTATGACGCGAGTCGTGTCATTTCTTGTTAAATTTGGCGCACAAAGTTTTTTTCTCTGCATTTGCGTAATCTTTGATTGCGTCATTGTTGGCGCCAAAAATTTGTTATATTACGTTTCTCCCTCTTTTGCTCTCTGCTCTTTGTTTACAAAGGGCTTTAATGTTTGCTTTTGATTTTATGTTCATTTAAGTATTTTAGCATAAGCATTTTTTCCTATTCCTGAAACAGTTTTTTTTGAGGAAATTGGATATTTTGTTTAAATATTATTTTTTATTTTTTGTTACATTTTGCATGATGTCTCAAACTGATCCTGCCTCTGATGTTACTGTAGGAAATAAGCTGCCTGTACACAATTTCTATCAAAGCTAAGTGTGTATATTGTTAGCTAGCTGATTTTATTTCTTCAACTCAAATATATGGCACTTGTTATGTTAAATTATTTCATACTGATAATGTTTCTATAGTACAATAACATCTACTGTTAAACCTTCACAGTCTAATGTACATGATATTCCTGTAGATATATAGCATTATATTGCTACAGACATAGAGAAGGCAATGTCTGCAATTCCGCCTTCAAATTTATGTAAAAGATCTCTCCTAACTCATAAATCTGATGATGTTTGTATTGATCGACAGCATATTGAAGTATTTCTGCTGATGAGGTTTTCTCTGACTCAGAGGATCCTACTTCAGAGACCGATATTGATATATCAACCTTTATATTGAATGTATTCATTCTTTATTAAGGAAGTATTGTTTACTTTGGGCATTGAGGAATCTAGTCTTCTTGATAACAAGAATAGCAAATCTTTGAATTCTGTTTTTTAAGCTTCTGAGGTTACTCTTGAAGTTTTTTCTTATTCCAGATGCTATCTATCATATATTTAGTAAGGAATCTAAACTTAGTGCTTCTTTTTACCTTTCTTCTAGGTTTAAAAAGCTATAACCTTTACCTATGGCTAATTAGTTTTTGGGTAAAAGTCCCTAAGGTGGGGCTATTTCTACTCTTGCCAAACGTACTTCTATCCTATGGAATATATTTCTTCTTTTAAGGATCCTTTAGATAGGAAGTTTGTTTCCTAACTTAGAGAAGCATATTTACATATTGGCTATATTTTTAAACCTACCATTTCTATAGCTGATGTTGCTACTGTTTCAAATTTTTGGTTGGACAATTTAGTTATCAGATCTTGCTTTGTCTAAGCATTGTTCTTTTACTTCAACATGCTAATCATTTCATTTGTGATGCTATATTTGATGTCATTTTAATTGATGTTTAATCTTTGTTTTTAGCCATTTTTACTAGAAAAGTTTTATGGCTTAAATCTCTGATATGGTGTCTAAATTTAGATTACTATCTTATTATTTTAGGATAGTATTTTTTTAGGTTTTCTATTGGATTTTGTTATCTCTATTACTGGGGGAAAGGGAGTTTTTTTTTCTGCCCCAAGATAAGAAATCTAAGGGTAATTTTTAAGCTCCCAGTTGTTTTTTCATTCCCCTAAGGCCTCTAGCTCTAATTTGAAGATTTACTCAGAATTTGAATAAATCCAAGCCTTTTAAATAAAATTAATTTCAGACCCTAAGACTGCATGAAGGTGCGGCTCTTAAACCAGTTCAACTGGTGGGGGGCAGATTGAATTTATTTCAACACATTTGGACAGTTTCTGTTCAAAATCAGTGGATTCAGAATATTGTTTTCTCAGAAAGAGATTCTTTCCCATGTTGCAACAATCCCTGTGAAAGCTCAGGTTTTTCAGAAATGTGTTTCAGATCTAGAGCTTTCAGGGGTGATGGTTCCAGTTCCTCTGCAGGAATGGAGTTTGGGTTTCTATTCAAATCTATTCATTGTACAAAAAAAGAAGATTCGTTCAGACCAATTCTGGATCTGAAATTTTTTAATTGTTTTGTAAGAGTCCCAACTTTCAAGATGGTGACTATAGGGACTATTCTGCCTTTTTATTCAGCAAGGTCACTTCATGTCCACAATAGACTTACAGGACACTTATTTTCACATTCCAATTCATTCAGACCACTATTGTTTTCTGAGATTCTCTTTTCTAGATAAGCATTACCATTTTGTCGCTCTTCCTTTTGGGCTAGCAACAGCTCAGAGATTCTTTTCAAAGATTATCGGTGCCCTCAAATCTGTAATCAGAGAGCAGGGTATTGTAGTGTTTATAAACTACACAAAAAATATTTAGTAAAGCTCACCTAAATAAATTAATAATAAACTATAGTGCAACCTAGAAAACAGGACCAGTAAATTCAATGAAAAAAAGTGTTTAATTATATATAGTGAACAAAAAATAAAAAATTCAATCAATTAAATAAATGCATTCAACTATCCATTCACACACATACATACATACTCCCATACAGAAGGGGTACCCCAATTAGCAGCAATTAGCAGCAATTAGCAGCAAAAGATTAGCATATTATGTTATGGTGGTGCACCACATAAGTCCATAAACTATACAGCAGGATGGCACTGAATGTGAAAGCAAAGCACTTAAAACATGCAATCAGATGCGTGAGCAAGATGTAATAGAGCAGGGATTCAAGGCAAAGATATAAACGTTTTGCAAAGTTCCTTCATGCAAGTTGGTTAATGCATTAACTCATAATTCACCATCACATCCACCTATCCACATATCCTGTGCAAGCAGTAGCGTTAGTAACATGCAGGTAGAGCAAAGTTCCATAAGGCTCCATTTAGTGTAGCAATATTAGTAAAGCACATTTCTGCCAGAAACACTGCTATGCAACAGACAGGTTTAAAGATATATATATGTCTCATTGGTGCATATTCCTCTTTCAAAGGGCGATAGCCACAGCAAAATAGAAAGTCACTTGCAGTCCGCAAATAAATGCTTAATAATCACATCAAGAGTAATCACAGACAGGTAATCACATACCAGCCGCATCGAGCGGCATGCTTGGTTTCTGAAGCAGCGTGATCCTCATCCGTCTGAGTATATACACAACAGAGTAGCGGTGGCTAAAACGTCCAATCCTTAAACTTTTCTTTCAGCGGGGTAGCTCTTCTTAATAGCGGGCTTAGAGTGTGAGAAATAGCGACCCACCAACGCGTCCCCATGCGCATTTCGCTCCGCCCTTGTTGTCGCCAGGAGCTTCTTCCGGGTTTTTTCATTGAATTTACTGGTCCTGTGCCTATATGTGCTTTGTATCCTAGACTTTGAGGTTGCACTTATTTGTGGAATCTTCTTTCTTTTTCTGTTTTTTCAAGTATTGTAGTGTTTCCTTATTTGGACGATATCTTGGTACTAGCTCTAATCTTTTCATTTAGCAGAATCTCACTTGAAACAACTGGTGTGGTTTCTTCAAGACATGGTTGGAGGATCAATTTACAATATAGTTTCTTGATTCCTTAGACAAGGGTCACCTTTTAAGGTTTCCAGATTAGATTTAGTGTCTATGATTCTTTCTCTGACAGACTAGAGACGAATGAAGTTAATTTTCGTTTGTCTAAACCTTCAGTCTCTATTGTTTCCTTCAGTGGTTATGTGCATGGAAGTTTTAGGTCTCATGACTGCAGCTTCAGGTGCAATCCTCTTTGCTCGTTTTCTTTTGAGGTCTCTATAGCTTTGCATGTTGCACCAAAGGTGCAGGGATTATTTTCAGATATCACAACTGATATACTTAAATCCCAACGCTCTATTCTCTCTGATTTGGTGGTTTGACTATCACCTTATTGTTCAGGGGGGCCTCATTTGTTCGTCCTACCTGGACTGTATTCTCAACAGATGCAAGTTTTTCAGGTGGGGGAGCTGTCTGAGAGTCTCTGACAGCACTAGGGGTTTGGAAACCTCAGGAGGCGAGGTTACCAATCAATATTTTAGAACTCTTTTCAGGGCTCTTCAGGTGTGGCCTCTATTTTGAAGAGAGAACTTTTACATTTGTTTTTAAACAGACAATATCACAACCAAGGCATATGTCAATCATCAAGGAGGGTCTTGCAGTCCTTCAGTTATGGAGGAAGTATCTCAGATACTTTCTTGGACGGAATCTAACTCTTGTCTAATTTCTGCGATTCATATCCCAGGTGTAGACAATTGGGAAGGGGATTATCTCAGCCATCAGACTTTATATCGGGGGTAGTGGTCTCTCCTTCCAAATGTGTTTTTGTCATCTTGTACAGATGTGGGGTCTTCCAGAAATAGATCTGATGGTCTCTTGTCTAGACAAGAAGCTTTTCAGATGCCTTTTCAGGTCCAAGGATCCTCTGACGGAGATGGTGGATGATCTAGCAGTGCCTTGGTTTTTACCAACCTGCTTACTTTTTTCCGCGTCTGGTTCTTCTTCCAAGGGTGATCTTCAAGATCATAATGGAACGATCTTATATGTTTCTGATAGCACCAGCTTGGTCTCTCAGGTTTTGGTATGCAGACCTTGTCAGAATGTCCAGCTGCCAGCCTTGGCCACTTCCTTTAAGGCCAGACCTTCTGTGTCAGGGGCCGTTTTTCCATCAGGATCTCAAATCTCTAAATTTTAAGTAATGGAAATTGAACGCTTAGTGCTTAGTCATAGAGTTTTCTCTGACTCAGTTATTAGAACTATGATACAGGCTTGTAAGTCTGTTTCAAGGAGAATTTATTATTTGGTTTGGAAAACCTATATTTCATGGTGTTCAATTCATGATTATTCTTGGCATTCTTTTAGAATTCCTAGGATTTTACAGTTTCTTCAGGATGGTTTGGATAAAGGTTTTGTCTTCAAATATTTTGAAAGGACACATTTCTGCTCTTTCTGTCTTATTTGATAGAAAGATTGTTAAACTTCCTGATATGTACTGTCTTGTTCAGGCTTTTATTCATATTAATCCTGTTATTAAATCTATTTCTCCTCCTTGGAGTCTCAATTTTGGTTTTAAAGATTGGAAGTGTTTTTTCTTTTGGCTATCTCTTCTGCTAGAAGAGTTTCTGAAATGTCTGCTCTCTCTTGTGAGTCTCCTTATCTGATTTTCCATCAAGATAAAGCTGTTTTGCGGACTTCATTTAAATTTTTGGCTAAAGTTGTGGATTCTAACAACATCAATTAGGAAATTGTTGTTCCTTCTTTGTGTCCTAATCCTAAGAATACTCTTGAAAGGTCTTTACATTCTTTGAATGTGGTAAGAGCTTTGAAATATTATGTTGAGGCTACTATAGAATTCAGAAAGACTTCTAGTCTATTTGTTATTTTTTCTGGCTCCAGGAAAAGTCAGAAAGCCTCTGCTATTTCTCTGGCTTCTTGGTTGAGACTTTTGATTCACAAAGCTTATTTGGAGGTGGGGCAGTCTTCGCCTCAGATAATTACATTTCATTCTACTAGATCAGTTGCCACTTCTTGGGCTCTCTAGAATGAAGCTTCAGTTGATCAATTTGCAAAGCAGCAACTTGGTCTTCTTTGCATACTTTTACTAAATTTTACCATTTTTCTGTGTTTGCTTCTTCAAAAGCAGCTTTTGGTAGAAAGGTTCTTCTGGCAGTGTTCTCAGTTTGATTCTAATCCCTTTGATTTGAGTTTTCTTGAAATTTTTAAGAAAACGTAATTATTTTTTGGAATTTAATTTCTCAGCGGAAAAAGCTGTTTTTATTTTATCCCTCCCTCTCTAGTGACTCATGGACTTCCACATCTTGGGTATTATATCCCATACGTCACTAGCTCATGAGACCCACCCTATTTATTGTGGTTATTTTTTCCATTTCCTCTTTTTATATGCTTTTTACTCCTTTTTATACACCTCACTTCTTGGCTATACGTTAAACTAAGATATGAGTGAGGTGGGAGGTGTATTTATAGGCATTTTGATGTTTGGGAAATTTTGAACCCTCTTGGTAGGAATGTATATCCCATACGTCACTAGCTCATGGACTCTTGCCTCTATGAAAGAAATTAATTTATCAGGTAAGTTCTTACATAAATAATGTTTTCAGTCGTGCCCGCTAATTTTACTCCATAAACTAACATAGAACCGCGTCGCAAGTCGGTATGATATATTCAGTGCAAGGACTTACATGGCGAAAATGGAGAAATTTTACTTCATTTTCACCTTGCCACACATAGGAAGGTGCAGCAAGCCTTGCTCTGAATATATGAGCAACGTAACTCCCTGGAAGTTCTAACTAACACCTAACGCATGCACAATATCTACCTGTCAACCTTCATCCCCCCACCGCAATAACTAAATAAAATCTATTAACCCCTAATCCGCAAACCCCAACATTGCAAAATATCTAATTAACCTATTAAAACCTAAACCGCCAACTCCCCACAACACAATATACCTAATAAAGTGATTAACCCCTAAACCGCCATCCCTCACAACGCAAACTACTTAATAAACGTATTAACCTCTAATCCGCTATCTCCACACAACGCAATAAACCTAATTACACTATTAACCCCTAAACTGCCAACCCCCACAACGCAATAAACCTAATTACACTGTTAACCCCTAAACCGCCATCCCCCACATCGCAATAAACCTAAATAACCTTCTAACTTCTAAACTGCCATCCTCCCACAACGCAAAAAACTAATTTAATCAGTATGCCTCCTAACTTAACACCCCCTAAATTAACCCCAATTACATAAAATAAAAAAATTAAGTTACAATTAAAATAAAAAAACTAACATTACCTTAAAAAATCAACAAACAACAAAGATTAAATTAAAATAAATACATCTAAAATTACAAAAAATAAAAAAAGTCTAAAATTACAAAAATAAATAATTTAAACATAATCTATTGCCCTATAAAATTAAAAAAAGCCCTCATAAAATAAAAACACCGCCTAATCTATCAACTACCAATAGCCCTTAAAAGGGCCTTTTGTAGGGCATTGCCCTAAAGTGATCAGCTCTTTTGCCTAAAAAAATACTAAGTCCCCTCTAACAGTAAAACCCACTCACCAAACCCTCCAAAATAAAAAAAAATAAACCTAAGCTACTCCATTGCCCTTAAAGGGGCATGTGTATGGGCATTGTATGGGCATTGCCCTTAAAAGGGAAATCAGCTCTTTTGCAGCCCATTAAAATAAAAAAATCCCTAATCAAAAAAAAAAAAACACCCCAAAAGATAAAAAAAAACAACCTAAATCTAACCTCCAATTACGTGCTCACAGTTCCTGAAGTCTGTTGGTGAAGGTCTTCTTCCAGACGGCGAAATCTTCATCCAGCGCAGGGACCTCTTTTATCTTTATCCGGAGTGAAGGCGGCGCAGAGGAGGCCGCGGAGCAAGAACACCCACCGCGTAGACATCCAGCTGTTCAAATCAACCAATGGGATTTCAGCAGCTCTCATACTATTTTACTGTTAGGGGGATTTAGTATTTTCTAAGGTAAAAGAGCTGGGGCCCGATCCGATATGCAGCGTCGCCCGCAAATGCCGGCGACGCTGAATTTTGTGCTGGTTTGATATCCTATATACGGCGTAACCTAGAAGTTACGCTCGTATATTTCTGCCGTCGCCCATAGTTTTTTGGGCCATAGGCAGGTATACCAAACCAGCGCAGTTTGGTATCCAATATACAGCGTAAGGACTTACGTGGCGAAAATGGAGAAATTATACTCCATTTTCACCTCGCCACAAAAAGCAGCCGTAGTAAGCCTTACGCTCTCTATTGGAGCCCCGTAACTCCCTAAACTAGCTACAAAATAAACCTATTGGTTGATTTGAACAGCTGGATGTCTACGCGGTGGGTGTTCTTGCTCCGCGGCCTCCTCTGCGCCGCCTTCACTCCGGATAAAGATAAAAGAGGTCCCTGATTGGTTCAGCCAATCGGATTGAACTTGAATCTGATTGGCTGACTCAATCAGCCAATCAGATTTTTCTACCTTAATTCCGATTGGCTGATAGAATCCTATCAGCCAATTGGAATTCGACGGACGCCATCTTGGATGACGTCATTTAAAGGAACATCATTCGTCGGGAAGTCGTCGTGCCGGATGGATGCTCCGCGGCGGAGGAGCGAAGAAAGAAGATTGAAGATGCCGCTTTGCTTGAAGACATCACCGGATGGAAGAAGACTCTCTGCCGCTTGCTTGAAGACATCGCCGGATGGAAGAAGACTCTCTGCCGCTTGCTTGAAGACATCGCCCGGATGGAAGAAGACTTCACTGCCGCTTGATTGAAGACATCGCCCGGATCGGATGAAGAGTTCTGCCCGGCTGGGTGAATACAAGGTAGGGAGATCTTCAGGGGGGTAGTGTTAGCTTTATTTAAGGGGGGTTTGGGTTAGAGTAGGGGTATGTGGGTGGTGGGTTGTAATGTTGGGGGGTGGTATTGTGTTTTTTTTTCAGGCAAAAGAGCAGTTTTCTTTGGGGCATGCCCCGCAAAAGGCCCTTTTAAGGGCTGGTAAGGTAAAAGAGCTAACTTTTTTAATTTAGAATAGGGTAGGGAATTTTTTTTATTTTGGGGGGCTTTATTATTTTATTAGGGGGCTTAGAATAGGTGTAATTAGCTTAAAAATCTTGTAATCTTTTTTTTATTTTTTGTAATTTATTTTTTGTTTTTTTCTGTAATTTAGTTTAGTTTAATTGTATTTTAGTTTAGATATTTGTAGTTTATTTAATGTATTGATAGTGTAGGTGTATTTGTAACTTAGGTTAGGATTTATTTTACAGGTAAATTGGTAATTATTTTAACTAGGTAGCTATTAAATAGTTATTAACTATTTAATAGCTAGTGTACCTAGTTAAAATAAATACCAAGTTACCTGTAAAATAAATATAAACCCTAAAATAGCTACAATGTAATTATTAATTACATTGTAGCTATCTTAGGGCTTATTTTATAGGTAATATTTAGATTTAAATAGGAATATTTTAATTAATAATATTAATATTAGATTTATTTTAATAAGAGTTTAGTTAGGGATGTTAGAGTTAGATAGGGTTATTATACTTAATATATATATAATATAATAACGATATTAACTATATTAACCCTAATATAATTAGGGTTAATATAGTTAATATATATAATATAATAACTATATTAACTATACTAACCCTAATATAGTTAATATAGCTGGCGGCGGTGTAGGGGGATTAGATTAGGGGTTAATGTGTTTAATACAGCTGGCGGCGGTGTAGGGGGATTAGATTAGGGGTTAATACACTTATTATAGGTGGCGGCGGTGTAGGGGGATTTAGATTAGATGCAAAAGAGCTGTTTACTTTGTGACAAAGCCCCACCAAAAGCCCTTTTAAGGGCTGGTAAAAGAGCAGTTTACTTTGGGGCATGCCCCGCAAAAAGCCCTTTTAAGGGCTGGCAATAGAGCTGTTTACTTTGGGGTAATGCCACGCAAAAAGCCCTTTTCAGGACTATTTGTAGGGTTAGACTTAGGTTTAGTGGTAGGGATAGTTTAGTATTTTAGGGGTTAAATAGTTTAATATAGCTGGCGGCGGGGTAGGGGGATTAGATTAGGGGTTAATTAATTTAATATAGGTGGCGGCGGGGTAGGGGGATTAGATTAGGGGTTAAATAATTTAATATAGGTGGCAGCGGGGTAGGGGGATTAGATTAGGGGTTAAATAATTTAATATAGGTGGTGGCGGAGTAGGGGGATTAGATTAGGGGTTAAATAATTTAATATAGCTGGCGGCGGGGTAGGGGGATTAAATTAGGGGTTAATAATTTTAAAATAGATGGCGGCGGGGTAGGGGCTCACTTTAGGGGGTAGGTAAGGTAGATGGCGGCAGGGTAGGGGCTCACATTAGGGGGTTATATATTTAATATAGCTGGCGGCGGGGTCGGGGAGCAGCGGTTTAGGGGTTAATAACTTTATTAGGTGGCGGCGGGGTCCGGGAGCGGCGGTTTAGTGGTTAATACATTTTTTTTTATTGTTAGGATAGTGAGGGGGGGTAGCGGATAGAGGGTTAGACGTGTCGGGCTATGTTTGGGAGGCGTGTTAGACAGTACGGGAGATTTAATACTTTAGTCAGGTTTTGTAGGCGCCGGCAGTTTCTAAAGTGCCGTAAGTCACTGGCGACTCCAGAAATTTGTACTTACGCAGATTTCTGGACATCGCTGGTTTGTGAGACTTACGGCACTTTAGCATCTGACGGCGCCGTATATAGGATAGCTCGAGTTGCGAGCTGAAACTGCGGGCGGCAGGGGTTCCCTCGCTTGCGCCGCAAACTACACTGCATATCGGATCGCGCCCCTGATCGCTTTAGGGCAATGCCCTACAAAAGGCCCTTTTAAGGGCTTTTGGTAGTTTAGTGTTAGATTAGGGGGTGTTTTTATTTTAGGGGGGCTTTTTATTTCTATAGGGGTATTAGATTAGGTTTACATTTTTTTATTTTTGATAATTTTAGATGTATTTATTTTAATATAATCTTAGGTTGTTTTTTTTTAAGTAATGTTAGTTTTTTTATATTTATTTTAACTAAGTATTTTTTTCTTTTATGTAATTGGTGTTAATTTAGGGGGTGTTAGGTTAGGGAGCTTAGTGATTAAATTAGTTATTTGCGTTGTGGGGGGATGGCGGTTTAGGAGTTAATAGATTAATTAGGTTTATTGCGTTGTGGGGGGATGGCGGTTTAGGGGTTAATAGGTTAATTAGGTTTATTGGGATGTGGGAGGGTAGCGGTTTAGGGGTTAATAGTGCAATTAGGTTTATTGCGTTGTGGAGGGATGGCGGTTTAGGGGTTAATAGTGTGATTAGATACACTGTGATGTGGGGGTGGCGGATTAGGGGTTAATACATGTATTAGGGAGATTGTGATGTGGGTGAATGGCGGTTTAGGGGTTAATAGTTTTATGATTAGTTGCGATATGGGGGGATAGGAGGCGGGTTAGGATTTTACGGGCAATGTAAAAAAAATTAGTTTCTTGGGCGCCGGCAGTTTCTAAACTGCCGTAAGTCACTGGCGAATCCAGAAATGTGTATTTGCGCACATTTCTGGACATCACCAGTTTATCTGACTTAAGGCAGGTTATTATTATTATTATTATTATCATTTATTTGTATAGCGCCGCAAAATTCCGTAGCGCTGGGTACAGTGATAGGGGTATACAATGACAAACATTTGTGATAAAATACAAAACATAACAAAATAAAACAAATCTAGTACAGGAGGAAAAGGGCCCTGCTCCGGAGAGCTCACAGTCTATAGGTTTAGGGTGCAGAGACATAAGGTTGGGGTAGATTGTTACATCGGTTGTATTTGCAGCAGTGAGTCAGGCAGTTCATGTACACATATTAGCTTGGTTCGGATGCGGGGTGGAGGAGAGATGGTAAGCCTCTCTGAATAGGTGGGTTTTCAAGGATCTTCTGAAGCTATACAAGGTTGGAGACAGTCTGATGGAGCGGGGTAGAGAGTTCCAGAGGACAGGAGCAGCACGTGTGAAGTCTTGGAGGCGGGAATGGGACGTAGAGATAACAGGAGTGGAGAGACGTAGGTCAGAGGTTGATCGAAGAGGACGGGATGAGAGAGGAAATATAGTTGGGAGTTAGACTGTTGAGTGCTTTGTAGGTTAGGGCTAATACTTTAAATTGTATTCTGGAGTGTATGGGGAGCCAGTGTAGAGACTGGCAGAGTGGAGCAGCTGATGTAGATTGTCGACTTAGGTGGATGAGTCTAGCAGAAGCATTCATAATAGATTGGAGGGAGGAGAGGTTATGAACTGCCGGCACCGTATATGTGATTCCCTGATGTGCAAGGGGAATTTACGGGTGACACGGGTTTCAGCAGTTGCGCTGAAGCCTTCGCCGCATATGTAATCTTGCCCTTTATCTCTGTAGAATACCTGTTGCACCTTCTAGACCATTTCTCTGAAAATTTGATCACAGTTTGTTAACAGATCCCCTAATCGTACACCAGATGGAAAAACTGTTAGCGGAATATTTTCTAATTTACACCGGACTCCATTTACCAAAGGTCAGGGGGACATGATTCGCTACTGTAGTCTTAATGCCGCTGCTATTTAAGTAGCATAGCGCCCCTAAGCAGCTTTCACATCTTAATAAATGGGGCCCACAGTCTGTGCCAAACCCCCGGACAGTGTAGGAAGCACATAAATGTTACATCCAAGGGGAAATAATTAAATCAAAGGCACACAAGCAACAGGAGAGGGTGCATTATACACCATCTGTTATTAATAAGATATAGCTTTAATAAGTACCAGAGATGTGCATTAGTTTTGTTACAAATGCAATTCTTTTGTGAAAATTGGATATTCGTTTCGTTATAACAAATATCTGAATGAATGCACCAAAAAAGAGAACGAAAAAATACTGCATTTCGTTTTCTTTAAACTACTTTTCAGGGGTTAATACCTAACTTTTGTGTGCTGGAGAGCTGTGATAACCCAGTCCTCTTCTCTACAGAGCCCCAGCTGCACTAACAGGTGGCTCCAAGTGCCTGTACTAAAGGAGAAAGCCGTTAAGTGTAGGCCCTGGGAGCCGACCGCACTAAGCCTCCTTTTAGTGTGGCCGGGGTTCTGAGAAGTAGAGGAGCGGGTTAGCGCACTCTCCAGTGTGCAAAAGGTACATATAAAGCTACAAATAGTCTGTATCTGTTTAGTTTTAAACAAAATGAATAACGAATAGAGAAGATTATGAATATTCTTACAAAAGATTCGGGCAAACCAAATATTTTGCAGCTGCACATCTCTAATACTTACCCAGCAGAGATACTATACTTTACAGAATCAGGTGTCAAATTATGTTAGCTAAAGCCATACTAAACAATCTCAGACCCATGTACATATTCACAAAGCTCTGTTGAAGATACCCCATGTATTGCACTTTTTGGCAGTTTTATGAGTGCTTATATAATTAACAAATTCATCTGGACAAGCCCATATGGAAGTTTGTACAGTATATAAAATCTGTTGCCACCCCCAAACTAACAGCTGCTAATCCTGCTATAATAATCAACCAATCTAGATAGCTTTATTACAGAAGATGAGCTAAAGGTGAGATTAAATTGTTAAAAACATAGAACTCAGGTACAGATTGGATCAGTAGTAAATACTAAAACAATAGTGCTTAATCCCTTCACTGCTTTCCATTTTCACTCAAATAGATGAGGGTCTATCTTCTGGGCCTTCTAGGTTGGAAGTGTAAATATTTTACAGAAGGGAAGTCCCCAGATGTCCTGCCCAATTCTGACCAATCAGCTTTCCTTCAACAAACGTCAAAAAAGGCATTTGACTGACACAATTTGGTATTGCTCTTGAAATATCTAGAAAATGTTGGTTTCTTAAATCTTCTAAAACATCAGAATCTTCTCACTATACACAGAGCCTAGTGCCAAAGTCAGAGTAATCATCACCCTGTCACCACCAATATTTCCCTTGCATCCTGGTTACGATCAAATGACTCCATACAGGGTGTAAAGATTGGCTCACAAGAATGTAAACTGGCATTAGATGGGGATGATGTTTTGATGTAAACAACACAAACTCTCCCCCTTCAGCATTAGCATTACCTTTATAAAGTGCATCTAGAAAGAGATGAGCTTATTGTATCACAATGGAAACTGCCTTAACACCTTTTGCAACAGGTGATTTGCTTTAATCACTTATGTATTTTGACTGGGAGATTTTAGATGACTGTCAGTTGGAATAGAATCTGTATAATTACATTAGATTACATTAGATTACCAGTGGAGCACATTTGATAACACAGGGCCCACACTAAGAATAGTGCCAATTTGGTATGGTAAAAATTATTAACAAGACAATATTAACATGGCCAATATTTTTTTTAGAAAGCACTATACTTTTAGTGGATAGTGCAGAGAGCTAAGTGACTTAAAGGGACAGTCTAGTCAAAAATAAACTTTCATGATTCAGATAGGGCAAGCGATTTTAAACAACTTTCCAATGTACTTTTATCATCAAATTTGCTTTGTTCTCTTGGTATTCTTTGTTAAAGGCTAAACCTATGTAGGCTCATGTGTTTATTTCTAAATTCTTGAAGGCTGCCTCTTATCTCAGGGCATTTTGACAGTTTTTCACAGTATACATATGTATGTATGTGTATGTGTGTATGCATATGTATGTATGTGTATGTGTGTATGCATATGTATGTATGTGTATGTGTGTATACATATGTATGTGTATGTGTGTATACATATGTATGTATGTGTATGTGTGTATACATATGTTTATGTGTGTATACATATGTATGTGTATGTGTGTATACATATGTACATATGTGTATGTGTGTATACATATGTATGTATGTGTGTATACATATGTATGTATGTGTGTGTATGCATATGAATGTATGTATGTATACATGCATGTGTGTATGCATATGTATGTATGTGTATGTGTGTATACATATGTATGTGTATGTGTGTGTATACATATGTACATATGTGTATGTGTGTATGCATATGTATGTATGTGTGTATACATATGTATGTATGTGTGTGTATGCATATGAATGTATGTGCATGTGTGTATGCATATGTATGTATGTGCATGTGTGTATGCATATGTATGTATGTGCATGTGTGTATGCATATGTATGTATGTGTATGTGTGTATACATATGTATGTATGTACAATACAAATGCAGATTATAGTAAGGTATTATATACAGTAATCATGCACAGATGGCAAAGAGAAACAATACTCTCCTAAAAGTGTAGACCGCTGCCTCCTTACAGCCTCTCCCAAAAGACTGAACAATGTAGATAATGGAATGCATAGATGGCGCAGGTCTGGATAATATTATAGCAATCACGGTGGAAATTTCCACTAGATGAAAGAAAAGATGACTTAACCTGTGTATTAAGATCAACTTTTATGTGTGCAGTATACTCACTCCATATAATATGGATGATCAGCCGATACGTGCAGAATTGGACCCACTTGTGTGCTTTAATTTTCAACCAAAACTGGGAAGAGATATATAGAGGCTCCAATCAGTGTAAAATTATTCACTTGCAGATATATTTTGTAGTAACTTACTCCAGTAGATACCAGAATCCAGCGATGTTGCAGCAACAACAATAGAAAAGACACTGTGTGTCAGGATAAAAAATTAACTTTATTGTTAAGCTCAGCTCAACGCGTTTCAACGTTTGGAACATCTTTATCAAGAGCAAATTTAAAATCAATGGAGATGTGTTGCTGTATGACTTACAAAGCTGGTTTAAATACAGGTACTCATGATCCAACTTCCGGTTTCGCCGGAGGTTGGATTTACAAAATTAACACATAAAAATAAATCTTTTTTTGGCCTGAAGGTTCCCAATCAATAGTAAACTCAAATATTACCTTAAAAATTTATAATTTGACAATTAATAGCGAACCGTCCGGTCAAATTTTTTTATAAACATTCAAATGCCGATATTGACCAATCACAATCAAGAAAGAAAAGTTCTCATTCGAGTAGTCTGTTTGGTTGTAGTTCCATTTCAGGTCCGTTGCAGTCATCTGATCTTTTTAGCCAATGATGCGTCTGCTGTCCAAATCCGAGTGAAGATAGTCACGTGTTAGTCCGTTATCCAATCAGATGCCCGGATTCTCGTTCTATTGAATAGATGTTAAAGTTCCTTTTCAAGTCCGATAAGGAGTATTCCGATCATGTGAACAGCATTTGTTCTTAAAAATACATTTAAAAAATACGTTTCTGTAAAAAACTGTCCACCCTGATCATATTTGTAACTCGATTTCACCTTATATCGATTTGCTATAAGTTCTATACAAAAAATGTTTCTATAGATACATAGATATTTGAATAAAAACATGACGGTATTCACACTATAACCATTAAAAAATAGAGTTCACACAATAACCATTACAAAACAGGTACTATTTACCATTTTAAAACCTTAGAATATGATGCTCATTTTGTATTTGTATTGTTATATCAAAAATACAGAAATCACTTATTACTCATGAGTGCTATACAAAATATTTTTAAAGGAGCATAAGGTTACATAAATATTTTGGCAGAATAAAAAACATATATTGTTGTTAAGTATTAAATTATGTTCCTTGTCAAAAATACAGTTAGCACATAAGTGCTGTGTATGTGTATGTGTGTGTGTATGCTTATGTATGTATGTGTATGTGTGTATACATATGTATGTGTGTATACATATGTATGTGTATGTGTGTATACATATGTATGTATGTGTATGTGTGTATACATATGTGTATGTGTGTATACATATGTATGTATGTGTATGTGTCTGTATACATATGTACATATGTGTATGTGTGTATACATATGTATGTATGCATATGTGTGTATACATATGTATGTGTGTATACATATGTATGTATGTGTATGTGTATATACATATGTATGTATGTGTATGTGTGTATACATATGTATGTATGTGTGTATACATATGTATGTATGTTTATGTGTGTATACATATGTATGTATGTATACATATGTATGTATGTATGTATGTGTATGTGTATGCATATGTATGTATGTGTATGTGTATGCATATGTATGTATGTGTATGTGTGTATACATATGTATGTATGTGTATGTGTGTATATATATGTATGTATGTGTATGTGTGTATGCATATGTATGTATGTGTATGTGTGTATGCATATGTATTTATGTGTGTGTGTGTATACATATGTATGTATGTGTATGTGTGTATGCATATGTATGTATGTGTGTATGCATATGTATGTATGTGTATGTGTGTATACATATGTGTGTATGTGTGTATACATATGTATGTATGTGTATGTGTGTATGAATATGTATGTATGTGTGTATACATATGTATGTATGTGTATATACATATGTATGTATGTGTATGTGTGTATGCATATGTATGTATGTGTATGTGTGTATACATATGCATGTGTATGTGTGTATACATATGTATGTATGTGTATGTGTTTATACATATGTATATGTATGTATG
This sequence comes from Bombina bombina, assembly GCF_027579735.1. Classification (NCBI taxonomy): domain Eukaryota; kingdom Metazoa; phylum Chordata; class Amphibia; order Anura; family Bombinatoridae; genus Bombina; species Bombina bombina. Next base: position 112,002,096 of record NC_069500.1, read on the forward strand.
TGTGTATACATATGAATGTATGTGTGTATACATATGTATGTGTGTATACCTATGTATGTATGTGTGTATACATATTTACGTATGTGTATGCATATGTATGTTTGTGTATGTGTGTATACATATGTATGTGTGTATGTATGTGTATGTGTGTGTATACATATGTATGTATGTGTATGTGTGTATACATATGTATGTATGTGTATGTGTATATGCATATGTATGTATGTGGGTGTGTTTATACATATGTATGTGTGTATACATATGTATGTATGTGTGTATACATATGTATGTATGTGTGTATACATATGTACGTATGTGTATGCATATGTATGTATGTGTATGTGTGTATACATATGTATGTGTGTGTATGTATGTGTATGTGTTTATACATATGTATGTATATGTATGTGTGTATACATATGTATGTGTGTATACATATGTATGTATGTGTGTATACATATGTATGTATGTGTATGCATATGTATGTATGTGTATGTGTGAATGCATATGTATGTATGTGTATGCATATGTATGTATGTGTATGTGTGTATACATATGTATGTATGTATGTATGTGTATGTGTGTATACATAGGTATGTATGTATGAATATGTATGTATGTGTATGTGTGTATACATATGTATGTATGTTTGTATGCATATGTATGTATGTGTATGTGTGTATACATATGTATGTGTATGTGTGTATGCATATGTATGTGTGTATACATATGTGTGTATGTGTGTATACATATGTATGTGTATGTGTGTATACATATGTATGTATGTGTGTATACATATGTATTTATGTGTATGTGTATGCATATGTATGTATGTGTATGTGTGTATACATATGTATGTATGTGTATGTGTGTATACATATGTATGTATGTGTATGTGTTTATACATATGTATGTATATGTATTTTGTGTATACATATGTATGTATGTGTGTATACATATGTATGTGTGTATACATATGTATGTATGTGTGTATACATATGTACGTATGTGTATGCATATGTATGTATGTGTATGTGTGTATACATATATATGTATGTGTGTGTATGTATGTGTATGTGTGTGTATACATATGTATGTATGTGTATGTGTGTATACATATGTATGTATGTGTATGTGTATATGCATATGTATGTATTTGGGTGTGTATACATATGTATGTATGTGTATGTGTGTATGCATATGTATGTATGTGTATGTGTGTATGCATATGTATGTATGTGTATGTGTGTATACATATGTATGTATGTATGTATGTGTATGTGTGTATACATAGGTATTTATGTGTATGTGTGTAAACATATGAATGTATGTGTATGTGTGTATGAATATGTATGTATGTGTATGTGTGTATACATATGTATGTATGTTTGTATGCATATGTATGTATGTGTATGTGTGTATACATATGTATGTGTATGTGTGTATGCATATGTATTTGTGTATACATATGTGTGTATGTGTGTATACATATGTATGTATGTGTATGTGTGTATACATATGTATGTATGTGTTTATACATATGTATGTATGTGTATGTGTATGCATATGTATGTATGTGTGTATACATATGTATGTATGTGTGTATATATATGTATGTATGTGTATTTGTGTATACATATGTATGTATGTGTATGTGTGTATGCATATGTATGTATGTGTATGTGTGTATGCATATGTATGTATGTGTATGTGTGTATACATATGTATGTATGTATGTATGTGTATGTGTGTATACATAGGTATGTATGTGTGTATACATATGTATGTATGTGTATGTGTGTATGAATATGTATGTATGTGTATGTGTGTATACATATGTATGTATGTGTATGTGTATATACATATGTATGTATGTTTGTATGCATATGTATGTATGTGTATGTGTGTATACATATGTATGTGTATGTGTGTATACATATGTATGTATGTGTATGCATATGTATGTGTGTATACATATGTGTGTATGTGTGTATACATATGTATGTATGTGTATGTGTTTATACATATGTTAGTATGTGTATGTGTGTATGCATATGTATGTATGTGTGTATACATATGTATGTATGTGTATGTGTATATGTATTTATGTATGTGTATGTGTGTATACATATGTATGTATGTGCACTGTTTGAATCTAATTAAATAACTCTACTACTTGAGTAGAGGTTTAGCGCACCTTCGTCTTAGCACTTGAGTGATAGGTGACATTGAGTTGTTCAGCACGCCCCATAGAATTCTATTATATGAAAGATTTAGCGTACCCGAGCTACCCAACATCTAAATGTTTGTTAGCCCTAGACTTTCACTGAAAAAAACAAAAAATAAAAATATTGAATTAACTTGCAAGAATACTTTTGTACATGTCTTGTAATCTAGCCCAATGCATTAAAAACCTTCACATATACTAGTTCATAATCTTCTATATGTTTTTAAAACTCTCTTCTTTGTACTGTTAACCATCATTTTCCTCTATAGTAAAAGAATAAAAGGCAACATTTGATTCCATTCTACTTTACAATATAAACTCACCCAGGAAAGTAATTGTCATTTTGTATAGTAGTTAATGAAACAATATTTTACAATAGCACAATACATTCAGTATGTCTCCATCTATAATGTATCTGCTATTATTATGGTATCATAGGAAGCTACGAACATGAATGATTTTAATAACATTGATCAACGTTTAGAAACTTCCATTACCATTTGTTTTATTAGATTAGATATAAAATGAATGTTGCATAATTTTGCACCTTTTCACCCATTAGTAATTCCATACGATAGAGAGCTTGAATAATATATTATATTCAATATACTGGAAATGCAAAATATATTGAAGAATTGTTTTAATACTTTGAACTCAATAACATCCATCACTGTAAAACTCTTATATGTGTCTGAAGCAAAGAGAGTGTAATATATGTAATATTTATAGTAAATGTGGCAGCGATTGCTGGGAAAGGGCTTCTGATCAAGCAAGAACATTTTATTCCTGTAAATTTAGAGAAATACATATATGTAACCTTTCCAAGCAAACACATACAGTTTGGCAGCAGAACTTAGGCTAAGCTTTGATTTAATGTTAGCACCTGTTTTGTTATCTATATTTATACATTGGCTCAGATTTGTACCTATTGCTAGTATATAGATGTTTATCTTTATTTAATCCTGTGCCTTGCGGCCTCCCCTCTTGTTTGTGTGTTCTTATACTGGTTATTGTCAGCCTCCCTTCACCTTTCACCTCAGACCCCTCTGATTTCAGACATTTTCATCTCCCTGTACTCAGAACACTTTATTATTTTATGTTGCTTTTTTTGTTTCAAAATATCATTTTCAAATTCCAATATATTAGTTTTGCTCCAGACCTGAAAAATAGAGGGACGTCTCTAAAGCTTGTCTTTTAAAATTCTTTATGAGTCCAATAAAAGGTATTGCTACTTTTTATTAAAAAATCTAGATTATTCCATACAAAGGCAAGGAGGCTGGTGTTTTCTGGCTTGGTGATCTAAACATCTCTGGTATGGTGAGATTATCTAAGAAGCCTTCTGTTGGTGCTCAACATAATAAATAATAATAATAATAATAATAATAATAATAAACGTCTTGTCAGTACTGTGAGGTCACTCAAAGAATTTTAGAAAGGCAAAGTTTAGATTGAGAGCTGCTTAACTGATTATAAAGGGTTCTGGAAGTGAAGGGGAGACACCTTACAATATAATGCTGAAAAAGCCAAAGATTTTGTGTGATTTCTCTTCATAAATAAACATTTTTGTTCATCAAGGCCTTAGTCAGGGAGATCTGTGGGGAGATCTGTGTCCCACGATACAGATAAAGAGTCAGGTTACTTCTTAGTAATTTTTCTGCTTTAAGGATCCCAGATCCATTGGCTCCTCAGCCACAGGAGTGACTGTGTTCTCTTATTATTATTATGATTAGAAGTATTGTTATTATAATTTATTTGTAGAGCACCAACAGATTTCGCAGCTCTAAAGCTTGAAATCTAGGAGCTAGATGAATGTACCTAGTGGGCTCTTTCTTTTTCAATAACCTATCTTAGGGCCTGATGAAATAAAGCTCTCCACTCAGATGAGATAATATAAAACGATCCCCCAGCACTGCGAGATCCCTCTAAAAAGGCAGATTTCATTATACTTCTCCAAGGGGCATTCCCTGCATTTCTGTATGTGAAGGAGAGACAAGCCCAGAGCAGTATAGCACTGCATGATATCCGAGTTCTGCTGTTTTTACACTTTGTTCTTTGTATTTTATATTACTTTACTTCATATTAAGTTTTATTACATTTAAAATTTGCACTATTTGGTATTTTAATGCATATAGATGCAGTATAGAGCAGTTATTTAACAAATTATGATTATGCTTTCACAGTTTCTGTGTAACTTTGGTAATTAAGGGTAATTTTTTAAATTTATTTTTTATTTATTATTTTTATAAAATAAAATATACAATAGACATGTACTTGTAGAGTTGATAACACTATTAATACACTTCGTCACATTGTATGGATGAGAAATAAACCAAAAACGTAACAAATAAAATAAAACTATTGCTCACAATAGTTTGTATCGCTTATTAATGTCCTCGTTAAATATTTCCAGATGTGGAGAAAAAAAAGAAAAAATTCTGCTGAAAGAGAGGTTTCAAGCTTTCATAAGTTCAAATAATTTTACCTTAGGTGGAAGTCTCTTGGCATGCCAGGTTATATACCTTAATGATGTCAGTAAAGAAGGGACAATACCATCTGGATCTTAGTAGGCTTGCTTTGTATAAAGAGGGAATACAGCAGGAGTAGATAAGAGGGTGTAGGGGCGTGGAGTTTGGGAGAGAGAAATATGGGGGGGGAATTTAGCTAAGAGCTCGAGGCGGAGACCCCAAATGTATCTAGTGAGTTTGTGTCATTAAGGAGGGGGCTATGTGTTAAGACTGGGGGTTGGGTTAAGGTTGCACACTGCCACTCGATGACTGAAGTGGTTCCTCCCAATAAAATTTAGCATCTAAAATAAAAGCTAACCTATTACGTTTGAGGTATCCGTATTTATATTAGGGTAATGGACTGCTTGGTAGGTGAGTTAAGGCCCTTCGTGTTTTGAGAAATTATGTGCAATGGTCTATTCGCCATGTGGAATGTTTATGTCTAGGGTAGATTATGTATATGTATGAGTATGGTGTCTTACCTTGATATAGGTCTAGAGTCTTAGAGAGAGGGTTCTCCGCCTCAGCAGCCAAAGAACGGGGAAAGAGACACAGGGTGTCCAAGACATTACTGCACATATATTTAATCTGCATAGACGAGGTAACTGAGGTGAGCAAAAAAACAGTGAGAAGTGAGCAAACAATAAACAATATAATTAAATCACAAACAAATTCCCAACAGGGGAAATAAAACAAACATCTATACCTTCTAGAGGTCATAGAATATTGGTATAGGGGGGGCATGTAGTAGTTAAAACCATTACTGCTTCTTGGGCTTAGGGACATTCTGTGAATGATAAAATTAAGAAGAACAGACATTAGGTAGGGAGATTCTTGATTAATCATCCTCTTAAGGGAGGGGCTCCATGGGAATAGGAGGAGAAAGTCGGTCTTTTGGGGATGGATTGTAGCACCTCTTAAGGGGTATAAGGGGGGAGGGGGGGGGGAAGGGAGAAAGCAGACTATGCTGTTAGATGGGCTGAGTTAGGATCATGTCATAGAGTTTTGCCAGAGTTAATTCCAGGGTACAATCTGTTGCACTTGTTCTATATCCAGTAAGGTAAAGAGAGAAGTGTTTCAAGGTGGATTCTTGCTGCAAGAGTCCAGGGGTTTCTGGGTAGGGACTGAAGTTTTCCTTTTTTTGGAAACCATGGTCCAGCTTTGATGCCGAGGTTTAGGTTAGGTAGTATTGTGTGTCAGTGATTCGGGGATCTCATCGTCCGGTTGAGGTAAAGTTGGGCATGTGATGTTTAGTCTGGAGCAAAATCTCTCAAGGTCTTCTGGATCTTTGTATATGACTTCTTTATTGTCTTTGATTACTTTGAGCTAGAAAGGGAAACCACAGCGGTAAGGGATTCCAAGTCTTCTCAAGTGAGCTGTGAGAAAACCCACTTCTTTGCGTTTTTGCAGCATAAGGGTACTGAGGTCTGCATAAATCTGCAGAGTGGAGCCTTCTATTTGAACCGGGGACTTTTTCCTAGCCGCCATCAGGATTGTTTCCTTGTCTTGATAATAGTGACATCCAGCCCACAAAAAAATCCTATTTACCTTAAACTCACACAGCCTAGAACTCCCAGTCTCAAAAGGCCTTTGGGAAATGTTGGTAGGTAGCAATATTATTTTGGGATCATACATTACTTTTAATTTCAGTATTGCATTGAACTTTCATAATAAGCCTTCTCTGCTCATTGGCCCGCTTACAAAAATAATTCTAGAAATTGCAGCACTTATTTATCTTGAAAGTGACATTAAAGGGGAATGAAACCCAATTTTTTTCTTTCACGATTTAGGTAGAACATATAATTTTAAACAACTTTCCAATTTACTTCTATTACCAAATTTGCTTCCTTCTCTTGTTATCCTTTGCTGAAAGGTTTATCTAGGAAAGCTTAGCAGCAGCAAAGAACCTAGGTTCTAGCTGCTGATTGGTGGCTGCATATATATACAAATTGTCATTTGCTCACCCATGTGTTCAGGTAGAAACCAGTAGTGCATTGCTGTTCCTTCAACAAATGATACAAAGAGAATTAAGCAAATTTGGTAATAAAAATAAATTGTAAAGTTGCAATTTTTTGGGATTCATGTACCTTTAAGGAGTCAACTTCAGCTTACGCAATAGTTCTATGATGGAATAATGATGTCATTGGTCATTAATGAGTTAAAGACCAAACAAAGAAGATATTTAAAAAAAAAAACACTTTGAAAACTTTTTCTTTGTGCAGCAATTACAGTTCCCGTTTCTATTATTGAATATTATTATATTGTAAATATTAGATGATTTGAACATAGATTGAAAAAAATATGCTTTAAATAAAATGCTATGACAGATCAGCGCCATCTAGTGGCTGAGATCAAAGATACAAAACAGTGAATATTACATCAATTAAAGGCTTCTTGCTTTGCTCTAAAAATGTCAAAAAGCAATCTATCGGCTAGATTTAGAGTTCTGCGGCCAAAGGGGTGCGTTAGCTACGAGTGCTTTTTTTCTCCCGCAGCTTTTAAATACCGCTGGTATTTAGAGTTCACAGAAGGGCTGCGTTAGGCTCCAAAAAGGGAGCGTATAGCATATTTACCGCCACTGCAACTCTCAATACCAGCGGTGCTTACGGACGCAGCCAGCTTCAAAAATGTGCTCGTGCACGATTCCCCCATAGGAAACAATGGGGCTCTTTGAGCTGAAAAAAAACCTAACACCTGCAAAAAAGCAGCGTTCAGCTCCTAACGCAGCCCCATTGTTTACTATGGGGAAACACTTCCTATGTCTGCACCTAACACTCTAACATGTACCCCGAGTCTAAACACCCCTAACCTTACACTTATTATTATTATTTATTAATTTAATTTATTAATTAAAATTACCTGTTAGAGCTGCACAACCATGAAGATACTGGTGACAAAATATGGGAGGGGGCAGACGGACATTTTAAACAGCCAGACAAAACAAAAGTATGTACTAAAACTTAGAAACGCTTTAGGCATATAAATTGGGCTATAGTTCAAATGAATAATCATTAGAAAGTTTATAGGAATTAACTATTTTACCTATTTACCTTTAAGGCGCAATTGTCCTATTTCTGCTGAGGGGAACTAAATAAGCCCAGAGCAAGCCACACAGAAATGTAAGCACCATGTGTTCCACACAGTGCGGGGTGATCATACAGCAGAATCATTGACAGGCTTGCATTTAATGTTATGTAGGTAGTGTTAATGCCCATTACTAGAGGATCAAATTATCCCTCTAACCAGACTGTGCTCCAGATCCTCCCACCAGCAGCAGCAGTGTTTACTAAAGTGTTTCTGTTCTCTGCCCAGGGGAACTTAGTTCCACCTGCAAAAATAGTGCAGGAACTCCATTTCCATGCGTTCCCACTGGACTTGACCCCTAGATACATTTTAATCAAATCTAGTTTTTATAAAGTTAAACAATGATGTAATCTTTATAGTCATTTTAAAATCACAGAACCATGTTTGGTGTTTAGTTTGATAAATATAAACTTCTGAGCTTGAGTGATTACAAAGGAAGGAATTTGCAGGACACTCCTAAATTTGTGTGTCATAAACTCTAAAGTATGATTTAAGAGCTCTACTCTCATTAAAGTGTTTCGTAGGGGCACATATATGAACTAAGATATCATTGCTTGTTTCCCTTGATAAATGTTTTCACAATATTAAGTAAATAAAATGTATTTATGTACAGTATAAATATTTCAACTTGCATTATTATTAGTTACTACCACTGAGTAATGTGAGGCAAATGTAAACATATAGGGAATCTGGGATTCTTGTATGTCCAAGCCAAGATGTTTAATGAAAGATCAATTTTATGGAATGTGTCTTGTATGTAAAAAATGAAATAAATATTCTACACAATATCATTTACCATTATATCATATATTTACATGTGTAACAGGAATTAAGTCTTTCAATATGAACATTTTAAACTCAATTAGTTTTAATGGAAAAAAAAAGAATAGGGAATCATAGCTTCCAATATAGACACTCTAGCAGAAAACTGAGGTTTTAAAACAGATATTGAATGATTTGACTGAAAATAATTAAGACGTTAGATAGGCTGTTTGGTTTCTGTAATGAAATCATTTTCTATGTTTTGAATTTAAAGAAAAGTAAATGTTGCCAATGGATTAAAAAAAATGCTGTCAGATATAAATGCTGAGCCAATATGTGTCTTGTGGTTACTGGAAAGATATTGATCTTTTCTTGGGTAAATTACAAACTACTGGAAATAAAACTACAAGTGAAAACTTGCAGTGATGTAAAAAACAGCACTTTACTTGACTTCAGGGTAAAAAGTTTCTATTAACCGTAATACGTGTGTATCAGATCAAGTGAAATATGTGATTGCGTAATAAATGTATTGTACTTGTGTTGTAGACACACTAAGGAAAATAATCTAGAGGAACATTGTGCTTACTAATGATAGCAATATCTCCGCCTGAGAATAAAGTCAGACTGAACCCGTTCTTAGGGCTAGATTACAAGTGGAGCGCTAATTTATCACGTACTTGTAAACAGGAAAATTCACCCTTTTACGGGTGCATGATAACGGTAGCAATGAGCGCTCCGAAAATTAACCAGAGATCAGATCTCTGGTTAATTTTAAAAATCTTCCACAATTGCTCCTAAAATAAAATGTATGGTGCCTTTAATAAAAAGGAAAATATGAGCATCTTTAATGCGCTAGGTTCTCTGCCGTGTCTCACACCATGAGAATGAGGCTCCCATTGGAGCCTATGGAAGCGCACTCTCGTGAGCGCAAAGCTTCCCTGCAATGCAAACGCAAGGTTGCATTTGCATTGTGCTCAACTTGTATTACCAGCGCACATTTGCGCTTGTGTAAGTGATATTTTTTGCTCCACTTGTAACCTAATTCTTAGTGTTCTCAATGATCCATGTTACCTGCTGGAGTGTATAAATTGTTTTAAAATAGCTACGTTACTTTTATTTTGTCCTTTGAAATAGTTTATTTTTCCTGATAAAAATATTCTGAAAATGCCATTACTTCAGTACTGACTATAGAAACTTTATTCAAACAAGAGGAAGCAGCAGAAATCAATCTCCCAGTCCAAGAATACAGCTTAGAATACAATGACTTCTTATTAGCTGCCTGCTTGAGTGCATTGGCCCTTTATTCATTTATAAGAAATGGTCTAAGAGGAAATGTTTGGAAAAATATTTATGCTATAAAAAAAGAGGTGGATAAAATAATACTTTCTGATTGAATGAAGAGAACACAAAATAAAGTAACACTTTCTGGTCTAATAAATAATATTTATTATGTATTGATTAAAATAATTTGTTTTAGGGGGTTCTGGGCAGCTGTCATGGCAGGCAGCAATTTTGAGTGCTGTTAAAAGTGGCTGCTAAATCTGCCACTTATTGGCCACATCTTGAGGAAATATCATATGATTTCTACGTAGATCTATTCAGCTTATTCTCCGGCACGGACAGATACTTTTCTTTTGTGGACTTTGGACCGTTGGGGCCTGTGGCACTACCCTGGTAGATTGGCCAACAACACCCACCCTTGTCTAAGATTATACTGAGTAAGACTCTCAGAAAAATCTATGTTCAATCTGTTCCATATATACATTAATTTTGAGGCACAGTTTTAAAACCTCAGTGTGGCTTGAAATAACGGTGCACAGAAAATAGCATTCTCCAGACCTTTTTAGAGGATCACTTTAGAAAATTCAGCTTGTTAGAAGACAAGTGTTTCACTATGAGCATAAACACTAAGCAAAGCAGAGATTGTGAGCTGTCTCCTGCTTCAACCCAGTGTGCACATATAACTGAATGGGAGAAGTCATATACCACAGTTTAAAGGGACAGTCTAGTCAAAATTAAACTTTTATGATTCAGATAGGGCATGCAATTTTAAACAACTTTCCAATTTACTTTTATCAACAAATTTGCTTTGTTCTTTTGGTATTCTTAGTTGAAAGCTAAACCTAGGTAGACTCATATGCTAATTTCTAACCCCTTGAAGGCTGCCTCTTATCTGAATGCATTTTTACTGTTTTTCACAGCTAGAGGGCATAGTTCATGTGTGCCATATAGATAACAGTGTGCTCACGACCATGGAATTACCTAGGAGTCAGCACTGATTGGCTAAAATGCAAGTCTGTCAAAAGAACTGAAATAAGGCGGCAGTCTGCAGAAGCTTAGATACAAGGTAATTACAGAGGTTAAAAGTGTATTAATATATAAGTGGTGGTTATGCACAACTGGGAAATGGGTAATAAAGGAATTATCTATCTTTTTAAACAATAACAATTCTGGAGTAGACTGTCCCTCTAAGTCACCTTGTGAAGACGGGTGGGAAATTCTATACTAGGAGCTATTTTACAAGGCGACTTCTCTGTTTTGGATGATTGGATCATAATAGTTACACTGATTGTCAGATTCTGTCTGTCACTCACGATAAGTATTGAAACATGTGAGCAGCAAGTTCATAAGGAGATATTTTGCCGGTCCTTTTTAAATCCAAATTTTGATATGCCCAAGAGAAGGCACTGAATGACTGGGTTTTGCAGTGGTCACTGCTAAATGCTATCTTCTAATGTATGCCTGATTGCAGTTTACGTTGATAGTGATCCATAGTTAGATTACTGTTGTTGTACAGATCCTACTGTTGTCGCTTAGAGAGGGATGATTGCCTGGTATTTCGGAACTGGACTACACTAAGTTCGTGTTAAGTCAGGATCAGACTGATATACTACAGGAAAGTTCTTCTCTGTGAAAGGCACATGTTGAGCAATAAGAGGCTGCTTCTTGGGTGGTAACTAGCCATAGAACAAGCTATTATGTTAATGTTTGTTCCCAGGTTGAGCGCTTCTCTGTTTTTATTTACTGTACACATATATATATATATATATAAATATATATATATATATATATATATATATATATATACATACATATACACAGTATCTCACAAAAGTGAGTACACCCCTCACATTTTTGTAAATATTGTATTATCTTTTCATGTGACAGCACTTGAGAAATGACACTTTGCTACAATGTAAAGTAGTGAGTGTACAGCCTGTATAACAGTGTAAAATTGCTGTCCCCTCAAAATAACTCAACACACAGCCATTAATGTCTAAACCGTTGGCAACAAAATTGAGTACACGCCTAAGTGGAAATATCCAAATTGGGCACAAAATGTCAATATTTTGTGTGTCCACCATTATTTTCCAGCACTGCCTTAACCCTCTTGGGCATGGAGTTCACCAGAGCTTCAAAGGTTGCCACTGGAGTCCTCTTCCACTCCTCCATGACAACATTACGGAGCTGGTGATGACCTTGCGCTCCCCCACCTTCCGTTTGAGGATGCCCAACAGATGCTCAATAGGGTTTAGGTCTGGAGACATGCTTGGCCAATCCATCACCTTTACCCTCAGCTTATTTAGCAAGGCAGTGGTCATCTTGGAGGTGTGTTTGGGGTCGTTATTATGTTGGAATACTGCCCTGCGGCCCAGTCCCCGAAGGGAGGGGATCATGCTCTGCTTCAGTATGTCATAGTACATCTTGGAATTCATGGTTCCCTAAATGAACTGTAGATCCCCAGTGCCGGCAGCACTCATGCAGGCCCAGACCATGACACTCCCACCACCATGCTTGACTGTAGGCAAGACACACTTGTCTTTGTATTCCTCACCTGGATGCCGCCACATACGCTTGACACCATCTGAACCAAATAAGTTTATCTTAGTCTCATCGGACCACAGGACGTGGTTCCAGTAATCCATGTCCTTAGTCTGCTTGTCTTCAGCAAACTGTTTGCAGGCTTTCTTGTGCATAATCTTTAGAAGAGGCTTCCTTCTGGGACGACAGCCATGCAGACCAATTTGATGCAGTGTGTGGCATATCGTCTGGGCACTGACAGGCTGACCCCCCCACCCCTTCAACCTCTGCAGCAATGCTGGCAGCACTCACACGTCTATTTCCCAAAGACAACCTCTGGATATGACGCTGAGCATGTGCACTCAACTTCTTTGGTTGACCATGGTGAGGCCTGTTCAGAGTGGAACCTGTCCTGTGAAACCGCTGTATGGTCTTGCCCGCCGTGCTGCAGCTCAGTTTCAGGGTCTTGGCAATCTTCTTATAGCCTAGGCCATCTTTATGTAGAGCAACAATTCTTTTTTTTCAGATCCTCAGAGGGTTCTTTGCCATGAGGTGCCATGTTAAACTTCCAGTGACCAGTGTGAGAGGAATAACACCAAATTTAACACACTTGCTCCCTATTCACACCTGAGACCTTGTAACACTAACGAGTCACATGACACCGGGGAGAAAAAATGGTTAATTGGGCCCAATTTGGACATTTCCACTTAGGGGTGTACTCACTTTTGTTGCCAAAGATTTAGACATTAATGGCTGTGTGTTAAGTTATTTTGAGGGGACAGCACATTTATACTGTTATACAGGCTGTGCACTCACTACTTTACATTGTAGCAAAGTGTTATTTCTTTAGTGTTGACACATGAAAAGATATAATAAAATATTTACAAAAATGTGAGGGGTGTACTCACTTTTGTGAGATACTGTATATATATATATATATATATATAGGCACATAGAGCAATGCAAAAGCGCACAACGGGACCGCATTAATGTAACTGTAAAAAAGAAATTGTTACCTGTGAAGCAGCTGTAGAACGGCACACTCGTGAAGAGAGAGGTATGATTGTTTTCTTCTTGGAGACCTGCAGCTGAATGCACTCAAAACCCGGTCTGTGAGCCGGGTCACATGATAATAGATTATCCAATAGTTAGCAGAGTGTTTGAAAAGCGCAAGGAACTCCTTATTAGAGTAAAAATTCTGTTTATTTAGATATACAGGGTAAAAACATAACAGCCACAAAAGGCTGACTAACAAAGCACTAAGAATAAAATCAGACACATTATAGCAAAGATCAGGACCTCATGCAGACATGTTTCGTTCCTTGCGCTTTTCAAACACTCTGCTAACTATTGGATAATCTATATATACAGGGAGTGCAGAATTATTAGGCAAGTTGTATTTTTGAGGATTAATTTTATTATTGAACAACAACCATGTTCTCAATGAACCCAAAAAACTCATTAATATCAAAGCTGAATATTTTTGGAAGTAGTTTTTAGTTTGTTTTTAGTTTTAGCTATTTTAGGGGGATATCTGTGTGTGCAGGTGACTATTACTGTGCATAATTATTAGGCAACTTAACAAAAAACAAATATATACCCATTTCAATTATTTATTTTTACCAGTGAAACCAATATAACATCTCAACATTCACAAATATACATTTCTGACATTCAAAAACAAAACAAAAACAAATCAGTGACCAATATAGCCACCTTTCTTTGCAAGGACACTCAAAAGCCTGCCATCCATGGATTCTGTCAGTGTTTTGATCTGTTCACCATCAACATTGCGTGCAGCAGCAACCACAGCCTCCCAGACACTGTTCAGAGAGGTGTACTGTTTTCCCTCCTTGTAAATCTCACATTTGATGATGGACCACAGGTTCTCAATGGGGTTCAGATCAGGTGAACAAGGAGGCCATGTCATTAGATTATCTTCTTTTATACCCTTTCTTGCCAGCCACGCTGTGGAGTACTTGGACGCGTGTGATGGAGCATTGTCCTGCATGAAAATCATGTTTTTCTTGAAGGATGCAGACTTCTTCCTGTACCACTGCTTGAAGAAGGTGTCTTCCAGAAACTGGCAGTAGGACTGGGAGTTGAGCTTGACTCCATCCTCAACCCGAAAAGGCCCCACAAGCTCATCTTTGATGATACCAGCCCAAACCAGTACTCCACCTCCACCTTGCTGGCGTCTGAGTCGGACTGGAGCTCTCTGCCCTTTACCAATCCAGCCACGGGCCCATCCATCTGGCCCATCAAGACTCACTCTCATTTCATCAGTCCATAAAACCTTAGAAAAATCAGTCTTGAGATATTTCTTGGCCCAGTCTTGACGTTTCAGCTTGTGTGTCTTGTTCAGTGGTGGTCGTCTTTCAGCCTTTCTTACCTTGGCCATGTCTCTGAGTATTGCACACCTTGTGCTTTTGGGCACTCCAGTGATGTTGCAGCTCTGAAATATGGCCAAACTGGTGGCAAGTGGCATCTTGGCAGCTGCACGCTTGACTTTTCTCAGTTCATGGGCAGTTATCTTGCGCCTTGGTTTTTCCACACGCTTCTTGCGACCCTGTTGACTATTTTGAATGAAACGCTTGATTGTTCGATGATCACGCTTCAGAAGCTTTGCCATTTTAAGAGTGCTGCATCCCTCTGCAAGATATCTCACTATTTTTGACTTTTCTGAGCCTGTCAAGTCCTTCTTTTGACCCATTTTGCCAAAGGAAAGGAAGTTGCCTAATAATTATGCACACCTGATATAGGGTGTTGATGTCATTAGACCACACCCCTTCTCATTACAGAGATGCACATCACCTAATATGCTTAATTGGTAGTAGGCTTTCGAGCCTATACAGCTTGGAGTAAGACAACATGCATAAAGAGGATGATGTGGTCAAAATACTCATTTGCCTAATAATTCTGCACTCCCTGTATACTGTATATATATATTCCGCTGTTTTGTAGTTGAACTTATGTTTTACTCTCTTCTTACTGTGACATGTTAGGTTCTCAGAACATAAAATGACGCCTTATAAGCTTAAGGATTGAGTTTTCATTATCAGTGTTAATGTTAATATTAGAGGACAAGCTTTTTAAGTCACCTCAGATCCTGAAATTTGTAAATCCCTCTTGTGCCAGATTACCTAATATACACACCTTGTAGTTTTCCATATTTCCTATACTCCATGTGCATTTAGCTGCCATACCTGGCTGTATGAAGAATACATAATATTCTGCCAGACTGTGTTTAGCAGTCTATCGGCTAGATTACGAGTTGTGCGGTAAGCTTAAAAATCATCGTTAACAGGTCCTAACGCTGCTTTTTAATGCCCGCTGGTATTACGAGTCTTGCAGGTTTAGGGGCACCTCACACTTCTTTGGCCTTAACGCAAATCAACTAATGTAAATTTTGTAAAGTCTTTTTTCAATGGGACTTGCATAGCGCCGGTATTACGAGTTTGTCCTGGGAGGCCAAAAAGTGAGCGGTACACCCTCTATCTCCATGATTCCTAACGCATTCTAAAGTCAGTAGTTATGAGTTTTACACTACAAAGCTGTAGCATAAAACTCATAACTAAAGTGCTAAAAAGTACACTAACACCCATAAACTACCTATTAACCCCTAAACCGAGGCCCTCCCGCATCGCAAACACTATAATACATTTTTTTACCCCTAATCTGCCGCTCCGGACATCGCCTCCACTATAATAAACATATTAACCCCTAAACCGCCGCACTCCCGCCTTGCAAACACTAGTTAAATATTATTAACCCCTAATCTGCTGCCCCCAACATCGCCGCCACCTACATTATACTTATTAACCCCTAATCTTCCGCTCCGGACATCGCCGCCACCTACATTATTTTTATTAACCCCTAATCTGCTGCCCCAACATCGCTGCCACCTACCTACATTTATTAACCCCTAATCTGCCGTCCCCAACGTCGCCGCCACTATTCTAAATTTATTAACCTTTTAAACCGAAGTCTAACCCTAACACCCCCTAACTTAAATGTAATTTAAATAAATCTAAATACAAATTACTATCATTCCCTAAATTATTCCTATTTTTTTTTTTTTTTAAATTAATTTTTATTGAGGTTCTTTTTCATGAATACAACTGGTAAATGTTAACACGTATTAACAAGGAAAACAAATAATTACAGTGTAAATTGCCTAAAGAAATCGCACAGAAATACAGTACAAAATAAAAATGACAAAGTACACATTAAATGCATTATCTACATAATGTAAGATAGGCAGATACTGATGCGAGGGGGCCACTCATGGACCCCAAATGAAGAACCTCTTTCTAACATTTTTTCCAAACTATAATTAGTAATAACACGGCAGTAACCAAGGTGTAATGGACCCTACAGGGTGTAAAATACTGTACAGAAGGGATTCTTTTCCAGCATATAAATGAGATATGAAAGTATGCAAATGTTTATGTAGGCTCGAAGACTGTAATAAGACTGGTAATAATGGAAAAGAAAAATGTTATGGAAGTAAGAATAGTAGCTAGGGTGCGGAACAAGTGAGAAAAACCGCATAGGTAATACTTCTAAAATAGGAGGTTTGATATAGTATGGTGACTGAGGCCTAGATTTAGAGTTCGGCGGTAAAAGGGCTGTTAACGCTCCGCGGGTTTTTTTCTGGCCGCACCATAAATTTAACTCTGGTATCGAGAGTTCAAACAAATGCTGCGTTAGGCTCCAAAAAAGGAGCGTAGAGCATTTTTACCGCAAATGCAACTCTCGATACCAGAGTTGCTTACGGACGCGGCCGGCATCAAAAACGTGCTCGTGCACGATTCTCCCATAGGAAACAATGGGGCTGTTTGAGCTGAAAAAAAACCTAACACCTGCAAAAAAGCAGCGTTCAGCTCCTAACGCAGCCCCATTGTTTGCTATGGGGAAACACTTCCTACGTCTGCACCTAACACTTTAACATGTACCCCGAGTCTAAACACCCCTAACCTTACACTTATTAACCCCTAATCTGCCGCCCCCGCTATCGCTGACCCCTGCATTACACTTTTAACCCCTAATCTGCCGCTCCGTAAACCGCCGCCACCTACGTTATCCCTATGTACCCCTAATCTGCTGCCCTAACATCGCCGACCCCTATGTTATATTTATTAACCCCTAATCTGCCCCCCACAACGTCGCCGACACCTGCCTACACTTATTAACCCCTAATCTGCCGAGCGGACCTGAGCGCTACTATAATAAAGTTATTAACCCCTAATCCGCCTCACTAACCCTATCATAAATAGTATTAACCCCTAATCTGCCCTCCCTAACATCGCCGACACCTACCTTCAATTATTAACCCCTAATCTGCCGACCGGAGCTCACCGCTATTCTAATAAATGTATTAACCCCTAAAGCTAAGTCTAACCCTAACACTAACACCCCCCTAAGTTAAATATAATTTTTATCTAACGAAATAAATTAACTCTTATTAAATAAATGATTCCTATTTAAAGCTAAATACTTACCTGTAAAATAAATCCTAATATAGCTACAATATAAATTATAATTATATTATAGCTATTTTAGGATTAATATTTATTTTACAGGCAACTTTGTAATTATTTTAACCAGGTACAATAGCTATTAAATAGTTAAGAACTATTTAATAGTTACCTAGTTAAAATAATAACAAATTTACCTGTAAAATAAATCCTAACCTAAGATATAATTAAACCTAACACTACCCTATCAATAAAATAATTAAATAAACTACCTACAATTACCTACAATTAACCTAACACTACACTATCAATAAATTAATTAAACACAATTCCTACAAATAAATAAAATTAAATAAACTATCTAAAGTACAAAAAATAAAAAAGAACTAAGTTACAGAAAATAATAAAATATTTACAAACATAAGAAAAATATTACAACAATTTTAAACTAATTACACCTACTCTAAGCCCCCTAATAAAATAACAAAGCCCCCCAAAATAAAAAATTCCCTACCCTATTCTAAAATACAAATATTACAAGCTCTTTTACCTTACCAGCCCTGAACAGGGCCCTTTGCGGGGCATGCCCCAAGAATTTCAGCTCTTTTGCCTGTAAAAAAAAACATACAATACCCCCCCCCCCAACATTACAACCCACCACCCACATACCCCTAATCTAACCCAAACCCCCCTTAAATAAACCTAACACTACCCCCCTGATGATCTTCCTACCTTGTCTTCACCATGCCAGGTTCACCGATCCGTCCTGGCTCCAAGATCTTCATCCAACCCAAGCGGGGGCTAGACATCCACTGAAGAAGTCCAGAAGAGGGTCCAAAGTCTTCCTCCTATCCGGCAAGAAGAGGACATCCGGACCGGCAAACATCTTCTCCAAGCGGCATCTTCTATCTTCTTCCATCCGATGACGACCGGCTCCATCTTGAAGACCTCCAGCGCGGATCCATCCTCTTCTTCCGACGACTAGACGACGAATGACGGTTCCTTTAAGGGACGTCATCCAAGATGGCGTCCCTCGAATTCCGATTGGCTGATAGGATTCTATCAGCCAATCGGAATTAAGGTAGGAATTTTCTGATTGGCTGATGGAATCAGCCAATCAGAATATAGTTCAATCCGATTGGCTGATCCAATCAGCCAATCAGATTGAGCTCGCATTCTATTGGCTGTTCCGATCAGCCAATAGAATGCGAGCTCAATCTGATTGGCTGATTGGATCAGCCAATCGGATTGAACTATATTCTGATTGGCTGATTCCATCAGCCAATCAGAAAATTCCTACCTTAATTCCGATTGGCTGATAGAATCCTATCAGCCAATCGGAATTCGAGGGACGCCATCTTGGATGACGTCCCTTAAAGGAACCGTCATTCGTCGTCTAGTCGTCGGAAGAAGAGGATGGATCCGCGCTGGAGGTCTTCAAGATGGAGCCGGTCGTCATCGGATGGAAGAAGATAGAAGATGCCGCTTGGAGAAGATGTTTGCCGGTCCGGATGTCCTCTTCTTGCCGGATAGGAGGAAGACTTTGGACCCTCTTCTGGACTTCTTCAGTGGATGTCTAGCCCCCGCTTGGGTTGGATGAAGATCTTGGAGCCAGGACGGATCGGTGAACCTGGCATGGTGAAGACAAGGTAGGAAGATCATCAGGGGGGTAGTGTTAGGTTTATTTAAGGGGGGTTTGGGTTAGATTAGGGGTATGTGGGTGGTGGGTTGTAATGTTGGGGGGGGGGGTATTGTATGTTTTTTTTTACAGGCAAAAGAGCTGAAATTCTTGGGGCATGCCCCGCAAAGGGCCCTGTTCAGGGCTGGTAAGGTAAAAGAGCTTGTAATATTTGTATTTTAGAATAGGGTAGGGAATTTTTTATTTTGGGGGGCTTTGTTATTTTATTAGGGGGCTTAGAGTAGGTGTAATTAGTTTAAAATTGTTGTAATATTTTTCTTATGTTTGTAAATATTTTATTATTTTCTGTAACTTAGTTCTTTTTTATTTTTTGTACTTTAGATAGTTTATTTAATTTTATTTATTTGTAGGAATTGTGTTTAATTAATTTATTGATAGTGTAGTGTTAGGTTAATTGTAGGTAATTGTAGGTAGTTTATTTAATTATTTTATTGATAGGGTAGTGTTAGGTTTAATTATATCTTAGGTTAGGATTTATTTTACAGGTAAATTTGTTATTATTTTAACTAGGTAACTATTAAATAGTTCTTAACTATTTAATAGCTATTGTACCTGGTTAAAATAATTACAAAGTTGCCTGTAAAATAAATATTAATCCTAAAATAGCTATAATATAATTATAATTTATATTGTAGCTATATTAGGATGTATTTTACAGGTAAGTATTTAGCTTTAAATAGGAATTATTTATTTAATAAGAGTTAATTTATTTCGTTAGATAAAAATTATATTTAACTTAGGGGGGTGTTAGTGTTAGGGTTAGACTTAGCTTTAGGGGTTAATACATTTATTAGAATAGCGGTGAGCTCCGGTCGGCAGATTAGGGGTTAATAATTGAAGTTAGGTGTCGGCGATGTTAGGGAGGGCAGATTAGGGGTTAATACTATTTATGATAGGGTTAGTGAGGCGGATTAGGGGTTAATAACTTTATTATAGTAGCGCTCAGGTCCGCTCGGCAGATTAGGGGTTAATAAGTGTAGGTAGGTGTCGGCGACGTTGTGGGGGGCAGATTAGGGGTTAATAAATATAACATAGGGGTCGGCGATGTTAGGGGTAGCAGATTAGGGGTACATAGGGATAACGTAGGTGGCGGCGATTTGCGGTCGGAAGATTAGGGGTTAATTATTTTAAGTAGCTTGCGGCGACGTTGTGGGGGGCAAGTTAGGGGTTAATAGATATAATACAGGGGTCGGCGGTGTTAGGGGCAGCAGATTAGGGGTACATAAGTATAACGTAGGTGGCGGTCGGCAGATTAGGGGTTAAAAATTTTAATCGAGTGGCGGCGATGTGGGGGGACCTCGGTTTAGGGGTACATAGGTAGTTTATGGGTGTTAGTGTACTTTAGGGTACAGTAGTTAAGAGCTTTATAAACCGGCGTTAGCCAGAAAGCTCTTAACTCCTGCTATTTTCAGGCGGCTGGAATCTTGTCGTTAGAGCTCTAACGCTCACTGCAGAAACGACTCTAAATACCGGCGTTAGGAAGATCCCATTGAAAAGATAGGCTACACAAATGGCGTAGGGGGATCTGCGGTATGGAAAAGTCGCGGCTGTAAAGTGAGCGTTAGACCCTTTAATCACTGACTCCAAATACCAGCGGGCGCCCAAAACCAGCGTTAGGAGCCTCTAACGCTGGTTTTGACGGCTACCGCCGAACTCTAAATCTAGGCCTGAGTGTGGTATGATATCTAGGTTGCGGTATAGGTAAGAGAAACCGAGTAGTTATCCCTCCTCGAAAAAAGGGGGGGTATATTTGCATGGGGGGGAGGAGGTGGGAAGTTAAGTATTAAATGAGACATATCAGATAGTCGCACAATGTTAAGATGGGTGAGATAAGCCACTGAGTCCTGACTTAGAGTAACCAGGTTGCAATAAAGCTAAGCATTACATCAATGTGGGGGACTAATTGGGTATGAGTGAAGGCTATACTCAGTTCGTTTAAACCTAGGAGCCTAATATGGCATAGATAACAAGGAGAGTGCATAACTAGAGCTGAATATAGGGATGAGAAATTGGGCAGCTAGTTATAGTCGCAGGTCCAGCCTGCGTTAGAAAACAGGTCGTCCTGGGATACTGGAGACCCGCCTGTAAGAAAGATATTAGTAGGTGAGACGGTCGCAGCACTCCTGTATATGCCTTCAAACAAGATTAACATTGAGATCACAAATATTTGTCAATTATATGCAACAATTATAGATAGAATACTGAAAACGTGTGCAAAACTTTAGGAAGGAATTGTGGTTGGAGTGCAGCATAGGAGAGACATGCCACGTAGTCAACCCTCCTATAAAAGGCGGTCAATTATGATAGAGGTGGGGGGGAGAGGTGATGGTGTAAATAAGATATATAAAATAAGTAGCTTAGAAGCTGATTATGAATGAGAGAGAGGGTAGTGGAATGGCTGTATTAAGTATCTTTGGAGTAAGGCTACTCAGCTCATCAACCCATTATTGGGTCCGCGAGGAGAACAAACTTGGAGGGATATACAGGGAGTGCAGAATTATTAGGCAAATGAGTATTTTGACCACATCATCCTCTTTATGCATGTTGTCTTACTCCAAGCTGTATAGGCTCAAAAGACTACTACCAATTAAGAATATTAGGTGATGTGCATCTCTGTAATGAGAAGGGGTGTGGTCTAATGACATCAACACCCTATATCAGGTGTGCATAATTATTAGGCAACTTCCTTTCCTTTGGCAAAATGGGTCAAAAGAAGGACTTGACAAGCTCAGAAAAGTAAAAAATAGTGAGATATCTTGCAGAGGGATGCAGCACTCTTAAAATTGCAAAGCTTCTGAAGCGTGATCATTGAACAATCAAGCGTTTCATTCAAAATAGTAAACAGGGTCGCAAGAAGCGTGTGGAAAAACCAAGGCGCAAAATAACTGCCCATGAACTGAGAAAAGTCAAGCGTGCAGCTGCCAAGATGTCACTTGCCACCAGTTTGGCCATATTTCAGAGCTGCAACATCACTGGAGTGCCCAAAAGCACAAGGTGTGCAATACTCAGAGACATGACCAAGGTAAGAAAGGCTGAAAGACGACCACCACTGAACAAGACACACAAGCTGAAACGTCAAGACTGGGCCAAGAAATATCTCAAGACTGATTTTTCTAAGGTTTTATGGACTGATGAAATGAGAGTGAGTCTTGATGGGCCAGATGGATGGGCCCGTGGCTGGATTGGTAAAGGGAAGAGAGCTCCAGTCCGACTCAGACGCCAGCAAGGTGGAGGTGGAGTACTGGTTTGGGCTGGTATCATCAAAGATGAGCTTGTGGGGCCTTTTCGGGTTGAGGATGGAGTCAAGCTCAACTCCCAGTCCTACTGCCAGTTTCTGGAAGACACCTTCTTCAAGCAGTGGTACAGGAAGAAGTCTGCATCCTTCAAGAAAAACATGATTTTCATGCAGGACAATGCTCCATCACACGCGTCCAAGTACTCCACAGCGTGGCTGGCAAGAAAGGGTATAAAAGAAGAAAATCTAATGACATGGCCTCCTTGTTCACCTGATCTGAACCCCATTGAGAACCTGTGGTCCATCATCAAATGTGAGATTTACAAGGAGGGAAAACAGTACACCTCTCTGAACAGTGTCTGGGAGGCTGTGGTTGCTGCTGCATGCAATGTTGATGGTGAACAGATCAAAACACTGACAGAATCCATGGATGGCAGGCTTTTGAGTGTCCTTGCAAAGAAAGGTGGCTATATTGGTCACTGATTTGTTTTTGTTTTGTTTTTGAATGTCAGAAATGTATATTTGTGAATGTTGAGATGTTATATTGGTTTCACTGGTAAAAATAAATAATTGAAATGGGTATATATTTGTTTTTTGTTAAGTTGCCTAATAATTATGCACAGTAATAGTCACCTGCACACACAGATATCCCCCTAAAATAGCTATAACTAAAAACAAACTAAAAACTACTTCCAAAACTATTCAGCTTTGATATTAATGAGTTTTTGGGTTCATTGAGAACATGGTTGTTGTTCAATAATAAAATTAATCCTCAAAAATACAACTTGCCTAATAATTCTGCACTCCCTGTATATACTTAACTAATACCAAATCATAGGAGGTGCAATGTATATAAAAAAAAGGAATTAGTCTGAAATAAGGGCTATTCCAGCCCCTACCTAGACCTACATGACCATAATTTTAAGAAGCAAAAATCTATTAAGGTAGATTATACGACTAGGGGGTATGAAATTACTGTATATTTAAACAAAACCTCTCCAGAACCTGCGAGCATATAGTAAACATGTGAGCGAGAGAAAGTGATGGCGAAATACATATGATATACTGTATTATGGGTATGTTACCTTGTTGTCAATTATGGAATTAAACAATATCAGACTATTTCTATACACCGTCGTGCGATTAAATGCAATAATTAACCCAAACAGCAGGTATACATTAGAAAATCTTACCGTGTGGGCACGGGCCCTATACCCCACGGCAATATATAATTATATAGATAGTACCTGCCATCATTTTTAAGATGTACAAACCTGTAATATATTTGAGGGTTACAATACAGTAACAAGTTTCAACTTTAGTAGGAACTCTCGTCTTACAATCATGTGAATGTGCAGAACAGACAGCCTTGCTATAGTATAAGGAGGAGGTACAGTAGAAAAATCGCTTAACCATACACCAAATAACACAGTAAACTTGGCCTTTAAGATAATAACCATGAAAGAGCTACAACTTTAAATATGCAGTTAATAATGTTGTAAACAGACTTGTGGGAGAATAGAGCAAAGGGCAGAATATAACTAATATGTGAGTAGCTATTGAGCTTCTATATGGATGATAACAGGAGGTGACAAGAGACATATGAACAAAACATATAACTCAGAGGAAAGGAAACATGTATAGAATCCGACATTCAAAAACAAAAGAGTATTAATTTGGATAACATTTGAAAGTTATTGTACATACGTAATACCAATAACCTATAATAGATCAAATATCAGAGTCTGCACAAATCAAACACATCGCAAAATCTGTCCATGACTCTCAGGATGTGGGATAACTGAAGTTATAGCTGTTCCAGGGTATTTTACCGCTACAGGTGTCCAGCTGGGAGAGTATGTTTTAGCCGATTCCGTCCCTGTGAGAATGTCGTGAATTTCCCTGTAGCGCTAGTTTCAAAGACAAAATTACCCCACAGTCAATCAGCACCAAGAAGAAAGTCAGCTTGTGGAGTGATAGAACGGACGGTGCCTGGGTCAAATAGTAGAGCAGTATGCATTGAAGGGGGATTTGCACCTCTAGTGACTTCGTAGCTATAGGTGTGCTGTGCAGTCTCAGGGACCCGCTACTATGACCGGGAGCCAAGTCTAGAGTGAGAGCTGCAGGTGGGACTGCACTGGCGGGAGGGAGGGTGTCCGCAGCTGCGGTGGTACTTACTGCCCCACTAGTCGCCGGTAAATCAAGATGGCCTGGTACTTGTAATGTGTCGCCCATCCGTTCCTCAATTGCTGAGTTGCAGTCAGGGGGAAAGCGCCAGGACCCTCCAGCGCCACTCCCATCTCGGTTATTTAAGATGGGCTCAGCTAAGTCGGGCTGCCGAGGCGGACAGCCGCCATTTCTCTGAGGAGCAGCGTACAGCTTGTCAGCCAAACTAGCATGGTGGCTTTCAAGTAGATAACTCAGCTCCTCTAAAAAATAAGATGAAATCTTCATAGTGTAGGATAGATCGGAACTCTTGAGAAATAGAAGGTTTGCAGCTGCCTGTGAAGGGAGTATATGGTTAGAGATCTGCAAGATGGCGGCTCTCCTCCTCAGCTCTGTATTGTATAGCAGTGATGGCAGGCTGGTGCAGGCTCTCCGGACCCCAAAAAGTTCACAGGAATGCACTATCAGTTCTTAGGTCTATCCACGTAGATTCAGGGTTTAAAAAAGATCACAATAAAGTGTGGAAAGACCTCTAAATTAGGATCCTGGGCCTGGGAGCTGCACCAGAACACGTCCTATCGGCTCTGCAGTTGGCTCCGCCCCCCAATTATTCCTATTTAAAACTATATACTTACCTATAAAATAAACCCTAAGCTAGCTACAATATAACTAATAGTTACATTGTATCTATCTTAGGGTTTATTTTTATTTTACAGGCAAATTTGTAATTATTTTAACTAGGTAGAATAGTTACTAAATAGTTATTAACTATTTACTAACTACCTAGCTAAAATAAATACAAATTTACCTGTAAAATAAAACCTAACCTAAGTTACAATAACACTTAACACTACCCTACAATTAAATAAATTCCCTACATTAAATACAATTAACTAAATTCAATAAAATTAGCTAAATTGCCAAAAAAACAAACACTAAATTACAGAAAATAGAAAACAAATTACAAGATATTTAAACTAATTACACCTAATCTAAGAGCCCTATAAAAATAAAAAAGCCCCCCCAAAATAATAAAACCCCCTACCCTAAACTAAACTATCAATAGCCCTTAAAAGGGCCTTTTGCAGGGCATTGCCCCAAAGAAATCAGCTCTTTTACCTGTAAATAAAAACCAACCCCCCAAATTAAAGCCTAACTAAAAAAAACTAAGCTCTTCAAAGGACATTTAGCTCTACTGCTGCCCGAAGCCCTAACCTAAAAATAAAACCCACCCAATACACCCTTAAAAAAAATCCTAACACTAACCCCCGAAGATTCACTTACCGGGAGAAGTCTTCACTCTTCATCCAAGTGGCAAGATGTCCTCAACGAAGCCGGCAGAAATGGTCCTCCAGACGGGTAGAAGTGGTGCTCCAGACAGGCAGAAGTCTTCATCCAAGCGGCAAGATGTCCTCAACGAAGCCGGCAGAAGTGGTCCTCCAGACGGGCAGAAGTGGTGCTCCAGATGGACAGAAGTCTTCATCCAAGCCGCAAGAAGTCGTTCATCCAGATGGCATCTTCTATCTTCATCCATCCGGCACGGAGCGGCTCCATCTTCAAGACATCCGGAGCATCCTCTTCAATCGACGGTTTCTTCGGAATTAATGTTTCTTTAAGTGACGTCATCCAAGATGGCGTCGATTAGATTCTGATTGGCTGATAGAATTCTATCAGCCTATCGGAATTAAGGTAGAAAAAATCATATTGGCTGAAGCAATCAGCCAATAGGATTGAGCTGGCATTCTATTGGCTGTTCCAATTAGCCAATAGAATGCGAGCTCAATCCTATTGGCTGATTGGATCAGCCAATAGGATTGAAGTTCAATCCTATTAGCTGATTGCATCAGCCAATAGGATTTTTTCTACTTTAATTCCGATTGGCTGATAGAATTCTATCAGCCAATCGTAATCTAAGGTATGCCATCTTGGATGACGTCACTTAAAGGTACATTCATTCTGAAGAAGCCGTCGATTGAAGAGGATGCTCCGCGCCGGATGTCTTGAAGATGGAGCCGCTCCGCGCCGGATGGATGAAGATAGAAGATGCCGTCTGGATGAAAACTTGTGCCTGTCTAGAGGACCACTTCTTGCCGCTTGGATGAAGACTTCTGCCCGTCTGGAGCACCACTTCTGCCGACTTCGTTGAGAACATCTTGCCGCTTGTATGAAAACTTCTCCCGGTAAGTCAATCTTCGGGGGTTAGTGTTAGGATTTTTTTAAGGGTGTATTGGGTGGGTTTTATTTTTAGGTTAGGGCTTTGGGCAGCAATAGAGCTAAATGCCCTATTAAGGGCAATGCCCATCCAAATGCCCTTTTCAGGGCAATGGGGAGCTTAGTTTTTTTAGTTAGGCTTTTATTTGTGGGGTTGGTTGTGTGGGTGGTGGGTTTTACTGTTGGGGGGTATTTGTATTTTTTATTTACAGGTAAAAGAGCTGATTTCTTTGGGGCAATGCCCCGCAAAAGGCCCTTTTAAAGGGCTATTGATAGTTTAGTTTAGGCTAGGGATTTTTATTATTTTGGGGGGGCTTTTTTATTTTGATAGGGCTCTTAGATTAGGTGTAATTAGTTTAAATATCTTGTAATTTGTTTTTTATTTTCTGTAATTTAGTGTTTTGTTTTGTTTGTAATTTAGTTAATTGTATTTAATTTATTTAATTGTATTTAATTTAGGTAAGTTATTTAATTGTAGTGTAGTGTTAGGTGTTAGTGTAACTTAGGTTAGATTTTATTTTACAGGTAAATTTGTATTTATTTTAGCTAGGTAGTTAGTAAATAGTTAATAACTATTTAGTACCTATTCTACCTAGTTAAAATAAATACAAACTTGCCTGTAAAATAAAAATAAACCCTAAGCTAGCTATAATGATACTATTAGTTATATTGTAGCTAGCTTAGGGTTTATTTTATAGGTAAGTATTTAGTTTTAAATAGGAATAATTTAGTTAATGATAGGAATTTTATTTAGATTTATTTAAATTATATTTTAATTTGGGGGTGTTAGGGTTAGACTTAGGTTTAGGGGTTAATAAATTTAGAATAGTGGCAGTAATGTTGGGGCGGCAGATTAGGGGTAAATAAATGTAGGTAGGTTGCGGCGATGTTAGGGGCAGCAGATTAGGGGTTAATAAATATAATGTAGGGGTCGGCGATGTTGCGGGAAGCAGATTAGGGGTTAATAAATATAATGTAGGTGGCGGCGATGTCCGGAGCGGCAGATTAGGGGTTAATAAATATAATGTAGGTGTTGGCGATGTCGGGGCGGCAGATTAGGGGTTAATAAGTGTAAGATTAGGGGTGTTTAGACTCGGGGTTCATGTTATGGTGTTAGGTGCAAACAGAAAATGTGTTTCCCCATAGGATACAATGGGGCTGCGTTACTGAGATTTACGCTGCTTTTTTGCAGGTGTTAGAATTTTTCTCAGCCGGCTCTCCCCATTGATGTCTATGGGGAAATCGTGCACGAGCACATACAACCAGCTCACCGCTGACTTAAGCAGCGCTGGTATTGGAGTGCGGTATGGAGCTCAATTTTGCTCTACGCTCACTTCTTGCCTTTTAATGCCGGGTTTGCAAAAACCCGTAATACCAGCGCTGCAGGTAAGTGAGCGGTGAGAAAAACTGCACATTAGCACCCCACCACTCATAACGCAAGACTCGTAATCTAGCCGTATATTTTTTGGCATATTTAAAGAGATACTAAACCCACATTTTTTCTTTCATGATTCAGATAGAGCAGGCAACTTTAAGCAACTTTCTAATTTACTCCTATTAACAATTTGTCTCTGTTCTCTTGCTATCTTTATTTGAAAAAGCAGGAATCTAAGCTTATAAGCCAGCTCATTTTTGGTTCAGCACCCTGGATAGCGCTTGCTGACATTTAGCCACTAATCAGCAAGCGCTACCCAGGTGCTGAACCAAAAAATGGGCCAGCTCCTAAGCTTAGATTCTTTCTATTCAAATAAAGATAGCATGAAATGAAGACAAATTGATAATAGGAGTAAATTAGAAAGTTGCTTAAAATTGCATGCTCTATCTGAATCACGAAGAAAAAAAAATTGGGTTTAGTGTCCCTTTAAGTCATTTTACCCTATCTAAGCAACACTTTTACTTCCACTTACAATAGTAAATAATTGTTCCCTTGAACAATGTATTATTTTAGTAGTTATCAGCATTGGTGTATGTCACACAAAAGTGGTCTTCATGTGTGACCATGTCATTTTGAACTCTACCTGTTCTACCCTATAAATTCTTAAAGGGATAGAAAGGTCAAAATTGAAATATATATGAGTGCATTTCAATTTGAATTAGAAAAATGTTTGCAATATACTTCAATTAGCAAAAATGCTTCTAATAAAAAGGATTACTGTTTGTGTGCGGCATAAGCACATATCCTGTGAGGGCCTGTGCACCAGTAATTAAACACCACACCTATGCAGCAAGTCAGCGATGGCTATTACATGACACAAATTATGTCTTCACAGAATAAATACACAGCACAGCCACCTCTCTGGTACACGGCCCTCACAGCATATGTGCTTATGCCGCAAAAAGTAGAATGCAAAAATGCTTCTATTTGAAATTGAAATGCACTCATGCACATTTCAATGCACTCATTTCAGCTCTTCTATCCCTTTAATGTTGTTTTAGTATGATAATAGTTGCTAAGTAAAACTGTAAACATTTTGGTTAATTAAAGTCTAAAAATGATCCACATATAATAACCCCTGTTATAAGTTTGCATGTCCTTACTCAAAGGGACATAAAACCCAAAATGTTTATTTTGTAGTTCAGATAGAACATACAAATTTAAACAACTTTCCAATTTACTTCTATTATACACTGTTCTTTGTTTTGTTGTGATCCTTTGTTGAAAAGCAGGAAGGTAAATTCAGGAGTGTGCACGTGTCGGCAGCGCTATATGGCCGCAGTTTTACAACAGTGTTATACATTAGAATGAGCACTAGATGGCAGCACTATTTTCTGTCATGTAGTTTTCCAGACATGTGCATGCTACCTATTTTGATATCTCTTCAACAAAGGATAACATGAGAACAATGCATATTTGATAATATAATTAAAATAGAAACTTCTTTAAAATTGTATTCATGAAAAAAAAATGTGGGGTTTTATGTCACTTTTATAGATATTTTGTCTGCGGCCAAAATGGTGCAGCATAGTTTTATATATAAAATTTATTTTTATTTTTTTAATAGAGATGAAAAGGTGGGACTAGAGTTTATTTGAGGTCTCTGCTTCTTATGGCTTTATTTAGATGTTAGTACTGACAACATCATATTTTTAATGCAGGTTTAATTCTTTAGTTACTGTTCCTGAGCACATCGTATCTTTATAATGTCATACAATGAATATTTTATTGGGCTCCAATTACCTGTAACGGTGTGTTCGCTATACGTTTAGTTCTGTATACTTATAAGAATTAAGGGTATAGCAAACCAAATTCAAACTATTTAGTATATATAACTGCAGAGGTACATTTTTACTGATTGAGCATAATTATATGCTAACTCTCTTCTCGGTTTTAATATCCAAAGCCTATTGTCACCCCTTAAAGGGACAGTCTACACCAGAATTTGTATTGTTTAAAAAGATAGATAATCCTTTTATTACCCATTTCCCAGTTTTGCATAACCAACACAATTATATTAATACACTTTTTACCTCTGTAATTACCTTGTATCTAAGCTTCTGCTGACTGCTCCCTTATCTCAGTTCTTTTGACAGACTTGCATTTTAGCCAATCAGTACTGACTCCTAGGTAATGCCACAAGCATGAGCACAATGTTATCTATATGGCATACATGAACTAATGCCCTCTAGTGGTTAAAAATTGTCAAAATGCATTCAGATAAGAGGAGGCCTTCAAGGGGTTAGAAATTAGCATATGAGCCTAAGAGCAAACAAAGCAAAATTGATGATAAAAGTAAATAGGAAAGTTGTTCAAAATGACGTGCCCTATCTGAATCATGAAAGTTTATGTTTTAATAGACTGTCCCTTTAAGAGAGTACATTAGATATAGCTTTCATGACATATATGTGATAAAGGTCTTGTTTGGTCCCACTTTATGTGTTACAATCTTGCCTATAAAGAATTTTTTATTTAACATATGTTTTCTCTATTAGGGTCCATAGGTGTCCCAGCAACATGAGATGATCATCTATTATGTTTTTTTATATATATATTTGCTATGCTGGTATTTCTTTGTATTAGATCCATAAGTGATCTCTTTTTTTCAATATACTCTCTGATAAGGTAACTTCAAGCTTTCCAGGGGGTCAAAGAGTGGCCTCAAACAGTTTTCAGAAGGTAGACTAGTAGTACGATATATATATATATATATATATATATATATATATAAAATATAAAAGAAAGATAGAAAAAAATACCAGGGTATATAAGATTACCCTAGAACAGCAAGGGAATAAACGGCACACATAGAAGACTTTCAAAAATTTATTTATAATAATTTCCCAAAAATACACTTAAGTATATAGCGATATCTTATCTGTCAATATCAGTTACCACTAAAGACAGCAAAATCTAAAACATTTTAAGTGCACTTAGACAAATGACAAATGGAGAAAGATATAGAAGATATATCGAGCCAACAAACTTTTGATAACCTAAAACCTAGGGAAAGAATAGCACTAAAAGAACTAAGTATGGCCAAAGGTTTGGTGATAAAGCCTGCCGACAAGGGCGGTAATTTGGTTTTACTTGATGAGCATTTTTATGTGAATGAAGTCAAACGGCAGCTAAATAACAAAAAGCAATATGAAAAAATTGGTGGCGACCCTCTGGTCCATGTCCAAAATTCCCTTTTTAAACTTTTGAATTATGCAAGAAGCAAAGGGGTAATTACCCAAAATGAGTTCAAATTCCTATATCCTGAGCATCCAGTTATGCCTGTCTTTTATGTATTGCCAAAGCTGCATAAAAACATGCAGTGCCCCCCGGGAAGGCCTATAGTCTCGGGAATAGGGAGTGCAACTGAAAAAATTGGGGAGTATGTTGATAAATACCTGCGACCCTTTTTACTAACCTTAACATCATATGTTAAAGACACAGCCGATCTTTTGAGAAAGTTGGATGGAGTAGTAGTAAATGAAAAGACCATTCTGGCATCTCTTGATGTAGAGGGTCTTTACTCCTCCATACCACATAAAATAGGCTTAACAGCAATAAGGAGGTTCTTAGAGACCAGAGGACCAACATATGCTGAACATACTGAATTTGTCTACTCCCTGTTAGAGTTTGTCTTGAAAAATAATATTTTTTCATTTGACGGACAGATATTTCGCCAACTGTGTGGGACAGCGATGGGGGCAGTTTGTGCCCCCACATATGCATGTCTACATCTGGGCCTTTGGGAATCAGAGATCTTTGAGTACTATTCAAGGATCTTTGAGGACAAAGTGCTACTATGGATTAGATATGTGGATGATGTTCTTGTCCTGTGGGATGGGACGGCAGAAGAATTCAATTAATTCGTTGCGGTCCTTAACCACAACGACAAGAACATCATCCTGACGTCAGAAACCAATACAGTAGAACTAAATTTTCTAGATGTGACTTTGAAAAAAGAGGGAGTAAGAATAGTGACGGAAAATTACAGGAAAAAGACCGCAACTAACAATATATTACATGCAGATAGTAGCCATCCGAACCACCTTAAAAAAGGGATCCCGTATGGCCAATTCCTCCGTCTGAGGAGAAATTGCTCTTCTCTCTCCAAGTTTGACACTCATGCAGCCCTAATGAAAGAGAGATTCCTAAAAAGAGGTTATTCTAACAAGTGCCTCAAGAAATCTCTCTGGAAAGCAAGAAATATGTCCAGGGATGACTTACTATATCGCAATAATTCTAAAAATGAAACTAATAAAATTAGATTTATCTCTAATTTTAATAATCAATGGGAGAGTCTAAGGTCAGTTTTCAAGAAAAATTGGCACATCCTATCCCTTGATGAAAAAGTGAACAGTGTGATGGGGGATACACCTTTGCTAACAGCTAGAAAAGCACAAAGTTTAAAGGACAAACTGGTGAGGAGCCAATTCTCAAGGGGCCCTTCGGCCTCTGATTGGCTGAGAAAGGACAGAGGTATTAAGGGTAGCTTTCCATGTGGGCACTGTGTATACTGTGCCCACATGGATAGCACTAAACAATTCTCTGTCCAGGATGGAAAGATCTTTGATATAAGATTCTTCTTTAACTGCAAATCGGAGGGGGTGATATATCTTCTGCGGTGCTCCTGTCCGGCTTTCTATGTTGGAAAAACGAAAAGATTGGTGAAGGACCGAGTACAGGAGCACAGGGACGATATTCTCCACTCCAGAGAAACTAATGTTGCCAGGCATTTTTGTAATGTACACAATAAAAATGTAGATTCATTGAAATTTATCATAATAGATAAAGGCATCACAAATGGACGTGGTGGAAATAATGATAGGGTCCTCCTGCAAAAAGAGGCGAAATGGATCTACAGACTGGGAACTAGATTCCCAAAAGGTTTAAACGATAAGCTTGAATTTGTCCACTTTTTATAAATTTTCATTTTTTTTAAATATAATAAACATCTGTTTGAAGTGTGCGCCAGTTTAAGAGGGTAATTTCTATCTCTTCTGTTGTGTATTTGAAAGTATTGGGGGTAACCAGGAATTAGGTTGAACCAAAACATATTTACCTATTACTTTCTAACACAATTTTGAGTTTTGAGAGGCTTTTTTGAAATACAGGGTTAAAAGTGATACAGCTTTAAGGTGTTGCAAGGATACTTGGGAAAAAACACCTGTAAGCAATTAGGTATCTGCATAAAAGAGGAAGTCCACTGAGGACTCTACATGCCCTGATGATCCCCTGTAACACATACTGGAGGTGGGGGAGAAACGTGCGTTGGCACTATGTGTTTATGAGAACCCAGGTACCTGTCGAATGTACCGTGGGCCAGGATTTCTAGTGCACCTGTCCAGGCCTATTCCCTGAATCTTTTGTTTCTTCAGAGACATTTTTGGCTCTATACATGCAGCTGTACCTTTAAAGTGAGCTACGAATCTTTCAGGTGTGACTCCGACAGTGGAGTAAGTGGTTTTGAGGAGTGTGCTATTGGAGTGCAATGGAAGATGTGCCTATACGATAGGTGAACATATACATAACTTTGCGATACAGTCATTTGTCAAAGTTCTTGGCAAAACTTACAATGCAAAATTGATTCAAATGGATCCTTCTGTCTATAGCCACTCATAGTCCCTGGTGACGAGAGACCACTCCCACTATTGCTGATGTCACACGCCAAGTAATCATCACAGGTGCTTGCAAGCAGAAGACAAGTGGAAACAACAAAAACCGGAGGACTTAAGCTAAGTATATGCTGTGTTTTCCAACTGAATTATTACACTTGCTAGAGACTCTTTATCCAGCAGTACTACTTGCGGCACATTTATTTGCCTTAAGAGAAGATTCCCTGGTATATATAAAGAGGAAAAACAAGCGCTTTTTGATACATAATATAGTTCACCTCTGTTTGGACTGCAGCCATATGTTTAACATGTATTTTGCCTACTTACTATAAATGTCCTATAAACATTAGATTCTATGTAACATTCGTTATAAACATGAGTTTTCTGGTTAACCCCTTATTGTTTATGATGTCTTTTTGTAATTTATAGCATAGGGAAAGTATTAGGTCTAAGTGCACTTAAAATGTTTTAGATTTTGCTGTCTTTAGTGGTAACTGATATTGACAGATAAGATATCGCTATATACTTAAGTGTATTTTTGGGAAATTATTATAAATAAATTTTTGAAAGTCTTCTATGTGTGCCGTTTATTCCCTTGCTGTTCTAGGGTAATCTTATATACCCTGGTATTTTTTTCTATCTTTCTTTTATATTTTATATTTACTATAAGGGTGGCACCATTTAAAGCAAATTAGCAATATTACCTACTCTCTCACACCCCCTATATTTAGTATATATATATATATATATATATAAATAAAGGGTTCTGTGTTTCACTGTTCTCATTCACCTAATAGTGACTGGATGTGTAATAATTTATACTTATTGTGGAATATGGTAATCTTGATATATACTTGGTATTTTGCATAATTATGCTTTATAATGTTTGTGAATTTGCATTTAAATCGCAATTATATATTACATAAAAAATAATATTTTAAAAAAATGCAATTTATAGTAAGTGTAGTAGGTATTCCAAGAGACAGATAGTGCTAGGCTAGTGTGAGAATTTTTGCTTGTTATGACAAAAACTCTTATTTTTCTATAACGTTAGACACGCCTTCTACACTAACGGTTTAATTATTAGAATTGCTAAGAGGGGCAGGGGAGTCTGCTGGGTAACATCTTGGAGAGGAGTCTGATACAGTATCTGCCTGTGTTCTACTAAATCATAACTCTCAGCACTGTTGTATGCTATTAATACTTTATCTGAAACCCGAAAATAAGTAATATGTTTATAGTTTAATCACTGCTTTGTTTTACTGTACTATAAGCTTACTGTGTGTTATTGTAATAAGTTCATTAATAAACACTGTTATTATTCTACTGCATTCTCATGTGTCAGTTTCTCTTTTTCAGTACTATGAGACCTAGTTGCACATCCCCAGTGCCAGGAAAACACACCAGTCACCTACAGATTGTCCAGTATTTTTCTGAAGGACAGCTGGCAACCTTAACTTAACCAACTTCTTACCTTATGTGAATGAGCCAATCTGGGCTTGAATCTGCAGCTGATAAGGCTAGTCATTATGTTAGTATAAAATGCATTGCTTTGCAGTTATTAATTGTTAAATCCAATTATAGACATATATGTAGCAGTGTTAGCCTTGATGAGTCTGTAGACTGTATATCCCCATCCTTAGAAAATCCACCATTTTCAGAGCTAAATTACATGTAAAAAGGCAAGATAAGTAAAGTATAATGCAAATTTGTTTTATTACCCATAACTAAACATTTATATAACAATCCCAAGATGTTTTCTATATCCTTAAATCATATTTACAAAAGTTAAATTAAATTAAGCAAACTCTACCTTTGCAGTAAAACCCCTTTTCTCTTAGTCCTTATATATGACTTTAAACAAAACCTTTACATCACTCAAACATTTTTATGTGTGTATGTGTACTCTTCTGGGGCTAGTGGATCTATCTATCATCTATCTATCCATCTATCTATCTGTCTTCTGTCTGTCTGTCTATCTATCTATCTATCTCTCCTTTAAATTGTAACTATCATGGATGTTAAACTGCAACTGTCCAGTGTGGGGTGCTGTTGGTTCCCAGATTAATAGATATATGGATTGCAGGTTTGTAACAAGTTTATCAAAGCCCTGGAAACATTTCCTGAGAAACTGAATCAGACATAAATATATGCTCATTATGGGGACAATCACAATCTTCTAGACAAGTTTATCTAATGGTGAATTTTGTAGAAAAATCATTACTTTTTAACTGATTGACCACTATATATTCACATACGATTTCAGATACTTGCATTCAGAATATTCTTTCTCAGAACAAATTTCTGTAGATTTAATGGGCCATCATATTCTAACATTCTTATAAAGCATTCAACCATGTTAAGCTTGGTTTCCAATCCTTCAATTATCCTAACTGAATAAATCTTTTAAAATATTTATATCTTGGATAATTAAAGGGACCTTGTAATGTGATAATGCACAACAACCACTACATAATGAAACAAATAATAAAACGCATCACAAATTATTTAGAAATATCAATTTTAAAGGGATATGAAACCCAATTTTTTCTTTCATGATTCAGATAGAGCATTCAAATTTAAGCAATTTACTAATTTACTCCTATTATCAATTTTTCTTCGTTCCCTTGTTATCTTTTATTTGAAAATCAGGAACGCAAGCTTAGGAGCTGGCCCTTTTTGGTTCCGCACCTGGGTATATAGGAAGATACCAAGAGAACGAAGAAAATGTGATAATAGGAGTAAATTAGAAAGTTGCTTAAAATTCCATGATCTATCTGAATCATTAAAGAAAAAATGTGGGTTTCATATCCCTTTAACTTTAAAAAACTTACCTGAAAGTTCCCTGTTTTACAGAATCCAGGCCCAATGACCAAAAGTTTGCCACCAAAAACATGAAAAAACAAGTTTAGCCTTGCAGGGACCGTCTTGGTGCAATCATCAAAGAAAAGGGGCTGTTCCTGTCAGTGGTGAGATGTCTCCTATAAAAATAATGAGAGCTCTCTGCAATGTAAAAGTTTGCAATGGTAGGCACAGGGAAAACCCAGCGTATGTTTACACTTTAATTTTACGCCAAATACAAATCAAATTACACTATTTGCAAGAAAAAACAGTGAGTACTGTAGAGAGGAAATGTAGAGAATTGCACTTAGATTATAGAGACAATCTGATACACTTCTATTGAACACCAATTTTATAATAAAAACAATTACGCTTTGTATTTTGTACTTATAAGTACAAATGTCTATGCTTTTTTTACACATCCGTGTACTTAAATTACGATTTGTGCTGTACTTATTTATTTATGATTTATTTCTGGGTAATTTACATACAAATTTTTGTCTATATTACAAGTGAAACGCTAACACATATTAACACATAAATCTATATGTATTTAAGCATATACATACATATTTACAGGGAACACACAGTTACCATAGACCACAATGTAAAGGCACTCCCGACAGCTTTACCCCCAAAATACTGCCTAGTGCAAATATTTTATCAAAAAAATAAAGATGCTACTATCTTTATTTTTTAATAAAGTACACTACACTGTATTTTGGGGGCATTTGGGGCACATTTATAAAATGAACCTGAGTTCTGATCTCTGGTTAATTTTTTTAAGCACTAATTGCTACTGCGAGCTCATGCTAGCAATAACCAGCCACTTGTAATGGCTGGTTAATTATCACATATTTTGGGCACATTTGGGGCATATTTATATAATTAACTAGAGATAATACCCTGAAAATTAACCAGCCATTGTTATGGCTGGTTATTGCTACTGTGAGCTCGCAGTAGCAATTATAGCTCATGTTTGCACACTCGCGGTAACAAAGAGACTTTGAAAAGTCATGAATATATATCTGATGTTTTTTGCAAAAATATATATTTATACATACAGTATATATATATATATATATATATATATATATATATATATATATATATATATATATTCAGCAATAACAGCAACCAGACAGGATTTCTTAAAAAAACAGGGGTCAAATAATAGAATGTTTAGCTATGTATTCATTCCATTTCAAAATTTAAGATTCAAATTCGAAAACATAATTTATGTAAGAACTTACCTGATAAATTCATTTCTTTCATATTAGCAAGAGTCCATGAGCTAGTGACGTATGGGATATACATTCCTACCAGGAGGGGCAAAGTTTCCCAAACCTCAAAATGCCTATAAATACACCCCTCACCACACCCACAAATCAGTTTAACGAATAGCCAAGAAGTGGGGTGATAAGAAAAAAGTGCGAAGCATAAAAAATAAGGAATTGGAATAATTGTGCTTTATACAAAAAAATCATAACCACCACAAAAAAGGGTGGGCCTCATGGACTCTTGCTAATATGAAAGAAATTAATTTATCAGGTAAGTTCTTACATAAATTATGTTTTCTTTCATGTAATTAGCAAGAGTCCATGAGCTAGTGACGTATGGGATAATGACTACCCAAGATGTGGATCTTCCACGCAAGAGTCACTAGAGAGGGAGGGATAAAATAAAGACAGCCAATTCCGCTGAAAAAAATCCACACCCAAAAATAAAGTTTAAATCTTATAAAGAAAAAAACTGAAAATATAAGCAGAAGATTCAAACTGAAACAGCTGCCTGAAGTACTTTTCTACCAAAGACAGCTTCAGAAGAAGAAAACACATCAAAATGGTAGAATTTAGTAAAAGTATGCAAAGAAGACCAAGTTGCTGCTTTGCAAATCTGATCAACCGAAGCTTCATTCCTAAACGCCCAGGAAGTAGAAACTGACCTAGTAGAATGAGCTGTAATCCTTTGAGGCGGAGTTTTACCCGACTCGACATAAGCATGATGAATTAAAGATTTCAACCAAGATGCCAAAGAAATGGCAGAGGCCTTCTGACCTTTCCTAGAACCGGAAAAGATAACAAATAAACTAGAAGTCTTTCGGAAATTCTTAGTAGCTTCAACATAATATTTTAAAGCTCTAACTACATCCAAAGAATGCAATGATTTCTCCTTAGAATTCTTAGGATTAGGACATAATGAAGGAACCACAATTTCTCTACTAATGTTGTTGGAATTCACAACCTTAGGTAAAAATTTAAAAGAAGGTCGCAACACCGCCTTATCCTGGTGAAAAATCAGAAAAGGAGACTCACAAGAAAGAGCAGATAATTCAGAAACTCTTCTGGCAGAAGAGATGGTCAAAAGGAACAAAACTTTCCAAGAAAGTAATTTAATGTCCAATTAATGCATAGGTTCAAACGGAGGAGCTTGAAGAGCCCCCAGAACCAAATTCAAACCCCAAGGAGGAGAAATTGACTTAATGACAGGTTTTATATGAACCAAAGCTTGTACAAAACAATGAATATCAGGAAGATTAGCAATCTTTCTGTGAAAAAGAACAGAAAGAGCAGAGATTTGTCCTTTCAAGGAACTTGCAGACAAACCTTTTTATCCAAACCATCCTGAAGAAACTGTAAAATTCTCGGAATTCTAAAAGAATGCCAGGAAAAATGATGAGAAAGACACCAAGAAATATAAGTCTTCCAGACTCTATAATATATCTCCCTAGATACAGATTTACGAGCCTGTAACATAGTATTAATCACAGAGTCAGAGAAACCTCTTTGACTAAGAATCAAGCGTTCAATCTCCATACCTTTAAATTTAAGGATTTGAGATCCTGATGGAAAAAAGGACCTTGCGACAGAAGATCTGGCCTTAACGGAAGAGTCCACGGTTGGTAAGAGGCCATCCGGACAAGATCCGCATACCAAAACCTGTGAGGCCATGCTGGAGCTACCAGCAGAACAAACGAGCATTCCTTCAGAATCTTGGAGATTACTCTTGGAAGAAGAACTAGAGGCGGAAAGATATAGGCAGGATGATACTTCCAAGGAAGTGACAATGCATCCACTGCTTCCGCTTGAGGATCCCTGGATCTGGACAGATACCTGGGAAGTTTCTTGTTTAGATGAGAAGCCATCAGATCTATTTCTGGAAGTCCCCACATTTGAACAATCTGAAGAAATACCTCTGGGTGAAGAGACCATTCGCCCGGATGTAACGTTAGGCGACTGAGATAATCCGCTTCCCAATTGTCTATACCTGGGATATGAACCGCAGAAACTAGACAGGAGCTGGATTCTGCCCATACCAGAATTCGAGATACTTCTTTCATAGCCAGAGGACTGTGAGTCCCTCCTTGATGATTGATGTATGCCACAGTTGTGACATTGTCTGTCTGAAAACAAATGAATGATTCTCTCTTTAGAAGAGGCCAAGACTGAAGAGCTCTGAAAATTGCAGTTCCAAAATATTGATCGGTAATCTCACCTCCTGAGATTCCCAAACCCCTTGTGCTGTCAGAGACCCCCACACAGCTCCCCAACCTGTAAGACTTGCATCTGTTGAAATTACAGTCCAGGTCGGAAGAACAAAAGAAGCCCCCTGAACTAAACGATGGTGATCTGTCCACCATGTCAGAGAGTGTCGTACAATCGGTTTTAAAGATATTAATTGAGATATCTTTGTGTAATCCCTGCACCACTGGTTCAGCATACAGAGCTGAAGAGGTCGCATGTGAAAACGAGCAAAGGGGATCGCGTCCCATGCAGCAGTCATAAGACCTAGAATTTCCATGCATAAGGCTACCGAAGGGAATGATTGTGACTGAAGGTTTCGACAAGCTGATATCAATTTTAGACGTCTCTTGTCTGTCAAAGATAGAGTCATGGACACTGAATCTATCTGGAAACCTAAAAAGGTTACCCGTGTCTGAGGAATCAATGAACTTTTTGGTAAATTGATCCTCCAACCATGATCTTGAAGAAACAACACAAGTCGATTCGTATGAGATTCTGCTAAATGTGAAGACTGAGCAAGTACCAAGATATCATCCAAATAAGGAAATACCACAATACCCTGTTCTCTGATTACAGACAGAAGGGCACCCGAGAACCTTTGTAAAAATTCTTGGAGCTGTAGCTAGGCCAAACGGCAGAGCCACAAACTGGTAATGCTTGTCCAGAAAAGAGAATCTCAGAAACTGATAGTGATCTGGATGAATCGGAATATGCAGATATGCATCCTGTAAATCTATTGTAGACATATAATGCCCTTGCTGAACAAAAGGCAGGATAGTCCTTACAGTTACCATTTTGAATGTTGGTATCCTTACATAACGATTCAATATTTTTAGATCCAGAACTGGTCTGAAGGAATTCTCCTTCTTTGGTACAATGAAGAGATTTGAATAAAACCCCAGTCCCTGTTCCAGAACTGGAACTGGCATAATTACTCCAGCCAACTCTAGATCTGAAACACATTTCAGAAATGCTTGAGCCTTCGCTGGGTTTACTGGGACACGGGAAAGAAAAAATCTCTTTGCAGGAGGCCTTATCTTGAAGCCAATTCTGTACCCTTCTGAAACAATGTTCTGAATCCAAAGATTGTGAACGGAATTGATCCAAATTTCTTTGAAAAAACGTAATCTGCCCCCTACCAGCTGAGCTGGAATGAGGGCCGCACCTTCATGTGGACTTAGGAGCTGGCTTTGATTTTCTAAAAGGCTTGGATTTATTCCAGACTGGAGATGGTTTCCAAACTGATACCGCTCCTGAGGATGAAGGATCAGGCTTTTGTTCCTTGTTGTGACGAAAGGAACGAAAACGATTATTAGACCTAAATTTACCTTTCGATTTTTTATCCTGTGGTAAAAAAGTTCCTTTCCCTCCAGTAACAGTTGAGATAATAGAATCCAACTGAGAACCAAACAATTTATTACCCTGGAAAGAAAGGGAAAGCAGAGTAGACTTAGAAGACATATCAGCATTCCAAGTTTTAAGCCATAAAGCTCTTCTAGCTAAAATAGCTAGAGACATATACCTGACATCAACTCTAATGATATCAAAGATGGCATCACAAATAAAATTATTAGCATGTTGAAGAAGAATAATAATGCTATGAGAATTATGATCTGTTACTTGTTGCGCTAAAGCTTCTAACCAAAAAGTTGAAGCTGCAGCAACATCCGCTAAAGATATAGCAGGTCTAAGAAGATTACCTGAACACAATTAAGCTTTTCTTAGAAAGGATTCAATTTTCCTATCTAAAGGATCCTTAAAGGAAGTACCATCTGCCGTAGGAATAGTAGTACGCTTAGCAAGAGTAGAGACAGCCCCATCAACCTTAGGGATTTTGTCCCAGAATTCTAATCTGTCAGATGGCACAGGATATAATTGCTTAAAACGTTTAGAAGGAGTAAATGAATTACCCAAATTATTCCATTCCCTGGAAATTACTTCAGAAATAGCACCAGGGACAGGAAAAACTTCTGGAATTACTACAGGAGATTTAAAAACCTTATCTAAACGTTTAGATTTAGTATCAAGAGGACCAGAATCCTCAATTTCTAATGCAATTAGGACTTCTTTAAGTAAAGAACGAATAAATTCCATTTTAAATAAATATGAAGATTTATCAGCATCAACCTCTGAGACAGAATCCTCTGAACCAGAAGAACCATTATCAGAATCAGAATAATGATGTTCATTTAAAAATTCATCTGAAAAATGAGAAGTTTTAAAAGACTTTTTACGTTTACTAGAAGGAGGAATAACAGACATAGCCTTCTTAATGGAATTAGAAACAAAATCTCTTATGTTATCAGTAACACTCTGAGTATTAGATGTTGACGGAACAGCAACAGGAAATGTAACAGTACTAAAGGAAATATTATCTGCATTAACAAGTTTGTCATGACAAACAGTACAAACAACAGCTGGAGGAACAGATACCATAAGTTTACAGCAGATACACTTAGCTTTGGTAGCTCCAGCACTAGGCAGCGATTTTCCAGAAGTATCTTCTGACTCAGTTTCAACGTGGGACATCTTGCAATATGTAATAGAAAAAACAACATATAAAGCAAAATTGATCAAATTCCTTAAATGACAGTTTCAGGAATGGGAAAAAATGCCAGTGAACAAACTTCTAGCAACCAGAAGCAATAAATAATGAGACTTAAATAATGTGGAGACAATAGTGACGCCCATATTTTTTTAGCGCCAAAAATGACGCCCACATTATTTGACGCCTAAATGCTTTTGGCGCCAAAAATGACGCCACATCCGGAACGCCGACACTTTTGTCGCAAAAGAACATCAAAAATGACGCAACTTCCGGCGACACGTATGACGCCGGAAACAGAAAAAAAATGTTTGCGCCAAAAAAGTCCGCGCCAAGAATGACGCAATAAAATGAAGCATTTTCAGCCCCCGCGAGCCTAACAGCCCACAGGGAAAAAGTGAAATTTTAAGGTAAGAAAAAATTGATTTATTCATATGCATTATCCCAAATATGAAACTGACTGTCTGAAATAAGGAATGTTGAACATCCTGAGTCAAGGCAAATAAATGTTTGAATACATATATTTAGAACTTTATAAAAAAGTGCCCAACCATAGCTTAGAGTGTCACAGAAAATAAGACTTACTTACCCCAGGACACTCATCTACATGTTGTAGAAAGCCAAACCAGTACTGAAACGAAAATCAGCAGAGGTAATGGTATATATATAAGAGTATATCGTCGATCTGAAAAGGGAGGTAAGAGATGAATCTCTACGACCGATAACAGAGAACCTATGAAATAGACCCCGTAGAAGGAGATCATTGAATTCAAATAGGCAATACTCTCCTCACATCCCTCTGACATTCACTGCACGCTGAGAGGAAAACCGGGCTCCAACCTGCTGCGGAGCGCATATCAACGTAGAATCTAGCACAAACTTACTTCACCACCTCCATAGGAGGCAAAGTTTGTAAAACTGATTTGTGGGTGTGGTGAGGGGTGTATTTATAGGCATTTTGAGGTTTGGGAAACTTTGCCCCTCCTGGTAGGAATGTATATCCCATACGTCACTAGCTCATGGACTCTTGCTAATTACATGAAAGAAATAGTATTTCTAGTCTACAACTGTGTTTAATAAATGTAATATTCGAATATGAATGCTACATTCGAATTTGAATGTCACATTCGAATTCGAAATAGTATTTCTAGTCTAATACTGTGTTTTTTAAATGTAATATTCGAATTCGAATGTGACATTCGAATTCGAATGTAACATTCAAATTCGATATAGTATTTCTAGTTTACAACTGTTTAATAAATGTTATATTCGAATTCAAATGCAACATTCAAATTCAATTGTTACATTCAAATTCGAAATAGTATTTCTAGTCTAATACTGTGTT
The DNA here is from genome assembly GCF_027579735.1 of Bombina bombina. NCBI lineage: Eukaryota > Metazoa > Chordata > Amphibia > Anura > Bombinatoridae > Bombina > Bombina bombina. Next base: position 112,046,564 of record NC_069500.1, read on the forward strand.
TTTAAAATGTAATATTCTAATTTGAATGTGACATTCAAATTCGAAATAGTATTTCTAGTTTACAACTGTGTTTAATAAATGTAATATTCGAATTTGAATGCTACATTCGAATTCGAATGTAACATTTAAATTCGAAATAGTATTTCTAGTCTACAACTCTTTAATAAATGTAATATTCAAATTCAAATGCTACATTCAAATCGAAATAGTATTTCTAGTCTAATACTGTTTTATAAATGTAATATTCAAATTTGAATGTGACATTCGAATTCGAATATCACATTCGAATTCGAATATCACATTCGAATTCGAAAGTGACATTTGGAAACTGTAAATAACATTCGATAATAGAATTTTTAAGAATATTCATTCTTATTAACATTCTATTATGTAAATCAAATTTCTACAATAACATTCATTCTAACATTCGAATTTGAATATAAACACATTCGCCCATCCGTAGTCTACAGTCCTTCATAACATATAGGATTAATACCCAAGCCGATTGTCTATGTTACAGAAAGCGTGGGACAATGTTTTTGACTGTTCTTATTTAGCCAACACTGCGACCTGAAGGACTTTCCTGCCAAAAGCTGCTTGCTAAAAAGCAAAACCTCAAAGTGATCATCTCTGAAAAAGTATGCAGAGAAGACAAATTGCAGCTTTGCAAATCTTCTCTAAAGATGTATAATCTTTCAAAAACCCACAATGTTGCAATTGCTCTTGAAGAAAGAGCTGCAATGCTCTTAGAAAGTGATCTTCCAACCGTCAAGAAAGTCTTGAATCCCTTCTTATGAGTTAAGAGCCAAACGCTACCTTAGCTTTCTGCCCCTTAATAGATTTAGTAGTGAAAAAACAAACTAGAAGTTTGACTAAAATATATAGTTACTTGGAGATAGAACTTCAAAGTGTTTACTATAATCAGATTATGAAATATCCGATATATTCACATAGTCCATCCTGTTCAAAGTCTCAAAGAATGTGTACACAAAAAGAACCATATGCCACAACTTAGGCTCACAGTTTGATAAACGATCAAAGTGGATAAATGCAGCAGATCTCTCACAAAATAATTCTGTCCATGGGTGGGATACTCCTGTCTCTTCTTCATCCACAGTCTGGGGCCCTGCTGCAGCAATCCGACATTCTTAGAGTAAGGACAGTGTAGACCTCATCAGTTGGCTCTTTGCTCGGCGTCTGAAGGCCAAGAGCGCACTCCTGACGCTGCCGACTCCTCCCTTTGAGCAATCAGGAGAGTGGATTTGTAAGAATGCCAATGCTCCAGCTGGGTCATTTAGTAACAGAGAAACCAGCGAACTTCTTAAGAAAAGCACTCCTTATATTCAGTCAAAAAAGTCAAAACACTGGATAATGAATGAAAAACTTAATAGAAGCGACAGACGTTAGCACAATTTGTCTTAAGTGTTTCGGCTAGTAGTGCCTTAGTCATAGACATAGTTAATCTATCCATACCCCTTTCTTAAAGGGACAGTCTACACCAGAATTTTTATTGTTTTAAAAGATAGATAATCTCTTTATTACCCATTCCCCAGTTTTGCATAACCAACACAGTTATATTAATATACCTTTAACCTCTGTGATTATCTTGTATCTAAGCCTCTGCAAACTGCTCCTTTATTTCAGTTCTTTTGACAGACTTGCAGTTTAGCCAATCAGCGCCTGCTCCCAGATAACTTCATGTGCACGAGCACAGTATTATCTATATTAAACACATGAACTAACATCCTCTAGTGGTGAAAAACTGTTAAAATGCATTCTGAAAAGTGGTGGTCTTCAAGGTCTAAGAAATTAGCATATGAACCTCCTAGGTTAAGCTTTCAACTAAGAATACCAAGAGAACAAAGCAAAATTGGTGATAAAAGTAAATTGGAAAATTGTTTAAAATTACATGCCCTATCTGAATCATGAAAGTTTATTTTGGCCTAGACTGTCCCTTTAAATAATTAGTTGAAAATACATGATTGGTTAGTGCTAATGACTCTTCAAATAAGATATGGACTGGATACGGTTTGGCACACGAGACAAAGTTATACATAACTAATTCAAAGCATTGTGTGTGCATTACTATGTATATGTTACCATAAACTAATGATGGCATGTGAGAATCAGTCTAAATAAAATAGCAATACTGTTTTCATCTCATCAAATGTGAGAAACACATTTAATTAAGAAATGTCACAATGGAAACATAATAACACATGCCATCATGATAAAATCTCAAGTTAACATCATAAGCATATATAGCACACATGCTAAGTAAAAGAGAAGAAAGAAAAGAAACAACAAATGCATTATGTAACACATATTTCTCAGATGATTCATTGAAAATCTATTGCCACAAATTGATAATATCCCCATCAATATTAAAACCCTGGGATGTTCTTGTTTTTAATAAGAATATCCAAAAAAACCTCTCTATATAGTAAATGAGCAATCCTATCCCCACCCCTAGGTGAGCTTCGAACCCATTCTATTATTTGCCACTTAAAAGTGGATAAATCCTGATTGTGCTAAAAAATAAAGTGCCTCACTAAATCTGAACAATCATAACCAGAGTTGATATTATTTAAGTGTTCCCTAATTCTCACATGAGCCTCTCTTGTAGTACAACCCACATACTATTGATGACACTGGGAACACTCAATTAAATACACCACAAACATAGTCCTACAGTTTGTGCAATTAGCCACATCATAGACTCTTTGGGTAACTTTTGATAGGAAATGCATTACTATTTTAAAATGCTTACATGCTATGCATTTTGCAAAATGGGACTTATAATGTCTTTTCATAGTAAGCCAGCTGTTTGTCTCTTTAGTTGGTTTCCTGAGCATACTGGGAGCTACAATGTTACCTATCTTGCACCCCCCTACGTGAAACAAAATTGCACCCCTAGGAAACATAATCCCTGAGGCTATCCTCTGCTGTCAAAATGGGCAAGTGTTTATTGACAATATTCTTGTTGTCCATGAACTGAACTGGGGGCTATAGGTAGTAACCAAAACTTGTTTGGTATTATCCTATATCATATTATCAGTACGAGGCTTGACATTCCCTAATAATAACTGTCTGTCTATTCGACTGACCTCCAAAAAAGGCTCTATTGACTACTTTCCTTGAATATCCAAGCTGAGGCAATTGAGACTTAAAAATATCCCTTTCAATTAGGAAATCTTTTTCCTCTGATCAATTGCGCTTCAGCCTCATTAATTGCCCCTTAGCCACCACAAAGCCCAAGGTGGCTACTCTTGGCATGTAAATATACAAAGTGCATAGTAAATGGAAATATTCATAATTAATGCTCTGTGTCTCCATGATAAATATATGTGCATACATACAATGGAATAAAAGAGATACCAATGGATCTTATCTCTAAAGGATCTCTACAAATAGTGAAAATATTCATGACCAATATCCAGTATCTGCATGAAAGAACCTTATTGCATATAAATTACACATAACATAGGTATAAAGAGATACCAATAGATCTTATCTCTAAAGGATCTCTACATTTAGCGAACATTTTCTTCTTAAATGGAAAGAGTCCACAGCTGCATTCATTACTTTTGGGAAATAAGAACCTAGCCACCAGGCGGAGGCAAAGACATCCCAGCCAAAGGCTTAAATACTCCTCCCACTTCCCTCATCCCCCAGTCATTCTTTGCTTTTCATCCTAGGAGGTTGGCAGAGAAGTGTCAGAATTTAATTGTCTCTTATGGAGGGTAGTACTCTTCGACATGGAACAGGAGTTTTAAGTAATCCTGTCAGTCTCTCAGTGAGGGGTTGGATGAAAGTTAGAATCCGGAGATGCAAGGAGAATCTTTCTGCGAAACCATCCCAACTATTAACAGCTCCTCAAGCAATCAGCTTTGTCGAACTTTGCTATGCTGTCTGCTTTCTTCTCTCAAGTACATGGCAGAGGCGATGCTACTATCCGTCACAATTGAAGGGCCGTGTTCCTGTTCCACGGCGTAGATTCCAGTAAGATCGTTTCATTTTATTTCTCGTGAATGTACTGTAATACAGATGTTTTCCCGAGAGGCTACCACCTTGCGGGACTAACATAAGGGGGGTTATTGAACAGGGGTTTTTTAATCATGTTTGTTATGCTATTCAACCTTCATATGTGTAGTGTTAAATGGGCTCATGACTTGGAACATAAGGGCCTTTGGAAGTGACGCAACCGTATGGTTGGGCGCGCTTTTTTTGGACTATATGGTTCACCTTCTGGCCGGGCGTGATTACGCTCCGTCTTCCATTTCTGCATTCCTGACTGTGTGGCGACGGAGAAATTCTAGTTTGCAGTGGTCTGGTTCATAGGAGGTGGTGAGCACCCCAGCCATTGAGGGTGTCAGGTGCCGTTTTGTTTTGTCTTATAAACCATATTGGCATAATTCTCTATCCAGTTATGGAGGATTCTGATGCTGAGACTGTTCAAATTTCATACTCAGTTATGGAGGATTCTGATACTGAGACTGTTCTAATTTCAGATTCAGATTCTTCGTCCGGGGAAGAATCCATTTTGGCCTTGTTGACACATATCAATCAGTTATTTTCGGTGTGCTGTATTAGAGTGCCTTGTTCCTCGGGCTCGGGGACTCAAGGGACAGCTGAGCCATCCGCCTCTGGGGGTCCTGTCCTCCAAGAGGCGAGTTCCCTACTGCTTCATACTTCTACACATGCGGGTAACCCAGATTATGATTATTCCTCCATGCAGGGTGGCTTGTTCCCCCCGGAGGTTGCAGCATGTTTTCGCTTCCACATATTTTTGGCGATTATTCGTCTGCAGAGTCCAGACGTTTATGCGTGATTGTGCTTGTGCCCTATTGTCCTGGGTCTACTGCCTTGGGAAGGGCCTGTACAGTTCACTGCGAGTGTAGCTGTCCCTGAGTGTTGTGCATTTCGTTACAGAGTTGGGCACCTTCACGTCTTACTCAGACATGTTTTCAGTTATTAAATGACCCTATCCTTAATGGATATGGGAATTTTCAGTCTGCTTCTTCGAATGGAGCACCTCATTAGACATGTGGGGATGATGTAATCTCCTGACTGTTCTTATTGAGATCCTTCCCAGTTTTTTTGGAGGAGTAGGGCTCCGTTTGGCTGGTCCTGCGGGTGGGCCTGTTTTCTTATTGGGCGTTAACCTACGGGTTGCCTTATATTTTCTTTTTCTCCAATTAGGATGTCTTTTATTTTGTTTATTTGTTTCCTTTGGGAATCTTAAACTGGGATGGATACTCTCTGTTAGTTCTGCGGAAGTGTTTTTGGGGACATGTTAGTCCCATGGTTGTCTGTTTTCCATTCTTCCTCTCTGAGGGAGGATTTATGCAGCTTGATAGTTAGGACCCTGGTTTCAGGCTGGTCCTGTTGGGATCGATTCTGTCTTGGGGCTGTTCAGACACATGGAGCTGTTCTGCTTGGCTGGTCCGGTCGAGGCGCTGATTGCTTATGTTATCATTATTTTACAGTTTTCAACTAAGCATTCTAGAGGACCTGTGGGTCCATGAGGTGGGAAGGATTGTCTCAGTCCTTATAGCCTTCAATCTGGATGACTGGGTCAATGGTGTTTCTGCTGCGTCTCTTCTCTTGGTCTGGTGTTATTGGACCCTAGAGTTCCCTTCCCCATATAGTGGAGGGTTTGGGGGGCTTAGCACCCTTTTTTTCACCGTCTTGAGCGGTTGGCCGTTTTTAAGGATAGGGACTTGTCCTTTGTGAACTTGGTCCTCAGCAGCTAGTAGTTTGACAGCTGCCCTACAGCGCATGGCATGGTTTGCAGTATGTAGCCAACTGCAGCTATTGCACATTGACTGTGTACTGTCTAGCTGTTTTAGGAGACCTTTTGGGTCTTCCTCTGTTGTCTCCGTGTGGGTTAGGTCTCCTTTTAGGGACCTGGGTTCCCCTCTGTGAGATGGTTGTCCCTGTTAGGGACTCTGGGCGTGGTCTCCTTTGGGCTTTGCTTGGGTTCTTCACGGAGCTGGGGATGCTTTGCACCTTTTTCTCCCTGTGATCCTGTTTGTAGGGACGTGATGTGGAGTCCAGCCTTGCTTGATTCTAGGGGCCCTACGGTCATTGTACGACTTTTTCCCACCTTGGCTCCTTTGGGGCGTTGGACTCCGTTAAGGGGTGGTCCCTTCCTTAGGTCGGTACTTGCGAGTTCTTCTCATAATCCGGGTTGATCTGGACATTTATTGATATCACCTGTGGTCTGGTTTTTCATATCAGACGGGGTGTTATGTTCTCGAGTATTGTTTGTTTAAACAATTGGGGGCCCATACCAGTTTTCTCCCTAGAACTTCCGGTTGCTGAGGCTTCACTCAGCGTTTTCCCTTGTGGATCCCGTTGTTGGTTGTTACCGGACTTTTAGGCTTAAGGGCTGGTTTGGGGTTCCCCAGTTCCTGGGAACTTGGACTATGTCCTTACTCAGGCTACTTGACCTGGTCATGGTTGGCCAGGTTTTCTGAGTGACTGTTGCTCATTGGGCTGTTCTTCACCTTATGGTCAGATTCCCTGGGTCAGCTTGCTGTAGTAACCCTGGATTCACTGCTCTGCAGACGAATGGGTTTGCAGTGTCTCTCCTGCGGCTATTGCGCATGAGATCTGTGTTAGTGAGCTAGTCTTAGGGAGATCCCTTCCAAGGTGCCTCTGTGTTGGGGATTGATTTCTCCTTTAGCCTGGGGCTTCGTGGCTGTGGACAGGTGCTGTCTTTTGGCCCCATCCCTTTTCTTAGCATGAGGGCTTATGCTCCTTCTTCTGGAGATATGGTTCCTTTCTTAGGGCTTCTCCTGGTTTCAGAAGGTTGGAATTATGGGTTAACCTTCAGAGAGAGGTGTTCTCTCTGGGTTGTTACGTTCCATCTGGAGTCTTGCTGGCTCTGTGTCGAGACTAT